>NC_050592.1:5230000-5530000 GCF_013368585.1 Megalops cyprinoides
GGTATGACCATAATAAAATTATTTACAGTTATTGTTGTTCTTTCTGAGTGTCACTGGCATTTTAGAAAGAAAACATATTGCAATAAAGGTGAGAAAAAAGCCAATGTAGGTGTAATTAAGCCAGTACACGGGCCCAGCACAGGGAGTCTCATTTCACATACATGCAATATCATATTGCCCAGTAGGGGGAGGTATGGCTTGGTAAAGCACGTGGCCATAGATGGTGAAGTGTGTGTCTGTGTCTACGGGGTTGGGGGCTTATTTATTGTGCTTTAATGAGAGGCTTTGATCTGTGGCAGAGGTTTTAGTGTTTGTGCACCTGGGGCCGCGGCACTGGCCTCTGATTGGCCAACAGTGATTGAGGGGGCTGGGCCTTCCAGGTGACACTTTCTGAGGCGTGGGAATGCAGTAAAAACAACCCTAACCCCCCTTTATTTACCCCCATTTTACTGTCTACTCGTCCCCCAGATCCCAGTCTGGTGTTCAGACATAATAGGCAGGCACTCGGACACGGTTTTTGGACATCCAGCTGTGAGTTATGTATATCAATCAAATATTCAGCGGTTGAATACTGTGCGTTATTGACTGGCCTAGATTTTATGACTGGCAGAAAAAAACCAGACTGCATCACCACCTTCACACATCAGAATTATGACACCTTCCTTGGAGAAGACACTACAGTTTGTGTTGACAAGTATTTAAAATTTTTTCATTTTTCAATTTGAAAATACTTGGCATCTTGCATGCATTCTGCAACCATTACTGTATTACTAAACCTTACATTTTAACAATAAACAACTGTATGCTGAACTGAATGACTGAAATGAATTGAAAGACGGGGTGACACACTGTGAATGCTGTCTTACATTGCTCTTGTAAATTCCAATGAACAGAGTTTAATTGGAAATAAAGTTAATTAAAGTCGGCTCGGATAACACTTTAACACAAGTTTAACACTAGTAAATAATAGTGAACAATAAAGACAGACGATCTACAACAAAACAAATTATTTAATTGGACATGAAGTTTCATTCCCTTTCCCAGCTCTTTTAATTAACTAAAGATATCTTTCACGTTATAAAGTACTTCCTCACCCAGAGAATTATTCATTAAATAGGACAGCTGGCCAGCATTTGTAATGGAATCTGAAAACTTAGGATCATTGAAGACCATACTGGACTTGGTGATGGTTTCATTCTAGTTGTGCTGTCATTGAAATGTATTATTTATATTTGTGTGTGTGTGTTTTACATCATTTATTGTTTATGGCTGTCTTAATATATTTTTGCCTTTTGAACATATTTTGAATTTCCATAAGCGTTGCTGTTTCTGCTCTTAACTGCTTTTAATGATAAGCACCAGTCCCGGAGTGCTCTGTTATTTTTTATATGTAGGCAAAATGCCAAGCTAGGATGGACTGCATGGCCTGTCCTTTTCCAGTACGATGTTTCTTGAACTCTTGAGTTATTATGCGCTTTGTCGACGTGCAGGACCTCAGCCTGCTTGTCTAACCACAGCAATCTTCTCAGAAAAACAGCCTCACTGTATATCTGCTCAGCTTGAATTAAGAGCGCCCAGGAAAGATGTGTCGACAAGGCAGCCTGAGTGCCCCTGCGAGAAAGTGCAGCACAACAGGACTGTTTGATTGTGCCTACACAGAGGGTCAGCCGTGCAAGACTCATTGCCTCAGAGTGTGTTCTCAGCAGACCCAGCTAAACACCGTCCTCAGGGATTATTTTTAAATATTAGTTGTCTTGTATTTAAAAAAAAAGAAAAATTAAATATATGTTAAAAATCAACAAAATAAAATAAACACCAACAGCTGAGAATATCTCAACTTAGTTCACCATACAAGAGCTTGAGGTGCCATTTTATGTACAGGTTTGTACATTCCTGATGACTCTGATACACACACACACACACACACACACACACACACAGACACGCACACATGCACACCCACATACACACACACTAAGCCAGAGGTCATACATAAGCTACCTGCTGTCACTACATCAGGTGAAATCCCGAACCTCAGACAATGAACGGAGGTGTTCACAGGGAGGGCACGAAACACTACCATTCAATGACAACATGACCATGACACGAAGCAGGTGAATGACACCTCTAAATACGTTTTAATAACTAACAACAAACCGTATCTACCTCTAACATTCAAATGCTTTGATATGATTACCATTGACGAGATCTCAGCACTGACCAGTTCTCTGACAAGTCTTTTTCAATTTTTATCTTTTCACAGCTTTTAAGTCTTTTTTTTAATCTTTATCTCATACAATGTATGTACTTTAATACAGTTTTCCATCTTTAAATCAATTTCTAGCTATAATAACTTACTACTTTTATTATTAGTAGTATTAGTGTTAGTATTGTTGTTGTTAATATTAATATTATGTAACCAATGAAAAAGTAAGCTCCTCTTTTCCCATGGGTAGCGGTGGGTGAAATGCTTATTCAGGAGAGCGCAGCCGTGTTTGATTGTGGTTGTTCAGCTGGGAGCAGAGAGCCTAAGCTGAAGGCTCTGTTTCCTCACACTCTGGTGTGTACTGACCTCAGCGGCAGAAATCCACACCCATCAACACAAATCTCACAGAAAAAGCTTTCAGAGAGAGAGAGAGCAGCCAAAGCATAGGATCTTGCTGTAAAAAGGGGGCATCTTACTGAGTAATAATAATAATAATAATAAACTTTATTTGTATAGCACCTTTCATACAAGAAATGCAGCTCAAAGTGCTTTACAATAAAGAAATTACATGCACCGAGTGCTTCACATGGAAAAACAGGGAGAGAATACCATAATTAATGTAAAATAAGATGAAAATAACAATAATAATAAAGAGATAAAAATAAAGGTGAAATTAGAATACATAGAATACATAATAAAATAAAAATAAAGTTAAAAAATGTAACACATAGAATGTGGCAGTGCAAAGCAAAGTGCAAAAAGGAATTTCAGGCCTGTATCACAGAAGTCATAGCTAATTAAAGGCTAAAGTGAAGAGATAAGTTTTTAGCTTTCTTTTAAAAATATTTCGCTAGCTTCCCTGATATCTATAGGTTCAATAGCTTTGGGGCATAACTGACAAAGGCTGCATCCCCAATTTTCTTTCGGCTGTTTCTGAAAACCTTAAATAAACCAGTAGCAGATGATCGCAGTGTTCT
Source organism: Megalops cyprinoides (assembly GCF_013368585.1). Taxonomy (NCBI): domain Eukaryota; kingdom Metazoa; phylum Chordata; class Actinopteri; order Elopiformes; family Megalopidae; genus Megalops; species Megalops cyprinoides. Next base: position 5,233,184 of record NC_050592.1, read on the forward strand.
TGAAGGCAAATAGTTAACAAGGGAGTTAGCAATGTAGCTTGGTCCTAGCCTATTAAGGGCGTTGTATATAAGGAGGAGGACCTTAAAATCAATTCTAAATGTTACAGGAGCAGCTAAAACTGGACTAATGTGCTCTCTCCTCTTGGCTCTGGTTAAAAGCCTAGATGCTAGCTAGAGTTCTGAATGAACTGAAGTCTCTCAGTGGTTTTTTTTGGGAGGCCAGTAGAAAGTGCATTCCAGTAATCGAGTCGGCTTGAAATAAAAGCATGAATCAGTTTTTCAGCATCTTTTTGATTTATAAATAGTTGCACTTTAGCTATGTTTCTAAGGTGGAAAATGATGTTTTCATCACCTTGTTAATGTAGGATTGAAGCTTAGATCTGAATCTAAGATAACACCAAGATTTGTAATCTCAGATTTAATCCAGGGAGTAAATTTCCCCAATTTTGGTTTTAGGGCCGACTAGTAGGATTTCAGTTTTGTCTTTGTTTAACTTTAAGAAATTATTGCTCATTACCATCTAGGTTGGGTTTCTTTAGTAAGGGTCTCACAACAGCTGTTTTGAGGGCATCTGGGAAGATACCTGTTTGAAAAGATGTATTTATAATCTTCAGGACATGACTTTAAACACTGTCGAACGCCCGCTTAAAAAATGCTGTAGGTACAGGGTCAATACATGAGTGACACTCAGTGACAGTCTTGCAAAGCTCAGTTAATGTAATACAGGTGAATTTTCCCATGGTTCCATCTTTTTTACAGGGTTTGCTGAGGTCATCTGTGTTTGCATTAGCAGCAATACTGGCTCTAATTGAAGTTATTTTGTTATTGAAAAACAGTGCAAGTTCTTCACATTTTGATGCAGAGAACTGCGGAGGGGTGGGGGCAGTGTTAAGTAGCTGGTCAATAGTGGAGAACAATATTCTAGAGTTTGTAAATTTTCTATAATGTACTGTTTAAATGTGAGGTGAGCTGCCCTATTACATGCAACATATAGGACTGACAAAATTTCCATGGATGGATGTTTTCTCTGTTTTTAATCTTTATTGTGTAAGTTAAGTAGTTCTTCTCTTTACCACCTGAGACACTGGGAAAAGAGGAAGAGAGAGAGAAAGGGAAGGGGGAGAGAGAGAGAAAGAGAGGGAGAGAGAGGGAGAGAGAGTAAGCGAGAGAGGGAGAGAGAGCAAGGGAGAGAGAGAGAGAGAGAGAGAGAAGGAGAGAGAGAGCACGGAGGACAGAGAGCGGGAGAGAGGGAGAGAGAGAGAAGGTGATGAGCCATGCTGATGTGACAGGAGTCACTGCTACTGAGGAATTGACTGTGAGATGCCAAAACACCTGACACACTGACACACACCTGCTCTAATTGATTAATTACTTGTTTGTTTGGGGGTTGACTGGTTTCCAGGTTCTAGACTCATTCAGGGTTACCACGGTTATGCCAGGTGTTTTGGACACAGTTGGAGGCAGTTTTTGGAAGGAGGACCAACTGTTCATAAGACCCACAGCCAGATCCTACAAATCAGTCCAGCACCTGATGGTGCAAAACCTCGTACTATAAGCAGTAAAAGATTACGCATACTCAGTGACAAGTGTTCAGGAAAACACACATTATAAAGTCACCTGAAGATCAACCTTAGGAGTACTAACTGTCCTTCCTTCAGAAAAAAAACACCCTTTCAGACCGACTGTGCTGTCAAAGAGACTCGGCGTAAACACACCCTGCGAAAACACTTAAAACCAGCACGCAGCGCCGCTCTCTCTCCCCTGTTGCTCCTGACGCCTGCGGGACGGAGGAGGAAAGCTACGAGGTGTTGGCGTAAACGGGCAAGACTTTAACGCTGCATCTAATGCCAAGATGGGGCCCTCAGCGCCGAGCAAATAATAACCCTTTCAGAGCGGGGCGTATTCGCATCTCATACCAGCTGCGGTGTGAGGTGCTTAGGGAGGCTTCTGAAGCACGCTGATTTGAAAGGCAGGCATGGTGTCGGTGATTAACGTTACGCCATTAGAATTTCTAATTTCTGTATTTCCTGGGAACCTGACCACATACAATGGTTTTAGAGAGCCTGACAAACTGATTGCGCAACTGATTCTATTTGGTCATTTTATTTGTATTTATATATACATGCCAGACACACTGATCAAGAGCAACTTAGAAGGTTACACTGACAAAATATATGGAATGGTTCTCATATTGGCCGTGAGCACAAAGGCAAGGGTAGAGAACAGCATGTAACAGATAACAGCCACACGACACCAGGCTGAAAGAAAAGCGCCAATCAAATCATACAACCAATCACATGCATAATGATATAATGATATAATATACATAATGATATAATCATATGCATAATGATCCTAAGGAATTCCTTTCCTAATCTCAGTGTACAGGAGGCGCATATTCAATTCAAGCTTTTTTTGAAGTATGCCCTTTTCAATTATAAGTAAACAGCGAACAAAGCTGCCACATAAATGTCTCTCAAAAACAGTGGAGTCATTCGCAGCTTACTCCAACCCCTGGTCTGAAGGCACCAGTGCCCCTGTCCTGGATCCAGCTGCCTCTGTATCCCCTCACAACACAGCTGTATTTCCCTGTCTCTCTTTCAGCCTCTCTGTCTCGCCCCTGCTGTACTCCATACAAGGATAATGTTCATCATAAGTGTACAACGTCAAAGCTACTGTGTGGAGGGTTAGCATGCTAAAAGGCATATGAGCCCATCCAGCATCCAGTTCTGAGACTGTGTGTGTGGAAAGGATGTGTGTGTGTGTGTGTGTGTGTGTGTGTGTGTGTGTGAGGGAGGTAGAGGGAAGCAGAGGTTGTGTTGGGGGGGTTAGAGGGAGAACTGTTTGTTGCGGGGGCCAATTACTGTCTCTGCTAATTCCTTTTATCCTTTCCAAAGGTGGGGGCAATTAGGAGAAGGAAGGTTAGATTTCCTGAACTTGAAGTGGAAACGCAGGAGTGAGAGACGCGTCTGGGGGCTCAATCCGCATCAGAGAGCAGGGAGGGGAGGGGAGTTGGGGGGGGGAGGTCGTTGGTGGTTTCACCCTGGGCCCTTTTTCTCAGCTCTGATGTGCCCTTGAGGCACTGGTTTTCCTCTCAGGCTGTGCTACAGCTAGCCACAGGCTAATAAAACTATATTAAAATACAATACATCTGCTGCAATAGAAACTAACCTGTTTCCTAATGATCACCAATAAACACACAAAGACATGAAGACACCACAACCACCACACAAAAAAACGTTCTCATTAGAATACTATGCAGCATTCTTGATTATGTCAATGTGTGGTTCACTTTGGATATTTTACCTTACTTCAAAGTTTCCTGAACATTTTAAATTAAGCTTAAGATTAAAATAATAACACAGAGACAAAATCAATGACATAAAAACTCCTTTTGAAATTAAAATTCAAATCAATGACCATTTATACCTTTGGCCTGAGGCCTCTGATTTCAGAAAATCATAATCCCTGGAAAATATTTCACTTTATTCTGTCAATATACTCTGTTTAAACAAACATGGCAGCTGGAAACCTATACCTCAAGTGAAAAAATATAGTTAGACAACAACTACAGTAACCCAATGTATACTCAATATGTGAAGTGTTGTGCTGATTAGTATGTTTGTTAGCGAAAATAAAATTCTCTAGTTCACTAATGTTGGTTAAAATTAGTCTTGGTGGAAAAGCAGGTCTATGCTGACAGGAACAATCTGCTAAATTCATCAGTTAGCACCTTTTTGCAGTTAGCTATATAACTAAATGGTCAAAAAATGATTAAAGAAAAGAACATTCACAATGGGGCACAAGAGGATTCAAATCTATGAGTGGGCATTTATTTGCTAGTGTTTCCACACTGGTTCTGGCCAGAGATTCAAATAGCTGTAAGTTTCGTACTAGCAGTTAACTCTTATGATTAAGCCTACAACTCAAAATAGACTGCAGTTTTCCTTCCTTCTCAGAATCAGAATTAGAATCAGAATCAGAATTCACAAAGTTCTTCTGTGACTCCACTTCTAATTTCAGCTCTTTTCCTGCAGCTTGGCTGAATAGATGATTAATTAGACGTTAAAAACCGTCTAAATGACAACATTCATTATGAATGTTAAAGCATTCATTTTAACACAAATTGTGTGAAATCATTCTAATAACACTGGGGATTTCAGTAAACAGTTAGACGGAGGGTAAAAATGTGTGGCCTGAAAGCCACACCATCAGAGTCAGTGCTTATCACACACCAGGAACTCTGTTGGAGTTTGAAATTTAACTGTTTCTCTGCAGAACCCCGGGGGTGTTCCAGAAGGTTCCTAAAAAACTGGACACGATGTCTGAATACGGACTCACTGACAGAGCAAAGACACAGGGATGGTCACGTTAAACGGAGGGGCTAACCAGGGCTGGAAGGAGAATAACGCTCCGAGGCCCCGTAAGCCGGAAGAAATGATGAGCAATCGGTGCATTGTTTCCAAATAACGACAGACAGGGTGAGCTCCGACTGGAACTTCACCCGTGTCATTCCCAGAAAATAGCAGCTTGTGCGTTCCGGACTCCATGGCCACCGAAACCACGGCAACCAGCAGGCAAGTGTAGCCCGTCCTTCCACTAAAAGACACTAAAAACTTGACACGGCTCCAACCAGATCCGGGAAGATTCACCCCCCCGCCCCCGAAACAAGCCTTCAGAATCATGAGGCCGCTCGCTCCTCTTCCTCACCGGAGCGTCGCGTTCCCCAAAGCTCAGTGTTTGTTTTGGGTGCCTCATCGCCTGTGTTTTCCCTTCTCAGGCCCGACTGACTCTCCACCCCTTGTTTACTTATTTAGACCAGAGTGGTCCTCCGGAAAATATGTAACATCTTATAACTGTCCCTTTGTGAAATACCAGGCCTCTGTAATATTTCGCACCTAGGTGCGTGTGTGCTGCTCCGGGATGCTGCAAAATTTAACTCTTCCCTGCCCAGAGTCACAGGCTGAAACCATAGCACAGGGCGCCGAGGGAGAAACCGTCGGAGGAGTCTCAGAAAACTACAGCACGTACAACTAAACGCCGTACACAGTTTCAAAACAGTGAAAGTGTAATAAAAAAAGCTGCTCTTTCCACACAACATCAATATTTATATATATATACACACACTATTTGTTAACTAATGTAATTGCAGATGTTGATCTCAACTGCAAATGATCTGAAAAAATGCTCAGACATCGGTCTTACTTCAAATATTTTTAAAACTGGAAACAAATCTCTCTCTCTCTCTCTAAACCTCTCAAATGAATTACCTCAGTTGTTTTAATGTTTTAATCTCTACACAAGGTCCCTATAAACAAACCTACAGTGAGCCCCAGCACGTCACCATGGTTACTAAACTCCTTCAAGCAGAAGACTTCTAGAACTTTGTAGCCACTTTTGGCACCTCTGTATCTGACAAGCCTTAAGTGTCTCAACCTAGAACCTGATATTGGCTCACACAACTTCCTTGGGGGGTTGGGTCGCCGAGAAAGGGCAACAGGGAAGGGGAACAGTCACATACGCAGCCGACGCGAGGCCTTCTCGGGCTTCAAAACAAAAAAAAAGAGGGAGCACTACATCCCATATAAAAAGGAGAGACTGCTACTTCTCTTGGATGGAAAGGTGTGAGAGAGTTCCTTTTTATGGCCCCTGCAGTTGAGTTACAGGAAGTGGGCCTGTTAAACTGAGTCACGCACCACAACCCTCACTCAATACCAAGCCTAGCAAAAAAAAAAAAAAAAAAAAAAGTTAGAAAGGAAAACCCTTTCTATAGCTCTTTTCTCCCCCCACCATATAAACTTCATTAAAGGGAATCACAGTCAGGACACTGACCCCAAAAAATCATTCTCACACCTGGGATGGCTAATGTGTGCCAGACACGAGAATAAAAACACAGAGGCGGGCTTGATCGCTGTCAAGACAGGCGTGCACCTTCATTGAGGACATTGCCAGGGAAACTGACGCGCACTGGACCCCTGCCGACACTGTGAGACTCAACCATAACTACCATTCACTCAATCGATCAATCAGTCAAAGTTGACGTCACAGCAAATTTTTACCCTGGAAATTGTCACAAAGTACTGATATTCTTTTTTGACCATCTGTTTGCAAGCATTTCAAATCTGAATCAAGGGAATAGGCTAATGAGCCCATTTGGGCCTGTCATTTAGTCTATACGGTCTTGAGTCTGTCATCTCTTGATTCTGATAGACTGGGGATTTTCTTTAGTGTTAGCTTTCTTAATGGCGTTTCCGCTGAGGAAGATTGTTTAGTAATTCATATAAAAGGTCAATAATTCACATTACAAAACTAATTTATCAGGGATTCCTAAAAAACTCTGGGATGCCGTGGTGTGGTATTGTTGCTGAAAGGTTAAGCAAAGCATTTTACCAGAACTTCTTCAGTAAATTAATATTTACAAATGGATATTGTGCAATTGTGCAAGTAATGGAAGTCCCTTTAGATAAAGGTGTCTGCTGAACAAATTAATGCAAAAATCTATGTATTATGTTTATTATGAGTATGAATAGTAGTAGTAATAATTGCCCAAGAAGAAGTAGTAATAATCACTGAAATAATAATACTAATAATGTCATGATGTAGCTGTTCTTGAAGTAACTCATTTAATCCTAGGAAAATTTGCCCTCTGATATCAAAACCGTTTTCACTAAAATACAACACCATTCATTAAAAAAATCTATACCATCCTTGACAGAAATATAAAGACTGTGAAGTGCAAGCACAATCACAGATCTGAGGGGCAACTTTTAGTACTTATTATTAATTACGCGTATGGCATAGAGACGAAACAAATCGCCGTCATACGTTTAACAAGTAAATTCTAGGTGATCCTAAGATCCACTCAAATAACTAAGACGTCACGTAAGAATGTATAAGATTACGATCGTGTAACAAATACACTGAGTCGGATTACACAGTGATCGGGACAGAACAATGGATGTGTCGGTGCGACAGAATTCGCCGAGGAAGTGCCCCCCCGTTTTTTTTTTTTTCTTTTTTTCTTTAATTCCCGTGTGGAATTAATCAGGAGTAGAGACCGACGGTCCCCATTAACGCAATTCACTTCTCACCTCGCGCTTGTCCGCACCTCGGCGAGTACAGGAACACAAAGGTGCGGCAATCGCCGCTGCATAATGGCCCCCCTGTAAACACAAGATTTGTCACTTGTGTATTTTGACCAACAAAAGATTAGCCATATTCGCTAATATACAACTGAGTTCAAAGGCAACTTGGTCGAGGCTATTGCTGTAGAATGTTTTATTCTTCCTTTTTTTAAGGAGTGGAAGAGAGGGGAGGGGGGCTTATCCGAAAATGACTTGGTAGGCCTAATTCAACCTACCATTAGGAAGCTAACTCATATACTCAGTTGTAGGCCTACTTTTTAACTTTGCATTGCTAAAAGCACAGACCTGCTTCATGAAGAAAATAATTACTTATGCAATGTATAAATAGTCAAACAAACAAACCGACAAATGAAAAAATACTGTAAACGCATGTACTGACTTAGCCTGTTGACTTCTCGAATCACCCATTAACTTCAGAACTTCATTGCTAAAAGCACAGACCTGCTTCGTGAAGAAAATAATTACTTATGTAATGTATAAATAGTCAAACAAACAAACCGAAAAATGAAAAAAATACTGTAAACGCATGTACCGACTTAGCCTGTTGACTTCTCGAATCACCCATTAACTTCAGAAAAAAAAAACATTTATGCTTACTTAAATGTGAAGCCAAATAGCATTGTTCCGTTGCTATCTGTTAGATATAGTTTTTTAAGCAACTTTTTATGCGACTTTAGCGAGGTTAAACCTATTGTCCAAAAATAAAACTTGAAAGTATTGGGTTGTCATAAGTCATAAAATGAGGTTACTGTGTACGAAAGGTGAATCACCTCGCCTGGCAAAGATAGCTACTTTCTTAAAGAGCCGAGACCACCCCGCTGGTGGGGGTGGAGCCAGTGTCAACAGGCCCCGCCTACTTTCAACACGTGGGCGCCAGTGGGCTTTTAAACGGGCCTCCTTTGAACGGACGCTATAGTTCGCATTTAACCATTCCCTCGGGATTATCCGGCAGGAGATTCCGCACCGCGCGATATTTTCGAGGACCTCTTCATTACGGACCGTTTTGTCCCAGACCATTAGCTAGGAGATATGAGTTCCACCAACACAGACCAGCGTCTGGACCATCTTCTGAGCGCCGTCGAGAGCGAGTTTCAGAAGGGCAGCGAAAAGGGCGATGCCTCCGAGCGGGATATTAAGCTGACCCTTGACGACGGAGAGCTCTGGAACAAGTTTAAGGAGCTGACTAACGAAATGATCGTTACCAAAACCGGCAGGTCTGTTCTGTTTAAGTTTTCTATGCATAAAGGCTACCAAGCAAGGCTATAACATACCGTGAAAATAACAACCGGCCTATTGCAGTGTAAAACTTCAGTTGAAAAACTGAGTAGATGTATTGTGCGAATGATCTTCTAAATCAAGACCTTTGAGATACTCCTTAACTGATTTAAAGGAGGAGACAAACCTCATTAATTTTAAAGGTTGTAAAACTATTAAAAATAGTTTTAAATTATTAAATAGTTTTACAAAACCACAGGCCTAAAACTGTCAGATTATGTTTGTCGGTGTCGGATAGGCCTATTTATAATAATATTGTTCATAGCAAATGAATAAGGGTTTGGTACAGTACACTTAATTTATAGGCTACACTTGCAAATAAGGGAGAAAATAATTTTAATGAAAGTCCTCCTGAGGAAAAAATAAGTGTTACGATAATTAACCTGTTCTATTGAGTTGACCAATATGGATGGGATGGCCAACTGTTTTTGACGGCAGGAGGTAGGGCTGTATGAAATTAATTAAACAGGTGACATAAAAGTCATTGTAAGTCTAAAAACAATTTATTTTGATTTTTTTGTTAAAATTATATTTAACATAAATGACAAATTCCGTTTTTGAGTTAATGATTTTCTCATTAAGTGTAAACTGACGTAAATAAAAAAAAAAGTAAATAAAGTAAATAAAATAAAGTAAATAAAAAAAAAACTTGTTCTTCACAGAGGTTATTTAATGTATTTAAAAACCCCTTGATAAAGGATCTGTCAGTAAATGTCTATTGTTTATAATTCTATATTTTGCAAAGCATATATTGCAACATGTGTCTTAGTAGTCCAAATATTTTAGCAATTGATAAAAACCTAGTGAAATCAAAACGAAAGTGATTTAATATCCCAAGCGTAAACTACAATAGTTGTTCATTATTTATCTGTATTATAAATATTATTGCCATGTTATTTTGATTATCATTACTGTGATGATAAAGCCCATTTTAATATCTTCTTTACCTACATTTTTTAGGCGGATGTTTCCAGTACTCCGAGTAAACGTGTCCGGCCTCGACCCGAACGCCATGTACTCCGTTCTTTTGGACTTCGTTGCGGCGGACAACAACCGTTGGAAATACGTCAACGGGGAGTGGGTTCCGGGGGGAAAGCCCGAGCCGCAAAGTCCGAGCTGCGTGTACATCCACCCGGACTCTCCCAACTTCGGAGCGCACTGGATGAAGGCGCCTGTCTCCTTCAGCAAAGTCAAACTCTCCAATAAACTCAACGGGGGAGGCCAGGTAATGCCGCCCTGGTTGTTTTCATCATGTCTTTACAGTATGGTGTTGTCGGTGGCACGGATATTCATATGGTAATTTCCCCTCCTGTGGGGACTTGGCGAGTTACCTGTCGGTGGCCCGTTTTCCGTTTCTGACTGCGTGATGCGTGACGGCCCGTCTGAAGAGCAGGCCGCGATTGGCAATCGTTTGAGAATGATATGTAGGTTATATTAAGCCATTTGAACCAATGCAAAATATGGAAGGGTAATTTACAGAATTATTAGTATTATTAGTAATTGTTGTTGTTGCTGTTGTGCTCAAAGTTATTATTATACCATACCATTACAATAAATATGCATTATATATATATATGTATATATATATATTTTTTTTACCGTTTTGCAGATCATGTTGAACTCCCTGCACAAATACGAGCCCCGCATTCATATAGTGAAAGTCGGAGGGATTCAGAAGATGATCAGCAGCCAGTCGTTCCCTGAGACGCAGTTCATCGCGGTCACCGCATATCAGAACGAGGAGGTAAGAGAGGGGCGCCGCGCGGCCTCTGCGCGCCGGGGATTCTGTTATTCTCTATTGGTTAACAGACATAGAGATCAAATTTCATCAAAGCGTAACAGTAAATGATGAGCCCTAACAAGTGTTATCACCAACACGTTCTTTCAGATCACGGCTCTGAAGATAAAGCACAACCCGTTTGCAAAAGCGTTCTTGGACGCAAAAGAGAGGTAAGTTGTAATGATTTGTAACGAATATGCATGTACAGAATTAAGCATTCGTGATGCCAGGTGCCTTGTTTGGAAGATGAATGAGTTCATTTTTTTTGTAATTATTTACAGAAGTGACCACAAGGAAGTGGCAGACCATGGCGGGGACAGCCAGCAGTCTGGATACTCACAGCGTAAGATCAAAACTCATAGCTCTACAACATGTCTCATTATCACAGAAGTGTTTTAGTGTCCTGACCCCTCACTCATCCCCCTCTTCTGGTTTTTATATCAACAAACCTATTAAGAGGGTGATGTGGTTAATCTGCTTATAGGCTTTGCTTGAGCCCAGACACTTGAACCAAAGTGTAGACTGGGACACACAAGTGTTCACAGATTTGTGTATATACAGGTGTTGCCATTAAGGTAATTCTTTCAACAATGCAACAGGTTCAAAGGACAGCACTGTAACCTCCATACACACACACACACCGTCTGCAACTGTTGAGTGTCATTGCATATTTCAATCACTTTCATTGTATTAGTATTCACAAACTGTCATCTTTAAAAATATGACTAATGATTTGTGATTCAAATACGATCCCCTTGAAAATGAGATGTCTCATCTCAATGGAGTTTGTCTTGTTGTAACACTAATGGTGACGCTGGCGGTGTCTCTCCCTGCAGTTGGTGGCTGGTTCCTGCCCGGAAACGGTTCCATCTGCCCGAGCAGCAGCCCTCCCCAGTTCAGCGGGGGTCCCGGCCTCTCGTCGGGGTCGTACTGCGAGCGTTACTCCGGCCTCCGGAGCCACCGGGCCGCCCCCTACCCCAGCCACTACTCGCACCGCAACTCCAGTACAAGTAAGAGCGATTCCTTTGCTTTCCCACTGCGGGGCGACGGGCTGCGATAGCTTCTCCGCCAGAATTAACTGTTTCGGGTCAGCCATAACCTCTTTTAGATCAGCTATAACCTGTATCAGATCGCCTATAACCCATTTCAGGTTAGCTGTAATCTGTATCAGATCAGTAACCAATTCCAGATCAGCTATATCCTATGTCAGATCAGTTATAACCCACGTCAGATCAGCCAAACTCAATTTCAGATCAGCCAAAACCCATTTCAGATCAGCTATAACTTGTATCAGATGAGCTACACCCATTTTTAAGTTCGACTACACTTCCTACAAGCGTACCTGATGGCAGACTGAGAGGGAAGTTAAAGGATGGGTTTTCCCTCTGAAGGAATCAAAACTAGCTTCAGCATACAGGACAGAGTACACCCATTTCAGGAAAATTACACTGATTTCAGATGATTTGTACCCATTAATAGTTATTAATAACTTTTAACTTACTGTTGTAAGAATTCACTCTGTAACCATGGTCAAACTGTTGATGTAACACTGCTGTCCCTCAATAAATATGTGAAAGTTTAATTCACACCTAAAGCCGAAAGGGCTCTTTCCCGCACTCCACCCCCACAGGGTAAACAGGGCAGATATGACCTCAGCTTTCCATTTTTTAATCTGTGTCCTCTGATGGATGTCTCTCTGAAACATCTAACAAATACGTGTCCTTTCAGACAACTATATGGACAACACCTCAACTGGCCTGGCGGCCCACGACAGCTGGTCCGCACTTCAGATCCCTAACTCCAATGGAATGAGCTCTCTGTCCCACACCACCAATGCCAGCTCCAATCCCAGGTGAGCACCCGCCTCTTTTGCCTTCTGTCCAAACACAGTCCAGACTACAGACCAGTAGTTAAAACTACACATGCATAAATCCTATTCCCCTTTATAGAGGAAGATTATACTTGGCTAGTGTGATTTTTTTTTTTTTTTTTTAATCACAAATACATACAAAAAACAAGAAAATAGTTTTGGGTTTTCACATTGGATTCTGATCACTACATCAAAGAAAATGACTTGCAGAGACAATGTGCTTTTGATCATCTGTTTCCTCTGAGGAATTTGCCCGTAATTTGCTTCTAATTACCAACTTGTAAATTGATCATTTTAAAATGGAATTGACAACATACAGCTACAGACCTATATGAGACTGTCACTCGGTCTAGGGGAGTAGGAAACTGTCTGCTCAAATTTATGCACCGAGTGGTGCATATGTCAGCTGTCCTTGATAAGGCCATCTATTAAATTATTTCATGATAATAACGGTAATAAAAATCCATGATTACTCTAGTTTAAGTTTCATTTACTCTTGTCTCCCAGCATTATATGTACGGGGATCTGAGATTCACATAGACTGAGCTGATGTTTTTGTACTCTCCTCCCTGCCTCTTCAGCCAGTACCCGAGCCTGTGGTCGGTGACCGGGACGTCCCTCAACCCCTCCGGCTCCCCTCCGGGCTCCCTGGCGGGCGGCTTGACCTCCCAGTTTTTGCGGGGCTCCTCTGTGTCCTACTCGGGCCTCACCTCATCCTCCCTGCCAGCGTCCTCGCCCTCCGCCATGTACGACACGAGTCTTGCCGAGGTGGGCGGCAGCGATGCCCAGTTCGAGAGCTCCATCGCCAGGCTCACCGCCTCCTGGACCACCCCTGTGGCTCAAAGCTACTGAATGGCAGCGACACCCCCCAGCCCTCATCCTCCAAATTCCCCCCCCCCCCCCCCCCCCCCCCACCAACCCAAACCTCCCCCCAAAGCGTCATTCCCAGAGCTTGACTCCTGGAGTGAGAGCGACATTCCATGTGGGCGAGGCTATGGTGGAAAAAAACAACCAATCAGGCTCTGAGAGACTCGTACCTGCCCCTAGAGTGACCTCCGCTCGGCTGGAGGGGGGGTGTCCCTGCCCTGCCCCACCCCCTCCTCGTGCAACCTGCACAGTCAGGCTGCCCACACAGACTATCCATTCCAGCGTAAGAGAAGGACTGCAGAAAAAAAAACAAAAAAGTTTCTTCCGTCACGTGACCGATCTCACGGTGGGAGTCACGGTGTCGGCCCCTGTCGCGGTGCAGCTCCAGAGGAAGGCCAGGAGGAGGCGCAGTAACAAGAACCCCCTAGACTGTTGGTGTGGCATCTGGGCAGAGACACTGGTCAGCCAAGGCCCTGGAAGTGCTAGACTGGAAGCTTTCATGAAGCGGCACACAAACCACACACTGGATCGGCCTAAAGGAAAAAAGGGGTGCTAGGGACTGAACCTTTCGTAGCATCCTTGGAGGTCACCCATCACACTCCTTCACTCATGCCACACCGTGAGACAATGCTGTTATCAGCGGGGACCATTTCGTTTGATGTTTTTATGATTATTATTATTAATTATTATTTGAGAAATTAATAAAGAAGAAACTAGGAGCTACCAACTGTACTTATAAATAATTATATATATATATAAATTAACGTCCATTTTAATTGTTAGGCTTGATGAACCTTTCTCACCTTGTTACACTCTCATGTTTGCAATCACAGTTGTGGTCAGAGAGAAACAGTGCCTTGTAACCATACTATCTGCCGAAGCAGAGCACACCTTCATCTTTACATGTCTCCAACTCCCCAAAAATTTATACCCTCTCTGCATTTGTACAATCTCCTTGGGGAAAAAAAAAACAAAACTTGTAAATATTTGTTGTCTGTTTGTATTTGCTGGACTCATTGTGAGCTTTATTTATGTAATTTTAAAAGTAAATTAAAGTTTTTTTTCTCTTTTTTCAAACTAAGGTCGAAGTCATGTTTTCTTCTCCGCTTTCATCAGTAAAGCTGATTCTCAACCCGTTTGTCAATAATGGGCCACGCCTCAAAATTTTTTGACTTTCATTTCATGAAAGCTCCTGTTAATGTTTCATGCACAGGTGTTAATTGTTATTTTCCTTCAGGTTAATTCTACTGTCCGGTAGCCATTTTTTCCACGTTGCATGATTTAAAATGGGATGCACTGCCACTCCAGGACAAGTTATACCTGGAAGAAATAACATTATGCAGTAGGATAGAGCCAGCATGGAGTACATCATCAAGTGTTTTGAAGAAGTCTTGACATATATTACGCTTATGATATGATGATTTCTTCAAAAACTTTGAAGTATCCTCTGATACTAAGTAGTAGCAGTATTGTTTGACTCAGGAACAAGAAGTGGACTCGCTGAATTATGCCTATATATTCTATACTTGCAACACTTGCTACTGACACTGACACCAAACAGCTGGGAGGTAATTGTAGTTATTGAGTTATTAATATATAGAAGATTCAGAAGAATTCTGGAAAATTACGTTTCATAGTACGAAATGTTCTAGTTCTGCAAACTGGCCATGAAAGTGTGTGGATTTTACAGAAGCAGCATCAAATGTTAGCAGGATGCTGGAGCAAAAAGCAAAAGGTACACAAGACGAGCGGCATCATTTTACATTTCAAATAATCCATTGGGTTTCGGTTAACAAATGATAAAAAAAAGTACAGCTCAGAGAGCTTTAGGAAAAGTACAGAGAGGGGCAACACAATTAGTTCCAGGCCCAAAACCCAAGCCTTCAATCTTAACTCTCAGTAAATGGAGGCCAAGGGGGAATTTTACAGACGCGTTTAAAATCGTAAAAAGGGGAAGGCAGAAGGGGCTAAGTCACATTAAGTTCCACGAACCGAGCCAAAAGGACACAGGTGGAAATGAGTTAAAGTAAATTTCACACCGACACTAGAAAGTACTGCTTCTCACAGAGCTATAAATGCGTGGAGCAATTCGCCAGCGTTCTCAGCGGATGAAAGGACACAACAGAACACAGGGGAAGATTCACTGTACAATAATCTGTCGACTTGTGTTCGCTTTATTGCAGTCTGGGGCCCAGTGAATTGATGGAAAATAGCATGACTTGAGGGTAAAATTAAGTTTACCATAATGAATTTTTTGCTTAAAAAGAAAAATGCATTTTCTCTCTATGACTGTAACCTTGCAACCTGTGTTATTTTTTTCTCAAAAATCACAAAAAAAGCAAAATTCATTTTGGTGAATGTTTGTGACTGAAAGATTTGAAACGGATTCCCCCCCACCCCAAACAAATGTTTCTACAATGATCCGCACTTTCCATTGTTAAATGTTTGACTTAATAAATTATATGAAAAGAATAAAAATAATCATAAAACATCTTGCAATTATGTTTCACAAATAGAATGATGTATTGTGTACCCCTCATCCATGAAATATTAGTAAAAATAATTTCTTGGCCAAAAGTGGGGCTGGACGTACGGTGTAATTTTCTGCATGGCTTTAAGGTTATTTGGGGAAGGGACTAAAATAGCAAGTCAAGAATGACATCATGAGGTGAATCTCAAAACTCAGATTGTGTAATAAATATGTCAAGGTATGTGGAGATTGCGAGGAATGAAAAAAACGTGGAAGAGGTAGCAGCGACAGCACTTTGTTAAAATGAGCAGGTGGGTGTGACACACTGTCTACACTTTCAGAAATACACCTCATAAAATCAAAGTAAAAAAAAAATAAACCATAAACATACGCTGGTAAAATCTTCCACATAGTGTGTAAAACTTCAAAGCTTGACGTGTCCCTATCCATCATAAACGGTTATGTCCCCTCGAGCCAGTTTGCTCCTGTTCATCCTTGTTCATTCTTATAACAAGTATTCATTAATACCACTGCTGGACACCCAAAGTGATTCGTTCAATCATAATAAACCATGGTTCTGAAATCTGAGATTCTACCTACTGCTAAACGAATCTCTGGCCTATCACTTTGGTGCAACCTTTTCTTATTCGTTAGTCAGTTTGATTAATACAGAGTCCTTTGGGGCAGCATTTGCAGTGGGTAGAATGTGGTTCAGTTATGGCGTTGAGTCCCAGCAGGGACATTGAAACAGCACCCCTGAGCAAGGCACTGCAACCGCTCCACCAAAGCAACACAGCAAGTTTCAGAATGTAAATGGATTTAAACCGCAAACCGTCATCATGTGCCCAGATAAGAGGGTCTCCTGGCCAAGAAAAAGTGTGCGCGCCTAAGTATTTGAGTATGCGTCTGCGTCAGTTAAAGTGGGGTGGGTGACGTCAGTCAGGGGTTCCTCGACTCCCCCGGGAAGACACGGCCTCGGTGGGGGTGATTGACTACTCCACACCGGAGCTCAAATGAAAGCTCCAGGGGTTAGAGGGCCTCAGGCAAACAATAATGAAGCAGCAATGTGGAGGACTGGCTCGGAGAGCAGCAAGGAGGTCTCTCAGCAGTCAAGTACCGAGCGAAGGTTCACCCCGTAATGCTCTGTGCGGTCCACAGGGTCAGCGGCCTCACCTGCACCTCACTCAAAGTGTGTTCGCTTTATTGCATCTTGAATTGGGAGCAAATAGCATGCCTTCAGGGAAAGATTAAATTTACCATAACGAATTTATTGTTTAAAAACAAAAACGCGTTTTCTCTCTCTATGTAACCTTGTAACCTGTTTTTTTTTTCGCAGAAATTACAAAAAAGCTATATTCATTTTGTGAACGTTTATGACTAAAAGTTTTGAAACAGATTTCTTCTCCCCTACCCCAAGCAAATGCTTCTACAAGGATCCACACTTTCCACTGTTAAATGTTTATACTTACTCACATGGTGGACACACTCTCACAGGCAAACGTCTGCATTAGGTAGACTCACTACACATACAAAACAAAAGCGACACAATAGCCAGACTTATTTTGTGAGTGTGAGAGTGTGTGTGTGTGTTTTACGAAATACACAACAGGCGCACAAGGCCTGTCATTTAAAGCAGAGCACACATATGCTTGTCTTTGCTCAAGCTCTGAGCCAGGAAATAAGGGCTGCCGGGTTCGTTTGAAGTCGGCCTGCCTAACGTCACCACAGCAAAGGCAGCTGCGGACTCCTGGCTCCCCGGGGCCTCTGTCCTCCAGCAGGGAGAGCACGCACATGGGGCAGGGCGACTCCGCTCGGGCCTGTGGTCACTGTTTGCCTTTGCTAATTGAGCCCCCCAGGAGCCTCTCTGCACACTAGACCCAGCTCCACCCCAAAAGTGTGCCCTTCAAATACGTTCTTTTTTTGGGGGGGGGGGACCACTGCTACCACATGGCCGGCATGCGGTGACTGTTTAGATGCTTGATTCCAAAAACACTGAAACAAAGGAAATCAGTTTGATCAGAAGTCCACCGATATCTATGCCAGGCCTAAGAATATGTGTTGAGAGAGTCTCATAGCAGTGCGCTTGGCACATCCGAAACACATGTGGGGGAAAAAACTAAGTAGCAACAATGTAACCCTCACCCCAAGTCCTGCTTCTGAGACTAACCCTACATAACATCAAAATCACACCATTTCTGCTGAGTCTTAACAAGGAGAGTGTCACTGTATTACTGTATGATCCAGTGGAAATGCTTACCAAGTTCCCCATCCTCACTCATTGTACTATGTGTGTAGTCAGTAAACTGTATTATTATTATTATTATTAACCTGCTTGTCAATGTGGGCCACACCTCAAAAATGTTTGTGACTTCTGTTTCAGGAAAGCTCCTGTTACTGTCTCTTGCACAGGTGTTAATCTTCATTTTCCTTCAGCCTAATTCTGCTGTCCGGCAGCCATTTTTTCCACTTAGCATGATTTAAAATGGGACACACTTCATATTTATTTATTTGGCAGACGCTTTTATCCAAAGCGACTTAGAAGTAAGGCAGAATACAACACAAGTGAAAGCCATACGCGGAGTCACAGTATTAGAAGTGCTGCATGACCAAGTTTCAATAGTTGGCCATACAAGGTACAAGCTGGCTAGGAGAGGCACAAGTGCATTAAACCATAACTTTTTAAAATGGAAAACAGAGTTTAGGACATAAGAAATTGCTTTAGGTGGTAGTGATTCAGGTGATCAGGTGAGTGTGGAAGAGCTGTGTCTTCAAATGTTTCTTAAAAAATAGTGAGGGATTCTGCAGATCAGCCAACAGCGATGTTGAGGAGCACTTGGCATCTCATTGTTGCCTTAGACCAACTTGTTGTTTTAAATCAAATAAATTCTAAATCTAAGCCCAGTCTCTGCACGTGCACATTCATCCACTTCTTCTACCCACTGAGCTGGGTGGCTGGGTAATCAATCAATGATAGGATTCTTGGTGCAGTTGTTACCCTTTATATGAAAGTGTGTTATGGACATTTCAAAGGACTCTATTTTAACAGACTTCTGTTAGACATACTGGCCTAACTCCTACGATTCTTGTCTTAAAATTGCATGCCAGATTTTAAGCCAAGAACTTCCCATGCTCTCACAGAGCCTGAGAGTTAAGATGGACACGCCTGCTTAAGATTTACATTTACATTTACATTTATTCATTTGGCAGACGCTTTTATCCAAAGCGACTTACATAGGTTATAGTTTTTTACAATGTTATCCATTTATACAGCCGGATATTTACTGAGGCAACTGTGGGTTAAGTACCTTGCCCAAGGGTACAGCAGCAGTGTCCCAGCGGGGATCGAACCGGCAACCTTTCGGTTACAAGTCCTGCTCCTTAACCACTATACTACACTGCCACCCCATAACAGGAAACATGCATTCAAACACATTTTGATCTACAGACTTATGTGTAAAGGTTTGAAATTTGTTTCTTAGACAAATATAAATAGTGACGTTGATGCCTATGAATACATTTCTTTTCAAAAAATATTTTGGCTACTTTGAAGAATCTAAGCTATAAATTAGATTCGGATTTCTTTAACACTTTTTTGGTCACTGCGTAATACCATTTGTGTTATCTCATAGCTTTGACGTCTTTGCTATTATTCTAAAATGTGGAGGATAATAAAAATAAAAAAAACCCTTCTATGAGTAGATGTGTCAAATCTTTTGACTGGTACTGCACATTAATAGATCTAAATAAATGAATCCTAAATCAGCAAGTCTGTAACTAAATGAAGGTTTATCATCCACTACCACTATTCTGAGTGCTTTAATAACAGTGGCTGAAAAGGAGGGTGTGTTCTCAATTAACATTCTCATGGTTTTGTTTGTATTTCATATTTGGTATGAATCACTGCACTACTTAACAACTTTCCAAGAAGTGCCCCATAAAATACCTGACACTAAACAGCAAAAAAAAAAGAGAGAAGAGCTGTCCATCGCCGAGACCGTTATGATATAAATCATTCAGCCTGATGAGTTATGGGAGGCCGAGGCAAAAACAAGCTGGCCGGGTCTGGAGTGACTCTGGACGGGCAGTGTATTTGCCCAGCACCCCCCACCCCCCTTTCCTCCCCACCCCTGCCCCCACACCCCCGTCCCGCTCTCTGATGTCTGTGTGCTTCGTTAATGAAGAAATTTTCGGACCCTGGTGAGACATTGCTGCGAGCTGAGAGCATTCTGCGACCCATCCTCCATCAAGCCGCCCAAAGCACCCACCCACCCCGGTACACTCACCGCCACCCCCGCCCCCTGCCCCCGGCCCTGTCCCCGCCCTCGCCCGGCCACCCCATGGCAACCCCGCGCTTTGCTGAGTGGGTGTAAACACTGCGGCTCCAGGACATTCCCAGAACACCGCGGGCCCCTATAGCTCCACCTCACCGCTGTGGTATTTCCTTAACTTCCACTATTTGCTGTGTCATACAGATTAAATATTGCCTCTGTGACTGCTGCGCTCAGATGCATGTTGGACATACCAACACAGGCTGACTACATATTCTTTAGGGGGCTGATTCAAAATGCAGCGCATACGGCCACTCCTCCTACAGCCGCAGTATATGTGTACAATGTACACAGCATAGACCAAAGCTGAAATTGTGAATAAAAGTGAAATTGGCTGCACAGTTCCAAAATACATTTAAAAATTACACCAGCAGACAAAGAACACTAGGACACAACAGCAGCATAAAGCCCTGAGACTCCCTGACTCCTCAGCTGCACAGAGCCCTGAGACTCCCTGAAACCTCAGCAGCACAGAGTCCTGAGACTCCCTGACTCTTCAGCAACACAGAGTCCTGAGATTTTGAAGCAGCAGAAGGGTGTCTTCAGGACGTGCATATGCTCCTGAATTATGGCTCCAGAGCACATTGTTCTAACAAGACTTGTTTTGGTACATGGCACAGTCCTGGGTTTCTGTCTCTCTCTCCCTCACACACACACACACACACACACACACGCTTGCACGCACGCACACACGCACACACATACACACACCTCCCTCACCTCACTGTGAGAGAATCCCAGGAAGCCAAAACAATTAAGGTCCAGGACGGAAGGGGACAGAGAGGAATAACACACTCTTTCAAGCACTAAAGTGTGAATCAGAAGGCAGAATCTGAAAATAAACCTCTGGTTACAGGAACACCCTGGGCACAGAACGGAGGAGATGCTTCTGGCTCTATGCAATCCGTACCCTGTGATCCGTACCACAACACGGTGATGTCTGCTTGTCCGGGCGCCTGTCCGCGCTCACGACACTCCACGCTGTAAGGCTTAAGGCTTTGCTCCACGTGCAGAGCAAAGATGGCTTCAAGCCTTTCATTAACCCATCCATTTACAGCTATGCTTTTTTGAGATCCATACACACATGATTTGATTAAAATGACAGATCTACTAGTCTCAGTGCTCATAATTTGTTGCGTTTACTTCATGGGCTACTCAAAGAACTGATGCACTACAATCCTAAATAAAGCTTTTATTTTATCTTCCACAACAGTTCCTCCAAAAACAGGGTGCAGTGAAAGTCCTTACTGTTTATTTGTCGCAACAGGTTAGCAGGTTAGGAGAAAGATGACATCCTCCCTGCTGTCAGAGTAAAATGCGCCACCTTGTGGCTGAATCTAGTAATACCGGTTCCCATGAAAACGGGCAAGAAAAATTACTCAGTGGCATTTTAAATTACAAAATGTTTGTGGCAAACTGCATACTGTAATGAAGACATTTAAACACTGAAGCATATCTCTTGTCTTCAACACACTCTGAGAGACTGTATTTGCAGGTCCAGCACTGGTTTGAAGCAGTATCTCTGGAGTGACTTGCTCTTTATGGCACTGCGGAAGTCAACATTTCACACAGGAAACTACAGAAATAAGGACAACTACCACACTCAGAACTTAAAAGGCTATGAATTCTGTTCGGATGATTCAGGAAGGAAAAACTACAATAAAATCCAACTTTCTAATTTTTTTTACACTACTATCTAAAGTTCCTGTAAGAACACTGTGCTTAAAGTTAGAACTTCTTGTGATGTGTCTTAACACACATGCCACAGACATAAACACAATACGATTGAACGGACAGCTTTTCCTGTGTCTTTTATTAGTTGAGAACCGGCCATTAAAAAAAAAACTTATTAAACCAGGCTTTCAATTAATGAAATGGTGAAGGAGGGTCAGCAATTAGTCCAAAGCTTAATCAAATAATTAGTGAGGTGCAATTGGAGAAAATAAACAGGATACAGTGTGTCCCCATGACCTGAAAAAGTGCAGACTGAGAAACTACCCCACACTACTGAGGCACATAGTGTGCTCCAGTTTACACACACACACACTGGCGCCACCTTGTGCCAAACATTGGAAGTGCCAGCATTCTTTGCACTTACCTGCGCACCGAGGTGAGGTTAATTATGATTTTATCACACGTCTCATTACAGACTTGCAAAATGCCAAACCCATTTCAGTTTTATTTCTGTGTCTTCATCCCAGGAATGTATAGCTAAAGAACTATACAAGTATTTCTGTCGTAGATGCAGCATAATAAAAAATATTGAGAGTCACAGAGCATTTCACTCCACATTTCTGGAGCCCATTCCTCTGTCAGTACATTACTCACGGTGCCCTCTAGGGGGAGCCAAAGTTCATCCTGGTCATTTGTAAGTCTTTAATCCATGGCTTGCTTGGTGATCTTTGGTGTATCCAAGTTCCCAGTTCGTCAACATGAGCACCAGGGAGGGACAGTACGAGCACTCAGGCAGTACGGGACCCCTTCCATCTGTCTGTCTGCCTGTCCCTCTGTTTGTACTTACAGATCACTCATCTCCTCCTCCACAGTTTTGTTGCCTGGATCCACATACTTTTCCTGGACTCCCAAAGTGCTGACATTGAGGTTAAAGAAAACACTACACCAAGCGGGCATGGGAAAACACTGGCTTTACAAAAATATTCTGTGGGAAAGACCACCGTTAAACAGGATCATACTAAAGGATGTCATTAGCAGTGCAGCATAGTGGTAAGGAGCAGGGCATGTAACTGAGAGGTTGCCGGTTCAACTCCCTGCTGGGGCACAGCTGCTGTAGCCTTGGACAAAGTACTTAACCCACTCTCGCCACAGTAAATATCCAGCTGTATAAATGGATAACATGTAAAACTGCAAACTCTGTAAGTCGCTCTGGATAAGAGCATCTGCTAGTAATGTAATATAATGTAATGTAGCAGTGATCCAGGCCCCCAGGGCATTTCTGTTAAGGTTGCATACAGAGTATCAGCAGCTCTACTTTCCCTGAGTGAGTCATAGACTCACCTGTACAACCTACTGGACTGCAGCCTTTAGGACTGGGGAGGTGCACCCCTGCAGTGCTCACACTCCAGATGGGATTTATATTCCCCGTGCCTTTAAATGTCATTTTCAGGATAAATCAGCACTTTCAGGGATTACGTTTTTTGCTGCAATGGTCAGTTCCCTCAAGGTACTGCAGCAGATGGACTTGCATGGGAAACACTCTTTGAGGCACATTATTTTAGTATCATCGCCAACAGATGCTCTTTGGCGGCAAGTGAGCGTCACCAAATGACTGTCTGTGGAGTGTGTAGCACACAAGCCAGCAAGTCAGATACTAAACTGACACTGGTAGACTTTGTAGTCAATGACACAAGGCGAGTGAGTTAACAGGAAATACGGACCTATTAATCTGACTGTAGAAAAAAAAGTCCCAGTCAAAGATCTGTTCAGAGCAATAAAGGAATTCCAGGCTAATCTAAACAACATGATGATGTGAAAGTTCTGGCACTCTGCAAAGCATGCACCTTCCCACTACTTAGAGCCCGATACAAACCCACTGGCCTAAATGGTTTGTTGCTGGTAGACTTTTGACTTTGAATGTGAAAAGGACACAAAAGCAGGGATTTGCTTTGGCTGTACCACAGAACACCAGCCAATCGGTTGAGCTACATTCTCTTTCTCAGGGCTTGGAAGCCACTCGGCTACAATATGGTGTCAGCCATAAAGTAAACAGTAACAATTGCTACCGTCCTCTATCTTTCCTCTGATTCGCCCGAACATTTTAATCAGCTAACCTTTTTCTTTTCTTTTGTTTGAGCTACTCCTGATAAGGTGACCTCGTGTGAACCTAAGCCTCCGCAAGCTTGCTTTGCATGCGCCGGTACGCTCTCCTGTGTCTACAGGTGTGCAGCGGCAGTCTGGTTTCTGAACCCTTTCGCGTGCAGAGGCGCTCCTGTGTAAGTGTTTAAATATGAGTTCTCGGACAGATGGGTGTACGCGGCCATCCCAGCACACCGTGTGGGAGAGGCGGAACGGGATGAGACCAGCGCACGGGCAAGGATACGAGTCGAAGTGGAAGTCCGCCCCCACCGCGGCAGACATCATGGCCTGCATGTTCCTCTCCTCCAGGTCACCAAAGCAGTAGCCATTGGCCTTGTCCACGGTCCTCATCATATGTATCATGCTCTCTTTATCCTGAATGGGGTCAAGGGTGAAGGGTCAAAAGTTGTGTTTGACAACCATCCATTCTTTGTGAGTGGAAAAATGGACCTTTTACTTTCCTAACAAATTTTATAATCCAGTAAAATACTTCTTTTCCTCTCATATTGGAAATTACCCAGTGTCCCAGTGTTATGTAGACCTAAACACACCTGAGCTGAAGCATCCAAGGACACAATGTACTTTTACTCATACATATCTAAACCAAAGTTAGATAAGAACATGCTGTATGATTTCTGATAAAAAGGATGCCATGTACTTTGACATGTAGACCTGGGGTCATGCCACATAGAGAATGACAAACTGATATTATACAGGAATGTAGTGTTCTTTGATGTAGTATTGATCCAAGCATATCTGAACCAGGGTCAGCCGGTGACAGATTACAAAATGGCAATGACATGTGATCGTTTGGACTTAAACACTGTACTGTGTACTGAAAACACATATAAATTTTATGTGAAGACTTGTCTGTAAAAATCTAGCCAATCAAACTGCTGTATGCACTGAATGCTACTAAATGAGAGCTGGGAGAGAGGAGAGCAGTCTCACCTGCACATTCAGAGGCACAAAGGAGACCAGGCTGTAGTCCTGGATAACCTCAGCCAGCTTCTCATTCAGGCGAAGGAACTTCTTGAAGAAAGGGTCGGCCGCCAGGTGGTCCAGCAGGTAAGACAAGTCTAAGACCTCCGTGTAGAAGTCCAAGTTAAAGGCTTTCAAGAGGAGAGAGAGAAGAGCCAAAATATCAGTGCATCTCCTTTTTGTGTAAAAGGAAGCGTGTATATAGCAAAAGACCTGCAGCCTCAGAACTGCTACTCTAGCTGCAACCACTGGGGGGCACTCATTGAAAAAAAAAAAATGCATTCTCACATCGATGAGGAACAGTTGCAAACACACAGCTTGGTGAGTCACAGGGGTGAACGAGTCAAGCATCCACTGACTAAAATCATCCAGGTGTAGCCTGGCTCCTCACGGAGGAGGCGGGTGGGAGGGACAAAGCCGGATTCTCACCCAGCTTGCCGTACTGCTCGATCAGATCCATCTTGGAGAGAACGTTGACGTGGGGCAGCTCCACGTGCAGCATGGTGGACAGGGAGGTGCAGAGCACAGAGATGAACTTGGCCGGGTCGGCGCAGTAGTGGGAGTCTACCAGGTGCACGGCCGTCAGCTAAGCCAGGCATCGAGGAGAGGAGGAAGGCCGTGACAGGTACAACGGTGAAACAGGTTCAGTGCATGGTAACATGACATAAAAGCAGGAAGCCCTCTCATTATGACTATCCTCCACTGTTAAACAGTGGCTATACGGGACAGGGGAAACAGTCTACAACTTGCACACGTGCAAAAGCATACAGTACATACATGTGTTGCAGTACAGACTGATCCTTGTGGGATGAACAAGGTGTCTTGTAAAGTGCGCACTGGTAAAAGCGTATGTGCATTGATTATATTCACAACAATATTTTTCTCAGACACAGAGGTCCGCACACTCAGTGCCTACCTGGGGAGCTGAAGTGCATGACCCTGTAACTCCCTGCTGCCCCGTTAGAGTAGGAACATCCCTCTGCTGCATGCCACAGAGATCACACTGATCTCCAATCACATCAGCCCCCATGGCTCTAATCACCAAACCACTCACCTTACTGCAAACATTCACTCAAGCCTAAGCATCACTGCTGACGCCTCA
Source organism: Megalops cyprinoides (assembly GCF_013368585.1). NCBI lineage: Eukaryota > Metazoa > Chordata > Actinopteri > Elopiformes > Megalopidae > Megalops > Megalops cyprinoides. Next base: position 5,258,815 of record NC_050592.1, read on the forward strand.
CTTAACCTTTTGGCTTGGTATGGACCCTTCTGTTTAGTCACACTTTGTTATATCTTTGCTAGACCCCCCCCCCCCCTCCCCCCCCCCGAACCCCCCCACTGTCGTTTAGGACAGCAGTAAGCGACTGAGCCTCTCACCCTGAAGTTCCACTGGGCCAGCCGGGCGAAAACGTTCTTGACAGAGCTCTGGTGGGTGTACAGCTCCACCTGGCCGGGACAGTCGAACAGGAAGTAGCAGTCTCGATGCGGTGCTAGCTTGGCCTTCAGCCAGTCCAGGTTAGCTTCCAGGTACTCCATGCAGTAAAGAAGGCCCCCATTGGGCCCCAGCTTCAGTCCGTCCATAACGTCGTCCAGGGTGACCAGCTCGGCCACGTCCACCACGCAGGGGTACGGCAGACCCTCATTGGCGGGGTCTAGGTTGATCACCACCACCTTGCGCCCGAGGTGTCCCAGGAATTCGTGCATGGCCCGGCAGTAGGTAGTCTTGCCCGAGCCGGGAGGCCCGATAACCACTTGGCCAAAACATAGGGAAGGGGCGGTTTTTGGAGGAGCAGGCTGAGTCGACATTGCGCGTGTGTCAGCCGGGAGGATCAAGCTCGATTCACTTTATATTCACATCTGTTTTGAAAAGATACGTCACTGCAACTGGTGGGAAGTTATCAATATAACTAATACAAACCCAAAATTGTTTAACCGGCTACGGTTTAACACATGGCTCTGTATGCAGAATGAATGTTTATGTAAGTACCACTACTACCTAGCAAAATATTCAAATCTATCTCTAACGATATCTGTACGGTGTAGCGTTATTAAGGTTAGTGTAGCCAGCAAATTAACTCGTCCTGGCACAACCTGCAAAATTAACGAAAAGCACTATCCATTTTCAGGGGCTTATATCAAAAACATTGACAATTATCTACGTATCCATACCCTACAGCTGGCTATGCAATATTTATTGATGTTAAGTCACTGCTTCTCTGAATTAGTAGCACGTCCTGGGCAACTTCCCACTTCACGCTGTCTACTCAGTCTGCCGGCTGGCTAGCTACCCTGTTTCACAAAAGATTCCGCCATACTACCAGACTAACAATATCGTTCTTTTTAACAGCGGTTTCATTCCGATCTTTCAAAACCATTTCGGAAATGTAACTTACTTCATCCCCACGACGAGCGGGACCGCTCAGCGTGCGCACAATGCTACCCGGAAACCTGTGCGTCAGGTTTACAATCCCGGCTAAAACAGAGAGTGAAACTTCCGTTCCGCACAGCGAACCAGGGAGCACAGCTCTCACTTTACAGTCAAACACACTTTTTAATTCAGTTCATGATTTGTCAAGCATTTACTTGTCCTTTTGTCAAATAATCGCACTTGTTGTGTTCCCTTATAAAAAGGTTTATTTGTTGCAGGTGTGTAAATATGTCAAATGTTACATAAGTACAAAGTGGCACAGTCATGGACAAACAAATACTGAAAAGAGAACTGTTTAATCCCATTATTAAAAACTACAAAATATGTATATTTTAACAGTGTCATTTACATTTACATACAAATATAATCCATTTATCTTCATTCAAACAACAAAAAAAAATAACATTTCAGGAATTCTTTTATGGCTTCACCATAGTTTTCCGATGCTTTGTGTTCTGTGAATGGAACAATGCAATTCTATTCACAGCTACTATTTCAGCTCTGTGAATGCGCACCACTGAGTCCTGCACACCTTCCAGAGGTGTTAGCTGTGTGGGCCAGTTCTGCTCTGTGGCCGCCGGTCTCTGTATTTCATGCCGGTGGGGGGCTGCCGCCGAAGCAGGGTGTCCCCTTTGTCTATGTCTTTCGGCTGGTCGTAAACAGTGGAGATGAGGAAGTCTGGACGGGGTTTCTTCACAGGAAGGAATGAACTGAGCTTCTCTCCATGGTACCTGGCAAAGAAGCGAGCAAACAGAACGGCTTACTAACGTGAACAACAAAACAGGGGTTAGAATGAAATCAACCTGCAAACATTGGCTCAAATCTGATGCAACTATTTCATGTTTCAGGATCTAAAATGCTAACTAAAGAATAAAACACTATCACAAAATGTTTGTACATGTACAATATCTTTTTGAAATTGATTTTGTGCAATATGTATCTGGTAATTTCTTGTTTCCGCCTATTCTTAGTATACCCCCATTAATGTGAATTGAGCCACTGTATTTTAATCTTTTCTATACTTGCCTTGTGTGGAAGAAAAGTAAAAATGTAATGATCTATTATCTGTATGACATTGACAGTGCGTCTGTATATAAAACGAGGTAAAGGTGTATCTGTTTAAATTGAAAGTAAATGTATATTTTCACCTGTCCTGCACAGATTCCACAGATATCTAGGAGTATTTACATTCTTTTTGCATCTTGCCTTGGGTGATATGAATGCTGGACTGGTCTGGTTAGGACACACTCACCCAAAGCCCCTCCTGCAGTTTGGGTGCTGGCCTTCAGTCTCCAGTGCTTCTGCCATCCCGGGCTGGCTGTGGCCCAGTCCCTCACCGTCACGCCAGCCCTGCTTCTCCATCACCTTCCTGCCCACTCCCTACAGGGTAAGCACACAGGGAAATGCGTAAGTATGCCATTTCCTGGGAGGTGACCTTCAACAGGTTCTGTTACTGTTTTCATAAATTACCTGCTTTTAACTTCAGCTAAAGCAACTGCAACTATAACTACAATTAGAACAACTTTCACCTGTTTGTTAGACACATGCTGTTCCTCTTTTAAGCAAAATACACCAAAATTACACACAACTGTGTTTTCACATGAGGATAATTTAAACTAAAATGTCCTTTATGTAAATACCACATGCTCAGTTTAATGCAAGGCCACATAAACCATGTCAACATGCAATGAGTCAAAGTTTGAATGTGTTGAAACTTCCCTTTAAAATGTGAGTTACACCTTTCCAGTGTATGCTGTTTTTGGAAGCAAAGCAGACCAATGCGCCATACTGTTATGCTGACATTGTTCCCATAGCGAATATGCTTGAGTAAACTGATCGTGGATCATGTGTTGGGGGCAGCTCATAGCAAATGTATGTAGGCCTAAGCAGTGTGTAGGGTGGTGACAGACCCTTATCCTTTCCAAATGACAGGTCTTTTGGCCCCTCCTACCTTTGTGAACTTTTCAAAGCTTCCAATTGGCTGCTTCTGAACCGTCACCTCCTCCAGCCCCTCTCTCAGCCTCTTCTCGCGACGCATTCTCACATAGTCACGGGCATCCATGTCACCACCATCTGAGGAAAGAGCGAGACAGGCAACATGATGTAATCTGAAGCGGACAGTCTTAAAATCTAACTCAATTAGACATATAAGCGGCTTTCATAGGACATAAGACATCTATATTCAAAGTTACTGAATTAGATAAGGATCCACAAAATGTATATATGAAGCCACAGAACAGACTAATAATTTGTGAAACTCAGGAAGGTGAGTGTTTTCAAGGTAACCACATGCATTTAGAAAACATTTCAGGCATTGGTCATTGAAGAAGGGACAATTACCTTTGTCATAGTATACACTCATATCCACATCCCAGTCATCCGCCGTTTGCTCATCGAAATCTGTCAAGAAAAAACAGCATATTAAATATAGTTTCCAAAAACTGCAACAGGGAAGGAACTTAAACCCCTACCAGACTGAACTAAGTTGTGGTTCAAGTTCCCAGCATGTGTAATCCAAATTATGTTTGAGTAAAATGAAGAACCAGAAATGAGAATACAGTAAATGGCACTGGATCCAGTCTTTCTGAGGAGCAGTACAGAGCCCTAACACATCCACTGTATTTTGATAATCGTTTAAATATTACTAAACTACTACACTAAATCTTGAGATGGACACTGCTATTGTAGGTCTGAGGATGGAACTCAATCTGAATTGCTTCGGCACATATCCAGGTGTAAGCAGGTAAATCCAGGTGTAAAAACAAAGCAGGTAATGTTTAAAATGTACACAGTTGCAAATTCAAACACATACAACAAAGCCAGTGCCACACTGTGGAACAAACCATGAGCCAAACTGGAAAATAAGAAGACAAGTATCCAGTTGTTTAATCACGCAGCTGTATTAGGTATTAGGGTGAGGCAGCCGGCACATTCAGTGCCCTGGGCCAGAGTGCTCCCCTGACGTACCTCCCTCCTCCTCCTGCCAGTACTGCGCGTCGGTGTAGAAGACCAGGCCCGAGCCTCCCTTCTCCCACTTCAGCTCGATCTCCTCCTCGTACAGCCTCTCCTTGCTGCGCTCCTGGCTGGTGACGTCCTCGTGCAGGGCCTCGTGACGTTCCCACTCCTCGCACCTGTCGTCATCCTACACACACACACACACACACACACACACACACACACAAAAACACTGAGTACAACCAGACACAAATCTACAGCGTTTGCACATCATGCAGACTTGTTATTGCGGGGGACTGAAACATTTGCAAAAACATGTTCACCATTTGGGAATTATATTGGACATAGGTTTAACAATTAAACAGTCATTCATGTCCAACCACAACAAACTCAAAACTGACCCAATCGGACGGTTTTTGTCACATCTCATCTTGCCAGGTGCTTTTAACTGAGGGATGTTTCTGTGCAGTGCTGTGGTGCGAGTCATGGGAATAATTTCAATATAAGTAGGAGGGCTATATGTGTGTGTCTTGTATCTGCTGTTTACAGGGCAGATATTACTGCAGTCGGCACTTACATCATCAGGACCCGACTCTGACTCCTCTCCATCGGCACCAGAGGTTTCCTGTGCTGTCGGAGGGACATCCGCTGCTGGGACGCCAGCGGGCGGGAGAGCGCCCCCCGCGGGGCCGGAGATCTCCTCCCCACTCGCCGTGTAGACGCTCTCCTCGGCGGGCTGCACCGTGTCCGTGTCGTCGTACTGGAAGGGCACGTTGCCGTAGCGACGGCGCGAGCCCGTCTTGGGGAAGGTGAGGCCCAGCTGCCGGATGAGGCGCGGGGGCAGGCGGCAGGACTGGATCAGCTGCAGGAAGGTGGAGATGGGCGTGCCCACGTTCCCCGCGGGCATCAGCGCCGGGGGATTCATTTCGGGCAGGCCCCGCAGGTCGGCCTCCGTGAAGCGCTCCGTCAGCGCCACGCGCCTCTTCAGCTCCGTCTTCGTCTTGTAAGGGAAGCCGCTCTCGACTGAGTCGAGGAGAGAGACGTTTTCAGAGGGTTGCACGACGTTTGTGACCACATGGAAATAATATTCGTGACTACAGACAGATCATATGTCCCCTATAAAGCATTAAACTCAAAAACAAGACTGATCGTATCTTTAACTTAATCATTCCATATAGCTTTTATATTACATTTGCTTCACAGACACGTCTATCCAAGGAGAATTAAAGAGCTGACACTTTTTACATGAGATCCAGTTACACAGCTAGGTGTTTACAAATTGGGTAGTACCTTGTACCTAGTACCTAGTACGTAGTACCTACGTAACAACAGCAATGGCCCATTTGGATATCAAACCATCAACCTTCTCTCTGCTCCTTACCACTATGCCACACTGTATGATACCGATATGAATGTAACAACACAAAATTCCTATCAAAATACCGCGACCTAATCTACTTGGTATGCTTTCTTCAATACACTACAAAACCTTCCATGGTTTCCCCCCTCCCGTTACAGAGAAGGCTGCTTCATGAAGGAGTACCACTTGCTGTGTGTACTGCAGTTGAACCTCAACAAGTAATACAACCTCAACGTCTGCCAAATGTCGAATGTAATTTTAAAACAGCGGTATCCTGAGTGGAGATTCACATCTCAGGTCTTATCGCTCTGGACATTAATCACCTAATTGAAAATACCTGTTGGATGAAAGACATCTCTGAACCCTGTAACCCCAGTGAGTAAATCCACGAGTTGCCACTAGAGTTGTAGTCTTTGCGTTGGTGCTGACTTGGGTTGTACGCTATATGCTGCTCTGTATAAAATAGTTGCCCGCTACATCACATGACAAGACAGTTAGCGAACGGTTAATATCACAGTGGCTTCAAGGGGCCCTGCGTACAGCTTACTGCATTGCCAATTAGACAACTTACCTGTCTCATCCGACACTTTGACTCTTTTTATCACACAGCGTCTTGCGAGCCAGTTCCCCTTAGAGTCAATCCACTGATTCCCGGCGTACATTTTCACAAATCGCTCCCCCTCTTTGGCGTGAACCGAGACCACACAGCAGCATGTTTTCTCGTTCTTGGTCGAGGCGACCTGTTTACTTTGATCCGATGACTCGGACCTTCCTTCCCCGGCTTCGGTGTCCCGTGAATCCTCTACTGTTTTCACCTGGTCGTGCTCCGGTTCGAGATGTTCCCCGGATTTCGCTGGATCTTTGAGGACCTCCGGTCGGTGTCGGTAGTGAAAACAGGAGAACCCCCCACTCTCTATAAACTGGCTGAAGTAATTCCTCAAATCGGCTGATCGGAAATTCGGAGGGATATTACTGACAACATAGTACAAGACAGTCATCGACTCCGCCATGACACCTCGTTGTTTTGTCGTGTCGTCATCCGCAAACGGGTCATTTCCGGTTCCCCTACCACTTCCTGGTAACGATTGTAACAACGAAACTGTGCAAGCGTAAATGGTTCTGTTTGACTAATACTATGTACTTCTAGCGAGGTGTGTAAACTATACAAAAGCACCTGTTGTATCAATTATGGTAATTAAGCAAGAGAAACATAAGATCATATAATTCCATGCTACTGGTACATGAATAGATGCTATCAAACTATAGTAGTAGTATTAGTACAGTATTTGCATCTGGGGGTACTCAACTGACTGGGTTGGTTAAAGGCGCTTTTTTTTTAACCACATAGACCAGACCCAGACTTGAGTGTCAGCTGTGCCATTTTAGAGCAACAACTGAGATTACACACAGGAGGAAGACAACGGGTTTTGTTTCGACAGGATTTGGTGGGTTTAGTTGTCCAAGGTCTCTTCATTCCACCACTTTAACAGTCTCTTGTGGAAACTGTTAGTCACCCAGATGACATCAGTGGAGAATGTGCCTATCCCTGTGTCAGGATGTGTTCCACTGTGCACTGTGGCACTTGCAGAGGGAAAATTAGCTGTTGGTTATGTGAAAGTGTGTCAGAGCATTGCATTATTTTCACACGCGCTGTTACAGAGGGCACTGCAAAGGTTCCAGCTTAATACAGTGCAGCTAGCGATTCAAAAAGGATGAAACTTTGTTTTGGGCACTTGACAGTCTCATGTCAGACACCTAATTCTAGAGGAATGTACCATTCATTACTTATCAGATTTCGTTGTATTAAGGCACAGCCTTATCACTTATAACTTATATCAATATCTTGTTCAAAAACTGTTTTTTCCTGAAGACATGATACTTAGTGAAAAGCTTGTGCAGTGTAGCCACCCATCCTTTAAATTGTGACATATACTTTTTACATGAAATGATGGCTTGTCTTGTTTCAGATACTGACTGGTCTTTAAACAGCGATGGAAGTTTCAGTGCAAAAAAAAAAAAAACACTCAATCAGCATGTTTTTGGATAGCACTTCTGTGATGTTTTAAAAGTGCCACGAATATGGCACGATGAATTTAAACATGAAAGAAAGGGACAAGTATGAGGCCTTTGTGCTTTGGTCACATACTGTAATGGGGCAGTTTACAACTATGGGACTTTGGGTAAAGGTGAGGGAATCTTTGCAACATCAGTCATTGTCATTCTTTGTCTCCTCAAAGACATTTGGACCATATTTTCTGGAACATTTTTTCAGACGAAAGTCCAACAGTCAAGGGACTGGACTTAGCTTTTCTCCTTTCACGTGTCCAGTATGGGTAAAGCTATCAGGAACACTCAACTCCTGCTTGTACGGCTGTCAGCACTAATCCAATATTAAACAGCAGCAGAGTGGTGTAGTGGTAAAGAGCAGGACTTGCCTCAGCAAATATCCAGCTGTATAAATGGACTACGAGTAAAAACTGTACCATATATAAGTTGCTCTGGATAAGAGCATCTGCGAAGAAACTAAATGTAACATATGTAGGTTAAGACAAAGTCAACACACCAGATTAAGGTAACAGTCCACATGCAAATGTGGAATAATAAATTAAGATAAAATTTAATTGGAAAACTATTTTTACAACATTTTGGCCCTCAAACATAAACAATAAAAGCAATTTACTACTATGTATTAAATGTATTTACAATTTTTACAAAAGAAAAAAAAAATAGAAGGAACCACATTAAAAGGAGGCACAGATTGCATTTCTTTTCTGAACACCAGGATGATGTGGGGGAAGCTGTTCTAGTAGTTCCTCGTCGATCTTGTCCTTCTCCGACTCCTCGCTCAGTTCAAAGTTCTCCTCTGCCGCCTCCAGGCACATGTTATGAAGGATGCAACACGCGGTAATGGCCAGACCACTGTTCTTGATGGAGCGCATGTGCAGTCCCCTTAGCCTCCTGAATCGGCTCTTCAAGAAACCAAAAGCCCTCTCCACCACCATCCTGGCCGCTGAGAGTCTTCGGTTGTACCTCTTCTGCGCCCTTGTCAGGTGACCGTTGTCCCTGAACGGGGTCATGAGATGCTCAGAGAGGGGGTAAGCAGAATCCCCGATCAGGTGCATCCCCTCTGAGAGCAGGCTTTCCGGGCTTTCATCTAGAAGTCTGGCAACCTCCGTCTGCGCGTACACCTGTGCGTCGTGCCAGCTTCCAGGGTGGCCGACGTTTATGTGAACGAACCTCGTGCTGTGGTCGGTGAACGCGGTCAGGTTCACGGAATGGAAATGCTTGCTGTTGAAATAGGCGTCGGGGCAGTCCGCGTTCCGCGGCTTCACGATGCGGATGTGGCAGGCGTCCACAGCGGCTAGGGTCCGCGGGAAGCCCGCGTTGCGGAACACCTGCTCGATCTGCCACACGGCCGGCCCCGTCGGCCAGCTGATCTTGTGATTGCAGTGGGTGACGATCAGGTTGCAGATGTCGTGCAGGTGATTGCTCAGGTTCGATTTGCTCGTGTTGAACCGTTCCGCGACGCTTCTGTAGGACTCTAGATTTCCCAGGGTCCACAGGCAAGCCAACATTGCGTCTTTCAGTGGCCATTTTGTGCCCGCTATGTTCGAGTAATAGGGATGCAGATCCCTTATCAGGTCCTGAGAAAATAACAATAATGAGAGTTGCTTTGTACTACTGTTTCTTAAGATATTGTGATAGATATATTTAGGCTGATACTCACCTCAACAAGCCCAGGGCTCAGTCTAAAGTGAGTTCTAAAGACACTTGGGGTATAGTGAAACACCACTTCCTTCACAAAAGATCCCTGAATTTTTGGAATGTCCCTGCAGCAAATTCAGAAACGGATTCAGCAGCTGATAATAAAGATTCCCAAAAGCAAGAGGTTCAACAACAGGGGGTTCATTACACATTTTTAATTGGACAGTCAATTTTTGATTGTCAACAGAGGCAACTTCAGGAAAAGGATAAAAATCACCTGTAAACTGCTTACTAGTGTGGCTTCAGCTGGCTGGCAAGATAGCAGAAGGTCAACCTGTTAACAGTAGCCAAACTTAACAGCTAGCTAGCTTGCTAACTTTGACCACATTACACAGACACGTATTTAGCCAGCCAGCTAACTAACCACATGACACCTTCAAACTCAGTCGATGATCACAAACCAAACCGCAAATTAAGCACTGACATGTCGCTGACAAGAACGTTACACAGCTATTCAGCTGGCTGGCATGCCAAATGCCCAGGCAGATAGCTAGCTTGTTTTCGGTGATGTGGCTATGACATTTGATTTAGAAGCGCAGAAATGCAAAATTCGCCCGTAAATATTTCCAGTTCTTCATTGCAACATAGATACCTCCTCTGCCTTCTTTCTTGTAGCGCATGAAGAACGAAGGGGATTTCAATAGCATCTATTTCCTCAGCGAGAGCGAAAGCCACTGCTAAGTCTGCCATGTTTGTGTGCATTTTCGCAGCCGCGTTCGCTCTGACGTCACTGTAATACTGACGTCACGCAGTCCTGTCCCGCAACACCGCATTCTCGTCCTGTGTGTGACTGCAGAACTAGCTCCTTGTTTTTGACGTTTACGTGTGGTACAACCTCTACGCGCCATCAATGCCGCGTAACGTAAATTTCTAGTACAAAAACCAACCTTATCTTGCACTGCAGTTTTGCATTCAGCTAACGGATAAATGTGTACGCCAAGGGAAGTTAGGGAATTGCTATTTATGTATAAAAACTCCACATCTGCATACAGTGCGTTAGCCGGAAAGCACAGATATCCACTCACCCGCCTATATCTGCTGGATGAAGTCCTCTCTTTGATATTATGCCGTACTCGAGGACCACGATGCAAACAGGATGTCTATGCTATCCTCCATCCTGCAGAAGTTTGCTGTAAAACTTAACAGCTTGCACTGAGCAGTTTTCAGTTCAGTTTGTCAGAGTACCAAGTCAATGATAGGAAATAACAGATTTTTTAAAAAAACGTTTTTTACGTTGTTGTCAAACGTTGTTTGATTGTGCTCACATGTGCAGTCTTAACCTTTTCATCCAAAAATGGCAAACTGGTTCTGCTCAGACTGGATCAGGTCTCACACCAAAGAGAGTTACCACTGAGGACAAACTGACAAGCACACAACTCAAGAGCCGGACAGGATTCCACAGAAGCCAGGGCCTTGGGACATCCTTGCATAGTATGGTACAGGCATTGTTTAATGGTAACAGAAGACACACAGTCTTGGAAATGCAATGTACAAAGACTTACAAATACACGTACAAATACTTGTTTCTTCACCATCAGGACATTTATTTATGTAGTATACATAAGCAGCTCAGTCATTTTACACTGTCTGTGATAAATTAGGAGGTAGGGAAGCCATTTGCTATGGGTTATGTTATGGGTTAACAGGGTGTATCAATTACCTATGAAGCACTGAGAGTTCCAAAAGCAAACCTTTTCCACAAAAAACCTACCCAATGTTTCTTCAATTTTTTCATGTTTCTACATTTCACACTTGGATGCGACATACAGCTTTAAAGACCTCAGTGCCTTTAGATGGTAAGATGATAAACAAACACAGGACCAAGTTACACAACAGAATTTAGGAAACATTAATAGGGGTTAGGAATAGGAATAACATAATAGGAATAGGGTTTGTCCAGGTTGTTTGACCTCATTTTGTTATCAAAAACTTTAACAGACAGACCTATTGTTGCAAGTGTTTCTACTGGCTTAGACAGAATAAGTGCTTGGTGTGTGTGAGTAATATGTGTTGAGTATGTTGGATATTAATGCATTTCGGTATATTAGCAGAAGCTGTATATAAATATAAACATGAATTGCTCAAGGTGAAATACATTTTGTTCCAGGCAGAGGCAACAGAGGTGACAGCAAGGTAAGCGGGTAAAGAATAATTAGGTTGTTCTGTGGTGCAACAGGGCAGGTTCGGGGTTATCAACAAGTAACCAAACCCATTGACCCGACTTGTGTCTATCAATCACACTGTGTGTTCTTTGGGTAGCTGAGGAGATTTGACTTCAGTGTTGCAGCAATCCTGACATCAAAGTAAGAATTCATATCACCTTGCTCCGGTAAACTGATCCAAACATATTTATTTTAATTTAAATTGATTTTCTTTGAGTGGATTAAATTACCTCTTTGTTTTACAATCAATATAATCAGCACGGGGTTTCAAAATGAAGTGGGAAGACAGCGTGTTAAAAAGTTAAAAACTTTTTTGCCGGATTACACCTGCATTTCTAAGAATACCACTTTGTTATGCAACTTTGTCACAACAAGCTGCCACAGTAACAATTATACAACAATGATAAAACAATAAAATGTTAAGAGGTTTCTAAGATCATTGCTTTCAGTCCAAGACATCCTCTTCTTTGAATATATAAGAGTTCAACAACCTTGACAGTATAAACCTGAAGCCTGTTTCCCTGGCCTTCACCTTGATTTTATGACCGCGTTTTAATCCACAGACAGTAAAATGAGAACATATAAACAGCTACTGTGAGATGACACCAAATGGCAGACAGTAACCTTTTCAGTTCTTAGAGCTGTAACGAGCTCGGATGGGTGATGAACGTTACCTGCTTTTATAGCGCTTTTGATTCAGGTTTGTTGTATTTACGTTACGTTACCTATTGCTAAATCTTGCCAAGGGGCTTGTGCAGGGGCGTTTCTAGCTATTGAAAAGATCAGGGGCTAAGTCAAGTTTACCTGGGGCTTGTCTTTTTTTTTTTAAGGAAAATCGGCATCCGTAGGTTGGGGAGGTTATATCTATATATAATAAATAAATATTATCACACCTTTGGTTGCTGCAAGTCAAGTTCCACTCTGTTACACAGTCTGTCTGTTGTTTTGCTATAAACGCCTCCTTTTTTCAGGGCGAAAATATTCGGGGCTATAGCCGAATGATGGTCCGAATGAATGGTTAGGTCCGAATGATCGGACCTAACCACGCCACTGGGCTTGTGGATCAGTCTCCCGCAGCTCTGATCACATATTTTACCGGATGTAGCCAAAGAGGCTGCACATGCACAGGTGTGTTTATTGAGATGTGGAAAGAGAAATCAGGGTGCACGGTTTTGTTATATTGTGTTACTGGAGGCGTTTCAAAATGCAGGGAGGGGGTATGGAAAATGTATTTGATAGGTGCTATTTTTAGTATCCCGGAGATGATTTGTGACAAATTATGTTTCCCCAACCATATGGGAATGCACAGGGCTTGTTAACCAGATGCTCTCCTGTAGGTCGAAGTCAAACAGCTGTTCTACAGATGTGGTGCTTCAGAGTCTGCAGACAGAGAGTACATGGTTCTGAGCAGAGGTGGACACCCCGGCTTCAGAAAGTAAAAGTCCTACCATGTATTTGTTCTAGCCATTCACTAAACAAGGTGATTTCACTAATTAGCTCCTCTACCTGGCTGAAGAGTTGTGGTAATTAAATTCAGCAGGTGTTGCGCACAGATGGAACAAATACATGGCAGGACTTTTACTTTCTGAAGCTGGGGTGTCCACCTCTGGTTCTGAGACAAAAAATGCATTCAAAGCTATGCATTCTTACACAGCTTTCATTATTGATTCAGCTAATTACCTAACATTAAACCGTTTCCTAAAACAAAACAATTGTTGAATTACGCTTAAATGCAAATAACAAGTGGCTTACTTTATGTCATGTTTGTAGAATTTGCTAGAATTCGAGTATGGTAGCAATGATCAGTAAACATGGACAGTGAAAACAAGGCATTCTATAAATACAACATATACAGTTCCCTGGCTTTTCCTTCTATCATAGCAACCCTGACCCTGACACAGGCAGTTAAAAATGTTGTTCCTACCACTTAAACATGTGCAACTGATACAATAATACAGTATTTACAGGAGGAGGACGGCACAATAGTCAGTATCACAAGATGGAAGGGAAAAGGGGGAAAGCTACAGTGGTTTAGGTCCTACAGTGGAAAAATTTAGTCTTAAATGAGCGCATAACCCAAAGGTTGCTAGTTTGATTCCCTGGTGGGGATTTTTTTGTACCCTTGTGTAAGGTGCTGAACCAGAATTCCTTAAGTAAATATCCAGCTGTATAAGTGGATAGCCTGTTAAAATGTACGGTATGTAAGTTGCTCTGGATAAGAGCGTCTGCTAAGCTAGTTTAATAACTTGCTACATGAAAAGAATATAACAAAAAAAGAGGTAAGAGGTGTCCTTTGTGCGACTTCAATATGACTCACCTGAGGGTTGGTGACCTTCTTCCTCCTTTCATGGACGACATGAACCTCAAGGCCAAATTCGCACTTTCAGAAACATTCTGTATTCAGTGTGAACATGTTAGCAGGCTGTGATGCTATCACTAGGGGGCGATATTGCCAGTGACTGAGTCTGCCCATTGATTCCACTCCTCAGTACCTCGGCTCGGCTGAGTGTTCGCTCACCCACGTCCTTGGGTGATGACATAAGTTGTGAGTCAAGGCTATTAGGGGCCACGTCCATCTGTGTATGATTCCACGGGGGTTCAATGACTCACACTGAAATGACAGAGTGAAATGACCCACCCTAGCCTGCGAGATTAGCTTTCTAAAACTGCAGTCAGCGTCCGGAGTTAGTCAGGCACTTAGATGATTCTTCTGAGTGCAGGCTGAGTCCTACATCCCAGGTTCCAACCTGGTCACGTCATATGCAGATATTGATAGGGAGCCTAAATTGGCTTTTTTCCACTGTGTTAGGGGTGAGTGTGACTGCCAGGGACCCCCTCGTCACATTGCTTTCAGCCAGGTGCCTACGAGTTGCTGCCTTGACATTAGAGAGATGCAATAATCCTTTGTTCGCAGTCTGCTTCCTGGTGCATCATGGGACTTAATATGTGAAAAATCATAAAAATAGCAGTAAGCATATGAATGTATTGCAGAATTGCATTTGCTACATCCTGCAGTACAACTGGTGATTAAAAAAGCTGAACAAAAGAAAAAAAATTTAAAAAAGCACAAAAAGAACAAAAGCAAAAATAATTTTGAAAATCACAGTTTCTGAAATACAACATAAAACTATACTAATGTTTCCTCATATGTAATTAAGCATAACTTTTACTGTGGCTGCGTTATGTGTATTATTTCATGCTATTACCATTGTTGACGCCAACACGGAACTCAGCAATAATTCGATTTTCCACTCTCTGAAAAATTTTATGACCCTTCAATAAAAGCGATGAGCTGGCAGAGGTGAACTTGTTTACAGGTTTTAACGAGGGGGAGAGCACCACATAAACAGCAGTGCAAGGCCAGAGCTGCAGGTGGCGGCTCTTCAAGAAATCCCTGAACGCAAGTGACCGGGTGCTGACCGTCCCTCATCCCTCAACTGCCAAGACGTTTTTTTTTTTTTTTTTTTTTTTTACTGCCTCATCGGCTATGAGCGCGCGTCCTCCGTGTCTGTCTCAGCCTGCTCCTTCCCTCGATAAATACAATCCTTATCATAAGCCTTTTATCGCTCTGTCGACCTGCCCAGGTGAGTGATGCGTTATAGCCCAGGTTCTCCTTTCAGCGTAGCAAGGTGTTCACCTCTTCATCTTTCCGTCCCTTGTCTGCCGCTCATGGGCTGTCTGACCCCCCGGTTTGTTGTGTTTTTCATGATTTTACTGAGGCCATCAAGGTAACGTACCTTACTCAAGAATGCAGCGCCTGACTCTGGCATAGGGATCTGAACACACGGCCTTGAGGTGCAAGCCCACTAAACGCTGCCGGAGTCAGGTATCAGTACGATTGTCATGTGTCTAAATGCAAAGGGAGCGCTGGTAATCATTACAAGCGTCAACATTATTTTTGGAGCTTAGTGGAGGACATGCCCTGCCCCCAATCCACTTCTCTGCACAGAAAACAGCTCATTATGAGACAAAGTCAGGTCAGCGAGATACATGAACACACACCTTTAAAGATTCATGCCGAATTATGCTGTGCTCCTAAGAGATGTGGTATCAGATACCGTCCAAATTTCTGCCATGATTTCTATACTTTGAACTGTGCTGAACAGAGATTCTAGAGGGCTGCACTTTCTACTCTATTTGAGTATTCTATATGTAAGGAGAATGTGGCCTTTCTTGATCTTTAATCTCAATGTAACTGCCTGGTTTAAAGATAAAATCACAGCATAAATCTTCAAACACGTATATAAAAAAAAGAGTCCTAATGAACCTTCACTGCTCAATGTTTCAGGACATTCAAAGCCCTTAAATGAGCTCTAGGATAATAATTAGAGTGTCTTGGGTTTTCAGAATCACAAAATGGAAAATACCCTATTATAATCTACATGTCCATACAAGTCAAAGAGGGTTAAACTAAAGAATAATGTACATCTTCCACAATGGTGAATGTAGTACAAATTTGGACATTTCAGCCAACTTCAAAAGTCAATAACAATCGATGCACCTTGGTAAAACTAGCACATAGGTAGACAGAAATTAAGTGCATGGGTAGCTGGTGATTTCCAGTGATAGTGTGGTGATATTTTTTAGAGGGAATCCATGGATTCCCACTCAGAGCTGATGGTAACGGCTCCTCTCAGCTCAGCAGTGAGTGAGGTAATCCTCGGTCATTCGGACAGCATATGCGAGCTGGTACGGCCAGTGCTCATAATCGTTTTATTACTGTCATTTACCTCAATGGCCTGACCTTGACTGCCAGCGGCAGCAGGAACTCGGCTTGACAGTCATTCCTTTCACAGTAAACTGCAAGCCGTTTTTTTTTTTTTTTTTGGCATTCCCCCTAACAACATCAGTGCTTTGTACAGTATGTGCGCCCGTGTTTAACTGCGCCCAAACAAGCAGAGATCGTGCCTGCGAAAGGCCCACACAAACAGAAGTCACGTCTGTACACATGCACTAAGCAAGGAGAAACAGGTGGATAGTTGTGTGAACTCTCCAGGTGCTTGCTGCCTGGAAACCTGTTGCCCTTAGATACTACCAATACCACTGCAGGTGGTACACTTATAGGAAGTCAATATAATTAAAGGAAGGTGCAACTGAATTCAGCTCTCAGTGTGTACAAAAGAAGAATTCCGTGAATACGGCATTCTGATTGTTTCTGAGAGTGGGTAGGCTTTTTCTCTTGCCCACTCTCTTAAGAATAATCCAAGCATGATGGTAGGGCACCAGATTATTACACTTTGCAATGACATGCAGTATGCTTGTGTGTAATTTCATATGTAATTGTTTTCAGTTCAATTCACCAATTTTCTGCTCTCCTCTTCTCTGACTTACCAGACTGAAAATGAGTTCTTTCATCCTGATAAAAAAAGACAAAACAAACAAAATTTTACAATGGTGAATGTGAAAAACAAAACACTTCCACATCACGGTGAAGAAACACAGTACAACATCTGAAATATCCTCAGCGACACAGGCAAAAGCAGAGAGATTGTACTGTGCAAATGAGCGAAATATCCAGATGACTAACGCAAATACAGCGAGATCCTAAACTATTTCAACTAGTATTAGAAAATCTACAAACTTGGCTTGTCTGTGTAGAGAAAGCTTGGGTATGGTCTTGATGAAACAAACCTTTACAGACTTTTGTCTCTTTCTCTTTTTTTGTGTTGTACTGTTTTTGTACATGAGTCTGGCCACAAAATCAGACTTAAAACAGGGACTGTGGTGTAATTCCAGAAAGATCTGAATAAACAATCATTTAAAAGGGGATTTCAGGAAATGTCCTCTTAACAAAGCAATGGGGAGTTTCCAACAATGACATAATGGCTTATACTTCCCGTTCCACATGCCAGAGACCAGAACAAGCCTACAGTGATTATCTACCACATTACAAGATTACAAGATCGCCTACTGTAATACAAAAAAAAAGTCTGATAGATTAAATACTGTATCACGATGGTTACAAGATTCTGTGGTACTATACAAATAGGGGCGAGTTTGGTATCAGGCTACCATCATTCAGTTTACAGAATCAGAATCAGACTGTATTGGCCAAGTATGATTTTACACATACAAGGAATTTGACTCCGCTTCCAGTGTCTCTCATAGTGCTTTCACACAATGATTTTCAAGGTGACAACAACAAATACCGTCCAACAGCAGCGGTACAACAAACAACAACAGTAGTGCAGGACACACACATGGAATGGCATAAGGATGGAATGAATGAGGTATATAAAAAATAAATACGAACAACTACTGTACAATAAGTTAACAGCTATTGCACGATAAGTTAAAGTGTACAGAAGTGCAGGCTGTGAGACTGTACAACAATTTGTTATAGACAGCTATTGCACTGTGTTATATACAACTATTGCACAATGAGCAGGGGGCAGATATGCAGGTGAACCGATCAGTGTACATGACTGTAAACGCCTGTCATTTTAGGGAGCACACTCAAGGTGCGATCAAGGTCAAGACCTGCTCCCCCACCTGGTGGATGACAGATGGCCGCCCAATCTGTCAACTCCATGATGGACTCTGTGGGGCTGGCCTTCCTCCTCAGCTCATCATCATCATCATCATCATCATCATCATCATTTTCATCATACCTTATTAACATCAGTAGTGTCATCACTACCATCATCATCATCATAATCTGCTTCTCACATTGCTTATCAAAACATAGAACATGTACACAGAAAACAGAAAAAAAACATTAGTGGATCAATGGCCTGTCCCTGGCTTCACAAGTCCTGACGCCTGCAGGTGGATTTTCTGAAAAAGCACAAGTGTGAAGCTCACCCAGTGAAATAACAGCAAAGCCTGCAGGGGTCAAAGAACCAGACTTTGCACCCCCCTTCGCACAGACAAACAGCTGACCGAGGCCAAATAAGGCAGGACATCGGCAATCACCTCACCAACAGCGCGACATCCGTGTGGTGACATAACCTTGTACTCGGCTTTCAAGGACGCAGGGAGAAAGAGAGAGAGAGAGAGAGAGAGAGAGAGAGAGAGAGAGGGAGATCATGGGATTTGGCACATTAACTCTTTGTAAACAGAGCTCGTCGGGTTATCAAGCAGGCCCAAGTAGATACAAATCTTGCACTGCTCCAATGTAGGTCAAACCATAGTGGAGGCGCATATTTTACTC
This sequence comes from Megalops cyprinoides, assembly GCF_013368585.1. Classification (NCBI taxonomy): domain Eukaryota; kingdom Metazoa; phylum Chordata; class Actinopteri; order Elopiformes; family Megalopidae; genus Megalops; species Megalops cyprinoides. Next base: position 5,277,398 of record NC_050592.1, read on the forward strand.
CCCGCAGTGCTACAGGGTCTCTTCCTGTGAGGATGTCCGTTTAACATCCAAGGAGACTGAAAAATGTGTTCACCAGCTGTGACAGCAACAGAATGCAGTTCAGTGGTAAAACCTGTTCAGTGATGTTCACTCAATATTTGTCCTTAATTCCGAATCAAAATTAAACACGTGTTATTTTTTCTCACAGAAATGCAACGGGTTTTTTTTTCCCATTAACTTTGGTGATGAGCAAAGAGACAAAATAGCACCTGCAGTTAACAGAGCAGTTCATTTGAAATCACCAAAGAAATAAATATCACCACAAAAAAGGAGACTGTAAGCAGTGCAGGAAAGCAAGGACTAGTGAAATGTGATGGTACTTTTCTATTTATGTTTGGATCCAAGATGCACTATCCCGGATACACTGCAGTTTTTTTTCAGAAAGGATTTGACACCAGCAAACAAGGGTGTTGCAGTAAGCAATTCCCTTAATAAACAACAGTTTATTAAGGCAGCAGGTTAGATTTAAATTAATTCAAAGCAAGTGTAATAGCTGCCAGAATATGGCCTTGCCAAAAAATAAATAAAGTTAAAAAATAACAATAAAATGGTTTTGGGGGAAAAAATGTTACAAAAGCACGAGCATTTGTCATTACATGTTAATTTCTTATTTAGTTGACCCCTGTGTCTCATGTGAGTTATCTCACATTTCTACATCACCTATTGAACTAGCAGGATTCTGGATGGAACATTTCAGTACCTCACTCAAGGACACAACAGCAGTGACCCGTAACACCGACAGTTTCCAGCGCCGAAAAAGATCTCAGCCTGCACAGACCGGCACTAGAGAATGCGGACAATCTCCATCAGTGAGTGCAGCATCTATGAGTTAGTCTGTGTGCTGCGTTGACCAAAATTAAAGACATCAGAAGACAAGCTGGATACATTACAGCTGCTTTCTCAGGTCCTTCTTACTGTCCAGCATTTAGCGATTTGCTCTGCGTTGCTGAACTTCGGAGAGCACAGCGGGGAACAGTGACATCACAGGCCCTGGAGGACCCACTCCAATGGCACAGCGAAGAAGAGTTTTCTGGGCCGGGTCACTGCTGCGTGGCTCGATGTGGCTGAACAGTGGCCGGGCGATAAGCCGAAGGTTACATGGTAAACAGGCCAGCTTAATCTCTGGATCGTGTGGCCCTCTGCATTGATTTATCCCACTTGTTTTGTAGGCAGAGCGATTCAAAGTCCACACTATATTTAGCCCCACAGCCTTCGGCTTCAAAGAACGGAATGGAATTTTTTACACTCTTGTCAGTTATGACGCTGTTGTTCTAATGAACACTGCCTCGCTATGGTTTTAATGTACATTAAGTTGCAGTAAAGAGACGACTGATTTTTTTTTTTTTTCCTGCAATGTCAGTGGTTTGTCAGGCAGTGTGCATGCTTGGATCATTATTTTGGGAAATCCTAGAGCAAAAGCTTTTCAAAGTGTGCATTTATATTGCATCAAGGGAGATTTGAAAGAATTGTCATGGGGTAGATGCAAGGTTGGAGTTTATTTGGGGTCCAGGGGGGTTGGGGTGGTGAAAGTTGGCTAGGCTCCCAAAGCAAGCCATGTGTATCAGCAAATGTTCCTGCCAGGTAAATGATGAACTTAAAACACTGAAATTAGAAATTGCATACAGAACTATATCCAATAGCTTTGCTCACAGCTGTCTGTTATGACTGCATTGGAGATAAGGTATATTTCTAAAACAAGAAATGTTTGCAAGCAGTTTTTGCAAATTTTGAGATTGAAAATGTTTTGCATGCAATTGTATGTGAATGTTTCCTTTGTGTAGCCTTTCAGCTACACATCATGTGAAGGTGTGAAGTATTTTGCTGAAATATACATACCATTCTACACTTTCAAAAATTGAGATTTCAAATAACTACTATAGCACCACCATAATGAAAATCAGTAATTTTTAAATGTAAGTCTTACAGCCCTGTCAAAATAAAAGCCCACTTATAAGGAACTCCTTTCGTTGCTGTACCATCTGGCATTAATAAGAGTTTTAGACAGCAATGACTGGGGCTGTCGCAAGTGTGTGAGTAAAACACGAGTGTGTTGATTCGCATGTATACTGAACCAGCAAATTCCAATACATCTGCACCACATGACCAGTAACCATCAAATTCGGTATGGTGAGACATTCTCTATACTCTTTTCATTCACAGCGCAATTCACTGCACCATTTGGTCCTCCAAACCAAGAAGTCAAACAATGCAATGTTAACCTTACTGTTACAGTGTTTTTTCTACCCACCCTAATCCCCAGGGGAATGAAGCCAATTTGTTTCGCCAATGTGGGCTCCCGGTCATCACCAGCAGGTAACACAATCAGTGGCAAACACTGGCCGTTTCGGCTAAACCAATGCTGAGAACAAGTGCTTTCACTGTCTGAGCCACTCAGAAGCCGGTGCTTTTAGTTTCTTTCTAGGAGGTTCTGTGTGTGTTTGTCTGCGTGTGTGTGAGTGTGTGTGTGTGCACGTGTGTGTGAGCGCGCGCACGTGTGTGTGTGTGTGTGTGTGTGTGTGTGTGTGTGTGTATGTGTGTGTGAGCGCACGCACGTGTGTGTGTGTGTGTGAGCGTATGTGTGTGAGCGTGTGTGTGTGTGCATATGTTGTATAAAGAAGGAATCCTGGGGTATTTGGGCATGCCTTTCGTTGTTCAGTGAACTGTAACGGACACGTACCAGCTACCTGTTTACCTCTCCAATAAATCAATTTGCTTATCAGGCCCAGGCCTCTGTGCTAGGCACCACTGAGATAATCAAGCCAGAGCAATAAAACCGTGGAGCTCCGCCGCCCCTGTCTAATTTCAGTTTGCCGAAAGAAAAAGTGTCATCTGAGTTACGACATAACGAAACCAGGTTTAAATCCGCACTTAAATGGCATTAAATGGCACTTTAGAGTTTTGTGTTATTGTGCTGCAATATTCTCCTGTTCAGTTAGGGGGTTCCAGGACTGTCCCGATGCGCTGTTGTCCACGTTACCCTATGTTCACCGTTCATCTGGTTGTCAAATGTGCTAAATGGGGAATATTACACCTTCTGAAAAACAAAAAACAACATAAGTTTTTAGTTCATTAAACAATATCACAGCAATTAATTTACAGTTGGGCTACTTCAGAACAATTAATCAACATGAATCAAGTGACAAAATGACCAGATCAGCACCATTAGCTGCACCATTGTAACCCAATGCTGCTCTTGCCACCATCCCTCAGTTTTAGACTAATTCTATGATTTGCAGAATCATTAAAAATAATCCTCTTTCAACCTTTATAAACATCTCACCTAAGATAAAATAATCAAATCTTCAAAATTTCAGACTTTAGTTAATCTCTTTCACACATTCCAAAGGTCAGATGATGCAATTGGCACTTCATTTCTGCCACCGATACTGATTAGTTGAGCCTCTAATAGGTGTCAATGACCAGCTGTTCACTGTACTTCCATGACCCAGAAATCCTGCAGAATGTGCAATCAGCGTTATCCAACAACAGCCAGCATGACTGCATTGTCTAAGATAGAATTTGGATTGATTTTGTTCAGGAATGTGTTTTTGTGCTTGTGCCCTTTATTGATGACCAAGTAAATGGTTCACATGACGGTTAAAATATATATTTGAATCTAATTTTAGAGAGCATGTTTTAACAACTCGGATAGAAAGGAATGAATATTTATGATGGCATCCCAAATTTCTTTGAACACTATTTATAGTCAAGGTTTTCTGACACGGAAATCAACCAAAATCCGAAGTCCATTCAGTTCAGATGTTATGACAGCTATCAGATCCTCAAAGTCCTCTGTTCATGGAAGTTCCAGAATATCCAAAATAGATGTCTTCAAAGAGGCCATCCATATAATTAGGGAATTAAACGCATTTTCAGAATGACAAGGTCAATGTTTTGACCAAGCCAAGCCTTAACTATATCAAGGAAAATATCCTGGCAGAACTGATTTCCAGAATATTGGGGCAGTTATGACTGTCATGATATAGCAAATCTGTTATCTTTTCCTGCCATCAAGAACAATCTTCATGGAGAATGAACTAACACATACAGACATGTATGGGTTTGTGAGTATGAAATGCAAAATATGCCAGGTATTTTGCTACCCAGGCCAGGGGCCTGTCAGGGGGTCGTCTGGTTGTGAGGTGGGACCATCGAACCCTGCCCTCCCCCACCCCCTGCCACTCCCACAGGGTGACGCCCAGCTGCGACCCACATCAGAGAAGCAGCCACATTCCCATCAAGAGGTGCGATGGGGCCGGCGTCCCCTTAATGACGAAATCCTCCTTCCCTCCACATGCATCCCTGTGCCTGGCTGAGGCCGCGCACCCAATCACGTTTCCGAGAAATCTCAAAACACACTGTGCTCCGTTTCGCGCATCTGTGAGGCTTCCCCGGCATCATGTCAGGTGACTGTTTCGAGGATTCGGAGCTGCTGGTTGGGGTACCGTCACATGACTGTCCACCGTGGGAGTTGAGGGCGCCGTAAATCTGCTTACAGGCCACAGCGCAGAAAATGCACATTCCTGTTCGACATTCTGTGTTAAAATAAATCTAAAAATGTATTAATATATATTTATTAATAAAATCTGTGATGTTTGCACACTTTTGCAACAGGTACCTCTTTATACATTATCACATTGATTGGCAATTCTTGTCTTCTAGTATTTTCTAGTATTGGCAATTATTGTCTTCTAGTATTAACTGTACCCAATGTCTTGTTATTTATTGATTTTATTCTGTGCACCTTACGTTGTCTTTGTCCTTCACTGTCTGAATGGAGCACTATGGGTCCCAGGAAAATGTTATTTCAACCGTACAGTATTACTTGTATATGAATGGGCTGACAGTAAAATCTCTCTTGACTCTTGAATTTTTACCTTTTGGAAGCAGCACTAACTACTGACCTATGCATTATGTCAAAGCACCTGAAACACTACCCCCTAAAGGAACTACTAAACTATAAAATAAAATAACATAAAAAAGTAATCTAATGGTTTAACACACTTGTTAGCTTTACCTGCTAGGTTGCACCTTGCCTGGCCAACCTTTGAAACTTGGTCACACAGTGCTTATAATATTATTGACTTCATATTGTTTTTCGCTTGTGTTGTATTGTACCTCACTTGTAAGTCATGTTGGATAAAAGCAGGGCAGCTGTGTGGCATAGTGCTTAAGGAGCAGGTCTTGTAACTGAAAGGTTGCTGGTTCAAGTCCCCGCTGGGGCACTGCCGCTGTACCCTTGGGCAAGGTACTTAACCCACAATTGCCTCAGTAAATATCCAGCTTCATAAATAGAGAACATTGTAAAAAAATGTGTAACTGATATAAGTCGCTTTGGATAAGAGCATCTGCTAAATACCAGTAATGTAATGTATGTAATGTGCAAGACACAGGATCACTGACAGATGTGCTGGTGGGTTACATCTCCTCAGCCTGCTGCATGCTCGAGTAACCTAATGTTTGCTTTGGCCCTGTTCCAGTCCATTAGGTGTGAGCTGGCAGCGATTGGGGCCATATACCATCTGCTTGATTACCTCTGCAGTCCTTGGTAGCTTGGTACAGGCTGGGTTAATGACAGAGGTAAACAAGATAAGTGCCATTCACCCCCCCCCAACACACACCCCTACCCACCCCATCCTGTGCCTTTCCCCTCCATCGAACTGTTAATCAGGTAGATTCCATTGAGAAAACCTTATCTCCTCCACACAGTGTGGATCTACCTTGCCAAGCAGTCCAGGGTCGAGTTGTTTTTCAGTGAGGGAATGTTGCTCGCCGGGGCGGGTCAAGGTTGACTTGTTTTACACAGCGGCCTTTGCCTCTATAAATAGACCCGCCAGCAGCGTGAGGCAGTACCACAGACGACAAAGACGTCCCGTCAGCGTCCCGGCAACCCGGACAAAGCATTCTGTACGCGCAGAAGACGCGGCTACTCTCATTTTTTTTTTACCACCGTGCCAAAAAATAGCGTAGTTTTTTTTCCCGCCGCCAACGATGTCTCGCATCAACGACGAGATGAGCAACGGATGCCAGTGCCAGGGCCGCAAGGACAGGCAGCCCAACGCCATCCTGTTCAACATCCTCAGCCGCCGGGACGGCCGCGCCCCCGCCACTGGGGGGGGTACCGAGTACGGCTCGCGGCCGCACAACTGCCACTGCGCGACGCGGCGCACCGTCTGCCTGAAGGCGCCCGAGGAGACCTGCCAGGTGGCGTCCGGCGTGCTGGTCAAGACCATCCACTTCATGAAGAGCCTGCCCTCCTTCCAGCAGCTGCCGCCCAAGGACCAGCTGTCTCTCCTCCAGAGCTGCTGGGCGCCGCTCTTCATCCTTGGGCTGGCGCAGGAAGGCGTGGACTTCGAGGTGACCGACACCCCCGTCACCAGCATGCTGAAGAGGATCCTGCTGACGGGCAAGGAGCACCGGGGGCCCAGGGAGGCGGACAGGGCGCAGCCCACGCTGGCCGGGGTGCACAAGCTCAAGTCCTGCCTCGACAAGTTCTGGAGCTTGGATCTGAGCCCCAAGGAGTACGCCTATCTCAAGGGAGCCATGCTGTTTAACCCCGGTCAGTAAAACAAAACACTGTGTCTGTGTGTGTGGCTGCCTACTCCGGCTTTCCGTTCAGTGGCTGTTTTAAATGATGCGCTTGGAGACTTTATATTCTATTGCAGCATTCATTTTGAGTGCAAAGTTTTTTTTTCCCCTCAAGGAGGGAAAATTGATTTCTCTAAATTGTGATACGAGAACAGTAATAACGATGATTTGTGTAGGTTGAACACAAGTGGAAAAGTCTTGACTTATTAATTAATTGTTGGCCAGTGCCTTGTAATTTTTTTATTATTAGCGCTTAGTGAAGGGCCAAAGAAAGGCCCCAGAACTGGTGGGAAAATGTTTAAGTATTGAGCTTGGTGTTGTTATTTCTGGTGAACAGTAATCAGCTACATTTCAAGGACAGCGCTTCGTTAACTGTTAACATTTTGTGACAAGGGCTCCTGAGTTAAGAGGAGGGTGATGTGAAGCCAAACTGGTTGTGAAAGGCTGATGGTGTTTCAAAACCATTACAAGCAGATTAAAGCTCCCTCTTATGAAGAAATGGAAGCTTTGTGTACCACTGTGTTGGCTATGCATATTTTTAAAAAATGCCTCTCAAAAATACTGCATAAAAAGAAGACATTTATAAATGTTATTCATGTTTTGTTTTCTTCTTTTTCTGTGTTAGTCGTTTTAAAGTTTGTATTATTTAGGTCTACATTCTGCACGTCAGAAGACAATGCTTTTGTCATTTGAGTGATCTGCATTTAAACTTATGCACAATGTCCCACAATGTTATAAACACGCGTTTCCCACCGCGTTCTTTTCCAGATGTGCCACAGCTGAAAGCTGCGCTGTTCATTGAGGGTCTGCAGCAGGAGGCGCAGCGCGCCCTGAGGGAGGTCGTCCTGCCGCTTCACCCGCAGGACAGGGGCCGTTTCGCCCGCATCCTTCTCACCGCCTCCGCGCTCAAGACCATCAACCCCAGCCTGGTCACCGAACTGTTCTTCCGGCCGGTCATCGGCCAGGCGGATCTGTTAGAGCTGTTAGCCGAGATGCTCTTCACGAGGTAGACAAGAGCGTGACAACAACGCTTGATATAAATATATATATCTTTTCTAGACGCGCGCACGCTACACGTGCGTAAAACCTCTGGTCTCGAGCGCACGGCGGTGCACGTGGACACAACCGAACATTCGCCGCGCGGGGCTGTGCGCGAGGCGGAACCGGTCGATGGTGGGCTGCAAAAGAGCAGCGGGGAAAAAAGACACTGAAACGTTAGGAAAAAACAACGAAACACGCACCGCTGTGGACGTGCTTCTGCTTTTCATGACGAGGTCTACCGCATTAGAATGCATCCTCTCAAAGATATTTGAACAAAGCATGTTTAACATTAACATTTATAGTTGTTTACATCCACTCATTGCACATCTTTTTTTTCAAGTAGACACATTCTGAGTCAATTTAAATCTTTTAAAATGTGTCTTGCAGCCAGACGAGTGGACTTTTTTGTGACACTGTATGTATCTCTGTAGAGATGCTACAGAGAGTAATGCTTTGGTGTTTTGTTGTTTGTCGTTTGTCATGTCTTCTCGATTTAAGTCACTTTCTTATGTTTGGTCACAACTTGGACTGAAGCAATATTTTTGATCTGAATTCAGCTTCAGAGATGCAATTTGTGTGTGTGTGTGTGTGTGTAGTGTACATGTTTAACATTTTGTTTTCATTCTGTTTTCTAACCAAAGTTTATATAAAGAATGTCAAATAAAATATTGGAATAAATAATATTTTTATAAAGAAAACTGTTGTTTCGTGTCATATATTTGCATTATTTTGTTATGTACTCTATTTTTGAAAGGTGTCACTTTATTTCATGAAACGATTTATTTCGTTAACATCTATAAACAATTTAAATTCACTACTATTTTATCAACAGGCCTAATTTGAAAACATAAATACAACCGTAAGAATCACACATGAATAATTGCTTTTGAGCATTACACATTGTCAGATCTTGAGATTATGTATGTGTAATTCATGCACGTCTGATTCTTAAGAGACTCACAATGCATAAACTAATTGAGGAACACATTTGTGTTAAAGGAGACAAAATCAAAGTATCCAAACTCAAACCAGAAAAAGTCCAAAGAACAAGGCTGCTTTTCTTACAAAACAATTTAATCTTTTTGTCCAGAGAGAGAAAAAACTAAAGAGAAAACAGTTTTATTGCCTGAAAAACGATCTAAATATATATGAACATAAAAAGTTTAGTGAATAAGCCAGCTATTTGCCCTTCATTCGGCCTATAGTCCGGAGTAGCTGCTCTCAAAGTGTGGTTTAGGACCAGCAGGTGGATCGCGAGGAGGGTTGAGGGGTCATGGGATACACATTAAAGACACCTGTTACACCCCTTTGACTGACACTCATACTTGTCGCTCTATACCCTATACTACCCTGTGCGCATGCAGTTATATTGGTATCTGACAGAAATCATCTTGAAACAGTCTCTGTATTTCGCTTTTAATATCTCCGCATCTCAAACTTTAAATCTCTTATTGCTACCAAACGCCTGCTTTTTGTTTGTTCGTCTGTTTTTACTAAATAAAACACGAAATCATTGGCATTGTAATCGGGACAGGGCTTGCAAAAATATTTTTAATGCCACGTTATGCAGTAGAATGTAATGTCCTTTTACAAACCTTTTGCGTTTCATGAAGACTATTTCAAACTTTCATTACTTTTGTATGACATAGTGTGAACAGATTGACTGTTTAAACGTCAGCAATAATCATAGAAAAAAACATATAGGGCCACAAGTGCTACTGTCTTAAACCCCTGGTTATTTTCTTATCCAATGGAGCGGCAAAGATTAAGCTTTAATGACCTTGATCTGAAATGTGTTAATTTTAAATTGGCCGTCTGAGGTTACGTGGTTTCATTAGCAGTAAACGTGCGGCAGCGATTACCTCAGCGCCGGAGAGAACCTGTAAGACCGCGGCCATGACCTCCAGCGAGTGCCTGGCACCGTCAGCGCCGTGTTTGCTGAAAGGATGACGAAGGAGCCCTCCAGCTTGTTTTTCATCGCAGTGACGGAATCGGGTCAACGACACGCAGGGAGTTCACACAGCCTGGCCGACTGCCGGCGCTGCGCCCTGCGGATGACTCGTCGCACGGCTGCAGCTCATTGCGACAGTATATATAACACAGCGATAAACGAGATCAGGCACGGCATTTATCAGCCTTCGTTCTCCGCAGAATGGCGTTCTTGAAAAGGAGATAGGCTACTCTGCCGAAGATTATCTTTTATTAATAAGTAAATTTAAAAAAATAATACTAAATTGTGAAGAAACAGCATAATCTCTCCCATTTTCAACGCTATTTTTCTTTTTGAGAAAAAATATAGGGTTTGATAAGAAAGAGTTTGATAGGAAACAGTCGGTTTATTTTGGTAGGCAAAAATCGTTAGTTTTTCTTTCAGATAAAGTTTTTCAGCGAATGACAAAGAGTACTCATTTTCTCTGCACCAGAAAATGTCTTCCATCATCAGAGATGAATTCATACGAAACTAACACCTGGGCTAAACTCCCACGGGTTAAGCAGGTTCAGTGTTGTGTGCAGCATAAATTACGTTGATATGACAGAACTCTTATCTCTTCAATTGTCCGTTCGTCGCGTAAACGCAAAACCACTTACCGGTTACATGAATGACTCATCTCTTTTTCAGCGCCGAGACACCCCCGTAAATGATGCTGCGTTTCCCTCCCACTGGTATCGGTTCTGTATCCATGACTCATTTACTCGACTGTTAATCTCTAATAACCCATCCCTTTTCCTCAGGAATATCCGTCAGCGTTTTATTTTCTCACCCAGCTGTTTACCCCCTGAGCTGATTTAAAATGATTGCTCATCAAGCGTAATGCATTTCACATGAAACAGTGTAATAGTTCACTCTGGAGGCTGTACGTGTATATTAAATTTTATATCTCATTATTAATATATTTATTTGGTATTTATTATCGTGTGCATGACATTATTTGTAATTTAATATAGTGTACATGACAGGAGTGTGTTGAATTATTCTGAGGGGTACACAGATTTTCAAAAAGAAAATATTTCAAATTTCATGCCCTTTTGGTTGAGTTTGCTCTCTGACTACTCTTAAATCAACCACAAAAATTCTCATGCACTCATCGAAGTTAATTTCCTCGTTAGATTATTTGTCTTGAGGATGACCGCATCCGGAATGAATTTCATTGCTTACCGTTTTTATGTTACCCACTTGAAGACTAATTTAGCCTAAGAGCGTTGTTTAAGAGCACAACAGCAGCCTCAGAAGATTTGGCCCTGCATTTTCTTGCTCGTTTGTTACTTATTTCACCAAGTTTGAAAAATAGTTTTCCTGGGGTTTTTCCTGATTCTGAAATAATAACAAAAGAACCATAGATTTTGAAGGTTTCACATTAACAAGCGGTTCTGGCGGTATACTTTTAGCCGTGCTTTGTCTCCCTCTTGTGGAGTTAAAACATATTGATAATCAAACCTACTCGGTGTCGGCAAATTACAGACAGTGTTGAATGAAAAATTAGTTAAGTCGACGGAAAAGCATTTAATCGATATCCTTAATTTATATGTGTTTTTTTTTTTTTTTTTTTTATAAAAACACACATTCGTATATCTAGATTTTGGTTGCACAGAGCCTTCATTGCATACTCTTGTGCGGGGTTGCGCCATTCAATAAAGAAATCTCTAGCTGTTTTTTCTTTGTCAATGATCTGACAAGTTTACACACAAAATAGCGATTCTTACTCATCTAGATTTGCATTCAGCTCTGTGTCCATCATGTGCTATACATGGTTTTGGATAAGTCTACAGAATAGGTACGCACGTACTTCAAGACTAGGGAATCACTAAAACTGTCTCTAACATTAAAAGTTACTACTACTACAAAGCATGTGGAACTGGTGCGTCCAGTATACTCATATAAACTGGAAAAAAAGACAAGGAACCATAAATTACGCGGACAGTTAGAGCTAGGTTGTGCAACGATGTGCATCAACATACACACTCAAGCTACAACAATGGAGTCTGGCGCTCAGCCAACACAGCTGCGGGCGAGGGAGCTATCTGTGGGGTAAAACAGGGTAACTGGTTCCAAAACCTCACTATAAATCAATGAAGGAGGGGTATCAGGTCATTAACAAAGCTCACTGATAAAAAGATCATGTGGAATTGGTCACATACTGTACTCCAGAGCAATGTTAATTACTAATTTGGCAAATACTCTTTGGCATTAATCAGCAATAATTAGAGGGTGCGACTGCCTGACAAATTTAGAGCTTGAAGTGTCTCAGGTGTTTTATTTTTCTTCACTTTCTAGCATGCAAGAAATTTTAGCCAGAACTATGTTCAGTGTCAGGTTTCACAGGCATAGCTGACAAGGACCAGGAATAGTTGATGAAACTGAAAATAGTAAAGCTTTTAAAATAGAAAATAGTAAACATTTTATGGTTTTTGTTATGATACTTATGGTCTATGTTTTAGTTATTAGGACTTAATTATGGATGTTATTGTTTGTACTCTGGGTTAGTATTTTAGTTGTGGCAGGCATCGTTAACTTCCATTAGTGTTTTAGCCAGGTCTGGTACTTCACTCATATTAATCAGGTCAATGCACTTATGTATATATAGCTTATGTAAGTATAGCTCAGGATAAGAGCATCTGACAACTGCAATGTAATGCTCTGTAATGAAAAATGATCAATCAATATTATGGACATGTATTTCTCATTCACTGATATTTCTACCATGTGGTTCACCAGACAGTGACCTCAGTGACTGGGGAAAGCCATCCAGGTGATTTAAAGATCCGTGAATACGTGCAGGATTGATCCAGCAAAAAAAAAAAAAAAACAAGCCCAGTACTCCAGCAGCCACCACTTGATGGGAAGCAATGGGAGAAAGAGGAGAGGAAAGACATAGAGATGAAAGCACCAAGCCAAAAGCACACATCTGACGGATGGGAAAGATGAGGTATTTATGGAGCTTTGGCAAGAGCATCATCACGGATTGAGCTTTGAGAGTGCTGTGCTCCTTCCACACAGAGTAAAGATACGACAAACAACCGAAGCACCCAGAGAGTAAAGACATAACTAGGTACCAACTGCAGGCAAGTTTTCACGGGCAAAAGTTAGTTGAGCTCTGCATGTTATACCCTGTGCAAGCTAGCAAGAAAGCTTACACATAGTATGCTGACAGTCATAGTCACAACCTTGAGTGGCAACACCCAGGTACAAGAGAACAATTTCAAAACTCGTAGTGTGTCAGCCATGACTCCAGTATTTCCACAATGACCAAGTCCTAAAGTGTGGAAGGCACACTTGCTTGCATTTTTCAACAACCATATGCTGTGTAAGATTCACAGGTGGATGGCACTGATCATCAGATAACAAACCTGTGGTGACAGGACATTCACACAGGTGAGTCATCTCTTCTGCTTGAAGGTAAGGAAACGCCTGAACAGAAGCCAAATGCAAGCACAGTTGAATGGACCTGCTCACTGAGTCTCCCTTTCTCTGGCACTACAGTTAACTAAAGCACTACATGATGATGTCACCCCTAACTGCAGTGTATGGCCACTAGCTGGCGCTCTTTTCCACACTCGTCATCTCCAGTCTCCTGGGGCAGACGGTCAGGATTTTACGCCCAGTTTTAGTCAAAACCTCTAAACCTCAGCTCCTGGGGCAGAGGGTGGCTGAGTGCTACAATCACAGGCTTCAGTATCCGATTAACAAACAATCTAAACCAGGACATTGCCAGCAGTGGCTGATATTTTAGGAAACTCGTACAACAACTGCAATGGAAAAAAGCAAGCGGCGTATTGGGAAACACATAAGATCCCTCTTGTGCAAAGAATGTGTGCTCTTTTCCCGTGCAGTTACTTCATAGCACTTCATTAGTCATATCTTAATAGGCACAAGGCCACATACACACCCTGCCTTCCACCTTGCACCATATACCAGGTTTTCTTTTCTTTTATCATACATGACTTGACGAGGGATGGCCGAACAAAATATAATTCTGCATTTAATGCACCTTTTCTCCAACCCCCCAACCCCCTTCCTCCCACCCTTTTGTGCAAGGTGCCATTTAGACAAAAAAAGGATTGTATTTCCTTTCTTTTGTAAGAACCAGCCCAACTAGTTCTTCCATGTGCTGGTGGAGAAGGGGGGTGGGGGGGGGGGGGGGGGGGCAGGAAGCCAATACAACAGGGTAACAGTGAGAAAGCAGGCTTTGCCAGCCTGCGGTGACACATTCAGGGAGGCCCTGGAGGTGTTGAGGTGACAGGTATCAGGGAGCAGCAGTCGGGTCACTCAGAGGTGGGTGGATTGTAGGTTTGTGCCCTCGGAGGAAAACTGCTGCTGTAACCTCATGCAAAGGCACCGATTCGATATCTGGAAAGAGAAAGCTACATGCTCTGTGAGATGCAAATATCCTTAAAATTGTGTCTGCTTAGCAAATAACGTTACTGGGGACAGCAGTGGGAGTGGACGCTTTTTCTTTAGGTCAGTTATTTTGTGCGATGCGGTAAACATGATGAGGCCTTGTTTGCCTTGTGGTTTCTCCAGGTCTGGGTTCTTTGAACCTTGGTCCATTTTCCCCTCTTTAAAAAAAGGTCCTTCAACCACAGCTCCCCCCCTCAAGAGGTCTGATAGTCACCATAATTACCCCTGTCATGCAACATGGTGTTTACCCATATATCTAGTTCTCATCTGAAAAAGGTCTTTAGAGAGAAATCACTAACAAAATTGGTTTTTAATACCATTTAATCCAACAAAAACAAAAAGTGGAGAAAGGCTGACAAATAAGACGATGTTCTGGAGTTACAAAAACACCTTTATCATCTTTGTAAGAAATGAAATTGGGTTCCTAGCTCAAGCAAAATTGTATAAAAAAATAATGCATTTCAAGAACATCAACAACACCGACAACAATAAAACATTAGTTGGCCGAAAACCCTTGAGATTAACAGGCAACTCTTGAGAGCATTGTTTGAGGATGTATGAAGTGGCACCTCAATGCTGGCGCCCGTATGAGCGTGCCCGTACGAGCGCGCCCATACATGTGCGCGTGAGCAAGCATCTTATCAGGGCAGAGATCTGGAGGAGAAGTCCAGCCTGTCTGCATTCCCAGAGAGGTCAGAGGAAGGACGGAACTCGGGCAGACGGACATTCTGAGAACAGCCTCACCAAAAACACAGAGATACCAGCTTTATTTAGGAAGCACTCAACCACAATCACATTGCCATTCCCCTCTTCCTCGAGGAAGGAAATCATACATTCATACCGACTGCACAAAAAATATATAACTGCCAAAATACAAGGCACATGTACCCAGAAAGAAAATAAAATATTTATGCGTTTAAAATTGTTGCGTATTGAACAACAGGATGGATGGATTTCTGTTTCTCATAGGGTAGTGCTTGTAGAAATGAAAGTTTTTCTACTCTGAAAAAATGAAAAAGGATGCAGGACTGCAGCCCGCAGAATCCCTTTTGATTTTTAACATGGCTCAGTCCTTACGAAAAACACTTTCCACTTTTCAGACGCCGAACGGACATGTCACCGAGGTCTGCACATTTATTTTAAGTAAAATACAAATAAAACTAAGAAAAAAGTGACCAAGATTCCCAGAGAAAGAGGTTTTCCCGTTTCCATAGAGATGTTCAGAGAGTCTAACAAATCCAGACAGACAGGGAAAGGGAAAAAAAGTACAGTGTACAGCATATGCAAAATTTAAAAACGGAGTTAAAAATCCTTTACATCAGAGAGGGAGCACAAATCCAGACATGCTCCTCAGGTCCAAAACTGTGAGGGGCCAAAAAAAAGCTCATTTTCGCCAGGCGAGGGGCCAGCAGACACGAAGCTGCTGTGAGCTAAACGTTGGCTCAGGGCACCGAGGCCCTCGTCTGGTCAATCCCAAAGGCACGGATTCATCTAAAAATAGGCATGCAATCTCAGTATCTCAGCCCGTACAGAAATCTGAGTTTTTTTTTTTTTCCACACCCCAGCCGTTTGAGAGAGAGAGAGAGAGAGAGAGAGAAGAAAAAAACATACATTCCCTTTCACTTCCTATCACGTCCCATCATGCTCCTCAGAGCAGACGCATAGGATTTTTGTCCACCACACCGCACTGTGTGTGACCACAGGATGACAAGGCTGGAGTGAAAGTCAGTAAACCTCTGCTCCCCCCCCCCCCCCCCCCCCCCCACCCCACCTCAAAGCATACAAAAAAGGGCAGGAGAGTAACAGGTGAAGAAAGGGTAATCTGTTTTTCACCAATCCTCAGCTGGCTCCAGTGGGATCTTTGATCTGTTCATGTGCTGGCTGGTGTGTATGATGGGATGGTATGTGTGTGTACGCGTGTGCAAACACACACAGACATATAACCGCATGTTCATATTGCAAGAGAAGAACTACAGCATTAGACGAGCAGGTGGCTGGGGATAAGGTTCGACCACTCTGCAGGCACAGGGCAGGACGGCCTTTTCCGCGTTGAGGACCCCGCTGCTGTTGTGGTCCGGATATTGGCGCTCACGTTCGGATGTAGTGGAGTAGGGGGGTCCCAGAGGAGTCTGTCTCGGTTTCTTGCTGAGGAGAGTAGGTGGTGGGAGAGCTGGAGGAGTAGGCTGTGGAAATGAAGGGGGGGAGAAAGAAAGAGAAAGGAGAGAGAGAGAGAGAGAGAGAGAAAAAGAGATGGAGAGAGGGAGGGAGAGAGAAAGAAAGAAACGGAGATAGAGAAAGAGAGAATGGCTTCAGGCTCACACACATTAACATTCCTGTCTACCTAAAACATTCCTCACTTAGACCCAAAAAAAACTCATTTGGATGTTTATTTGATCTTTAACTGTTCTCATTAAGTGATGAAAACCAGCATTCCTGAAATCAGATAAGATGCCTGCATAGGACATACCGGCTGATGGTCTAGGCACGGCATTCTGAGGTTTCCACTAAAATCACTGACTCTTAGGTGTTTTGATATGCAAGCTTTGCAGTGATGCAAAACGTCATCTGTCCTGAGACATTTCAAGCATGCCTGAAAAAACCTCAAAGCACTCTGCAAAGCAACTGTGACTCCAGGTTTGCACATGTCAAGAAACACACATCTGTTCTGAGCAACGTCTACGTGTCAGAAAAAATGTAACATTTTTTTATGCATGTATAGTTTATAAAAAAAATAATATTGGGATTATGGACACTGATGACATGTTTTTGGCATCAGTTTGATAAATTTCAAATGCGTTATGGACCGCGTTACTGTCTGAAGTGACAGTCAAACAGAAGCAGTCCCATAGGTAATGATTTTTAGTTATTTTCCACTTGATCAGCTCAAACGTTTGTCAGCGTTTCCCCACACAACTGGCAAGCTCATATACGCAAAACACACAGACGTTTGTCAGAATGTATCCTTCGCTTGTGATGAATGAGGGTCTTGGATACTTCACAAAACATCTTCCAGTTCCATCAAATATCCCCTGTACATGTTTTGCCATAACTCTTCTTCTTGCAGTAATCCTAGCCACCTTGCTCCTACCCATCACCAGAATTATGGGTCGAACTGAATCTCAACTTACTGTATGTTCCTCACAATAGCTGTCAACATTATAATTCATCAAACTGCCTGTGCAGACAGGTCTGAAAAAACAGGATGCAGAAATATCCCAACAGACTACCTTCCCTTCTCTATTTTTTGTGTGTATTTTCCAGCCCAGTTCAAATGCCAACAAGCAGTTTTTCTGCTCACGTGTATCTTCTAAATACAATAAATCTGTGACTTCAGTGTCCTACCTGCCAAAATCATCTCACCTTCTCTGCATTGCTCTGGGTTGATGAGCGTTAAGGCTGGGGATAACAGTAAAGATCAGAAACAAATTTAACTAAATGTGCCCACAAGTGAGAGTTCCATACCCATGAGAACGTCCGTTTGTGTCAAAAAGTGATGTCACTTTGCACTGTTAACCGACCTTGTAACAGATACTCCCGTTTCAGCCAAGACTTCACCATTTCTCAACACTGACACAAAATTATTGTTCACCTGCTATGGTTCCAAAGAAATATGAGGTGGTCACCAGAACACAAATGCCCTTGGTATCGCTGCATGAAAGGCAAACTATTTAATGTCATGTATATGCCACTCTGAACGCTTCACGGGTACACCATGCCCCCGAAGCCCAATCTTGACTTTTTCTTTTTTTTAAAAAAAAAGGCAAAACGTGGTACATTCATGTATCCGGTGACAGGGCAGGGGAGGGGGGTTGACAATCTTTTGGCCAGGTGAATCAAGCCCTGACAAATGGGACAATAGCTTAATGCATGAGGGGCGCATTCCGGAATGCCTGAGAAGAGTGGAATCAAAGGCTGGAATGCCAGTGGAAAGCGTAGACGAGGTGAGAAAATGCCTGCAGCTGCGCGGGTCACAATGCCACGCTGTTACATCATCTCCCAGCGCCATTGTTAATTATTAGCTTCGGCGGAGCCCAGGCAGGACTCTCTAACGTAGATATAGAATTACAAGATTAGCCGTCCCAGGGAAAAGCAACGTTCAAATACATAGCGCTGTGGTGGATTATTATCCACTGTGGAAGCTTGATACAATACACATATTTGTAATGCAAAAAGATTCTTTTTACAATTCCTGTATTTCATGGAAATACAGGCATATCAAAGCAGGGCTAAAGGGCACCACTTAATTGGAGTTACACAAGAAAGGAATTCTGCCCCTGATAAGAATCAGCTCAAGACGTCTGTCCCTGGAAATGCATTAAAGGAGAAAAGAAAATGTGTCTCCTAGTGACTGCAGCGTTTATTATCCGACAACATGTCGAGCCTTCAAGTACGGAGAAAATGACATCACGACAAGGTCCTCTAACCAATCAAAACAGCAATTTCTACTTCTCAGTACAACTCTGCATGGCAGAGAGCAATTATTAACTCTTGGAAAATAACTGAAATGTACATTTTTATTTTTATATCTGAAAAATTTTGTAATATGAAATACATGTAATGTTGTTACCATTAGTTGGTTACATTTGAGTACACGGAAGTACAGAGAAGATGTGATCATGGGCGGCAGTGTAGCATAGTGGTTAAGGAGCAAGACTCGTAACCGAAAGGTTACCGGTTCAATCCCCGCTGGGACACTGCTGCTGTACCCTTGGGCAAGGTACTTAACCCACAGTTGCCTCAGTAAATATCCGGCTGTATAAATGGATAACATTGTAAAGAACTGTAACCTATGTAAGTCGCTTTGGATAAAAAGCGTCTGCTAAATGAATAAATGTAAATGTAAATCATGCGGTGACTTTGATAAATAGATCGCAACCTGTACTTCTCCAGAGAAACATAGCTACTTAGCCAACAACACTAGCCAGTAACTCTGACGTAGCCAGTGCTTACAATCCGGGTATTTCATTGCTTGTTTATATTTCAGTTGACTGGCTAGCTGTCAAGGTGACAGTGCTACCTACGTACACTTCCATACAATATCACTCATTTCTTATTTGCCATAAATGTACATGTGGTTCATTCACCAAATCATTAGGTTTTATATTTCTGACAATTTCTTGAGGCACATTTACTATGCAGCATTCTAACCAGCTCATTAGATAGCTATGTATAATTATCTAATATTTCAAGCTACCTGTCGAGCCTGATTCAGCCAAATCAGACCTGATTTAACCTGCTGCAAGGCCCCAGTGAGTCAGCTACTATTCTCCTTAAACAAACACTTTCAAAACTGTGGATCTGAACCCATTTCAATGAAAGTAGCCACCAGGAAGTCAGTTATAAGCTCATTTCAGTCTTTGCATTTTGTTTAGGGTTCTGCTAGGAACGAGGGGACAGACTCATGTTTAAGCAGTTTTCCTCTCTAAAGCTCACACCAAAACTCCATTTGACAGCCTCTCCATGCTGTGAAACTGCACAGCTGTTCCAGACTAAACTGTAGTCATCAGCAGCAGCCAGCCATCTGTGCCAGTTAATCACCACCTGTAGCAGGGAACGCATCACTACCGAGAACGCTCAGCTGTATGGAGGAGAGACACGATTCCACATCATCTGTTTGCAAGGATTTCAAGTATGAGAGTTCCAGTATGAGAGAGCATACAGCACCTTATACACTGTTGGTATCTATATTTTCCACACATTCTCCCTCTCTGCCTCTCCACCTCTCCCTCTCCCCTGCTCTCTCTCTGTCTCCACCTCTTCCTCTTTCCTTTTCCATCTCAAAAGCTCACGTGCACAGGAGTACACATCCTCCTTCGTCTCTGGAGGCAACAACCGCCACAGACACACATGAGAAGGAGTGCCAACTGAAACTGACAGAGGCTGGTCAAAGCTGCTAACAATCTGGTTTGATCATGGGTTCCCGAACATCAGGTTCTCCACGTTAGGTGGTTGGGGGGGGGGGGGGGGGGGGGAGAGATGCCATTCAGGAAAGACTAATGTGGAAATGTGCATATGACAAAATGCCTAATCTATTAATTGCACATAGGGCACAATAACATTCGCTCACAGTCCCGGCACAGTGTAGAACTGTGGGAATATTGGGGGGGGGGGATCTTCCAAAAATTTATACTGATGTTCTGAACGCAACATGAATAAGTGACTCATTTTCATGTTGCTCCATAACGCATACACATGTCAAGATTCTTCAACAAATACAGTATTTGAATGTTTAGTTTGCTTATGCGTATAACAGACAGGCAGACCGAAGAAAGTTGAATACAGCCGAACAGTGGCTGCTTTGTCAAACTAAACGCCCTATTTACATTCTTTTCATGACATGTAAAGACAGACGTCCAGTATTAAACGCTGACAGAATCACACTGAAACAACATGGCGTTATTCATGTTCACTTGTTAAAAACAAAAACAAAGCTATGCTCTGATCTGAGCTCCTTGCTGGCTGAGCTGTTCTGTGCACAAACTCTGAGAGCAGCAATGTGCTTTATAACAACTATATATTTTAAAGGATACTTAGCAAACTCATTATGTAAATATGGTACATTCAACTGCGTACAAATATTCACAATATCAGGACCACTCCCCTGAATCCTCCTCACTATTTTTCATGAGATAACATGCAAAACTACTGTCAGGACCTTGCTGTTGGTTTACTTCCTTAAAAACATGGTGGCAAATTTCTACATGGCCACCACACACACACACATATGCAAATACAGATGTGCAGTGCCATATGCACCATATTTGTGCAAGGACCAGGGAGCGGATGAGCACACTTGCTGAAGCTGCGACCGGAACCCTTGTCTCCCCCTCCACAGCACAGAAAAGACTGCTAAAAAGCCATACAACACACACAATCGCTCCATTATACAGCTTGACAAATGTATGTGTGTAGCTAATGGTAGCAAATGAAACTTGCTTTAAGATGGAGCACTCATGTGAAAAGAAGAAATTCCCACTCACTGCGTGCCCTCATAACCTTATTGGCCTGCGTGTTCTGAGCAGAAAGATTTGCCCCAGGGGATGATGGGAAAATTCTAGAACCTTACCTCGTCCACTGCCAACCCTCATCTTTCTGGCCAGTTCATCTGACGGCGTCTGCTGTGACACTTTGACCTCAGGTTCCACTTCAAGGCAAAAGAGAAACAGTCCGGGTTAGTGACCGAGTCAACCTAGGGTCACACTAGGGGGTACAGGGTACGGGTCCCCCGCTCCCTGTCCTGAATGAATTTTCAACCAGACTCTTTCAACTTCTCAATTATGTTATCTAATATGCCCCCAATTTAATTGGCTAAATGGTTTCTGCCCGTCACTCATGTGTGTTGAGGGTTCTAACGCAAAATGGCCACTGCGCATTGGTGGGGTGCTATGCATTGGTGGTAGCTGTAGTGAGTCCCTCTCACTCGACCGACAGACAGACAGACAGACACTACCCTTCAATGTAAACAAACTTGAGATCACTGAAAAGCACTCCTATATTATAAGTAGCACGATTAAAACTAACATGGGGAAATAACTCAGCAACACACACATGTAAATGAGGACTAGCAAGACCAACGACTTGCTGCGTCCGTTTGAGGCTTACTATTGGCAAAAAATTTGAACCCTCAGTCAGGCTTTTAAACTGCACCACACTCATGGCCCTGAGCCTCGGCCAACTGATAGGCATCACTTTCGTTATTCGAGTAACTTGAGCAATGTGGGCAGGTCTGCTGTCACTTTGGGACCACAGCCCGAGAAATAGGATAACCCCACTGGGCTAAAGACCAAGGTCCCCACCTGAGGGAGCACACTGTTTTCTTGTTCTGGCTGTAGAGGGCGACACCACCATCTGTAGCAGACTTTCACATGTTCAATTCATGCTTCAGTTGCATGAAAAGGTGCTTTAAAGTTACACAACACTTGACTAACAGCTCCCCCAAAAATCAAACTGCATTAATAGACAAGACGTAGTGAGTCACTGCAGTGAAGGATTTCCCAGGAAAAAGTAAAATGAAACACAAGGCCACCGAATACTGCAAAAGGCAGGGATTTATGCATAAAGTTATTAAAAGTTAATAATATATGAAAAGAGAAATTAATGCCTTTTATGCAAACTGCCCTACAGCTCACAATTTGTAATTACAGCTGTCTCAGTAACAGCATTACTGTGGCGGCTATCAGTGATGTCACAGAGGAGGTCTAACTCCTCTGTGACATCACATTGCCCGTCACGGTTTAGGGTCAGGGTCAGGGTCAGGGTTAGGGTTAGTGTTAGGATTAGGGTTAGGTCCTACTCTCGCTGTTGAAGGAGAAGGTGCCCGTCATGGTTTCGTTCCCGCTGTCGGGCAGCGTCCCGTCCCGCCTCCCGTTGGCCCGCTGGCCGAGGTCCTGCGAGGGAAACCCTGTGGTGTGGTGCTGGTAGGTGGAGTCCTTGCTCTTGGGATTGTTCCTTTTGCTCTTGCGGGTGCTGATGCGAATGACCCCGTGCACCAGCCGGCACTCTGCCTCCTGCTCCTCCAGGTTGTAGTCCTGGGCGATGCTGTAGATCAGGTCGCTGATCTCGTTGGTCTTGCGCGAGAAGGAGGAGTCCGAGGTGCACTTGGCCAGCTGGTCGATCTGGTGCAGCTTGTAGAGCTCCAGCAGCTTCTTGGTGATGAGCGAGTCAATGTCCGTTCCGCTGTCGCTCAGGTCGTCCAGGAACTCCAGCTCCTCCCGCGAGTAGACGCTGGTGATGCTGGTGTTGCTGACCGGCCGCTGGCTCTCCCCCTTGCCCCCCGACGGCCGGCTCCGCTTCGGGGGACCCACGGGGTAGTCCACCTTCTTACCGCCGATCAGCACGTCTGGGTAGCGGAAGCTGTCAGACGCTGGCAGCTTGCTGGCCATCCTGGTCTCCTGGCGCGTGACGGCGGTGGACAGGGCCACGCCGTTGGGCGGGCAGTCCTCCGGGTCCCCCTTGACGGGGTCGTCGGTGGAGGTCTCACGGACAGCCATGCAGGGCTCGCGGGTCCCGTAGAGGCCGCAGGTCAGAACGCAGCAGATGAGGGCCTTGCAGCTGCCCCAGCCCGGTGTGGCACAGGGCCCACAGGTCTGCACCCCCGGGGCCGAGTCCGCCGAACCCGGGATGAAGCCCAGGGTCTCAGACTCCCGCCCGTTGGCATTGCGGGGGTGTGCCTTGCGGACCTGCTGCACCTCGGTCTGGCGGGGCCGGTCCACGCACTGTTCCCGGTACGACTCCTGGCTGGCGCTGCTGTCCCGCGAAAGGGCGCGGCCACGGCGGTAGCCATCAGACCCAGACCGGACCGGCTGCTGTGTGTAGGGGCGGGGCTTCTGAGGACTCCCTGAGCTGTGGCCAGGCATGGCTCACCAGGTCCAGTGCCTGGGGGGGTGACAGAGAGGGGGAGGGGCAGAGAGAGAGTGTGAGAGAGGGAGAGAGAAATGGAGAGGGAGACAGAGAGGATGAGATACAGAGGGAGCAAATGAGAGACAGACACAGAGAAAGAGAATGAGACAGAGAGAGAAATGGGGACAGAAAGAGAGAGATGGGGAAGTAAAAAAAAAGGGAAATAAAAAACATTTACATATGTACACACTTGTACAAAGGAGCAGGCAATCCAATTTAATTGTAATGGGGGGGGGCGAAAGAGCGAGAAAGAAAGAGACAGATGGAGAGAGACAGAGAGAGAGGATGAGATGGGGGGGCAGAGAGACAGAGAGAGGGGGGGGCAGAGAGGTGAGGACAGAGAGGGGGGGACAGAGAGAAAGAGAGCGAGTGAGAAAAGAGAGAGAGAGACAGAGGGGGGCAGAGAGAGCAGGTGAGACAGACAGACACAGAGAGGAAGAGAGAGAGAGAAGAAAGAGAGAGACACAGATACAGAGAGAAAGAGAAATGGAGACAGAAAGAGAGAGATGGGGGAATTAAAAAAAGAGGAATAACAAACATTTACATATGTACACACTTGTACAAAGGAGCAGGCAATCCAATTTAATTTTATTGTTTTTAGATGCAATTTCTTTTAGGCAGGACTACTTCACAGCATACCAACTCTGTTGGACAAATCAACATTGTTAGAGTTAATATTAGCACAAGGAGGATATATTTATTTATATGTATTTTTTAAAGGCGTAGACTAGCTGTAGACAACTACAATATGCATCTGCCAACTCTACATAATGTCATTAAGTCTCATTTACAACTGAGTGTCCCCACAGTCCCAAACCCAGTGAAACTGTGCTAGATAAATAACAGGGCCATACATGTCATAACTCTTCAGGACCTCTCATTATGAGATTTCACATTATGATGAGCTGGTGGAAAAGGAGTATCAGACAACAAGGCATACAGTGT
Source organism: Megalops cyprinoides (assembly GCF_013368585.1). NCBI lineage: Eukaryota > Metazoa > Chordata > Actinopteri > Elopiformes > Megalopidae > Megalops > Megalops cyprinoides. The sequence goes on from NC_050592.1 coordinate 5,301,807, forward strand.
CACATAAACTTCCAACATCCCAGGAACAGACTGAGCCTGATGCACTACAGCCTGCTTTGGGTACAATGTTCTGGCCACTGTGATTAACAAAAACAGTTTACCAGCATGGTTTTGTCATAAAATAAAACCTCACATTTTTGCTAAATGCAGTAGTGCGCATGTCCTCAAGAAAGCCCCGATAGCTTATTTGTACAGCAAATACCGCTGTACACCTGCATGGATGTGTGTGCACACAGTAATTAAACTTACTTTGGGAAGGCAGTGTGGTGTAGCGGTAAGGCTAGTTACTGAAAGGTTGGTCGTGTGATTTGTAGTTTGGGCACTGCCGCTGTATCCTTGGGCGGGGTACTTAACCCACAGTTGCCTCAGTAAATATACAGCTGTATAAATGCATGTAATTTTCACCCATGTAAGTTGCTCTGGATAAGACCGTCTGCTAAATGACAATAATGTGGTGGCAGTATAGCATAGTGGTTAAGGAGCAGGACTTATGGGTATGAATGGATGACATTGTAAAAAAAAAACTGTAATCAATGTACATCGCCCTGGAGAGTGTGCTGCATGCTGCATGTCAGTAATGCAATGTAATGCTAAATGACAATGTGCAAGACAAGCCTGGAATTGTGAAATCGCCGTATTAACAATGACGAGAACAAAGAACAGCAACGTGATTGGGATGCACCGAGTCTAAAAACGGAACAATGATTCACGTAACAGGTTTAACATAATTGCTTCCAGGTTTCCAGCTACAATGGAAGAAAACAAACTTCACCTGTTCAGGTAACAAGTTCAAACCAAAACCCAATCTTTTCAAAGTCATTTAAAAAAAAAAAACTCTGTTCTTCTTTATCAGTATAATGTACAGACTTACGTACAAGAACCCTTGTGTATTATGTATGCATGTAACAAACTGTTTTGATTTTGCATTGGTTGCATTGGTTTCTGGTTAGACAAAGAACTGCCTGAGAGTGTTACCTCTACATTCACGACAGTTTTTTTTTCCTTTATGCGTTAGTAGATTTGTGAGCTTCATCCACTTTTGGCCCCGACTACATTGTGGCCAAGTCATGTTGCTGTCCTACTGCAGGGCAGGACAAATAAACACACTTTTACCTTTACTTTAAGGACTCGAGCGTCTCACTGCTTAAATGTCAGAAAGTGTTTTGGCACAAATGTTTGTCTCTCTCTGCCGTTTTGTTATCAGACAACACATCAGAACCCTAACCCTGTCTGAACACGGAGAGCCGAGAGCCGAAAGCCTCCCCCTCACAGTCGCACGGTGGAGGAGGGAAAGGGTTCGTGTGTGTATCAGGGGCACGCGTCGCAGCTGCACATGTCCCAGAAAGCTGCGGAAGGTCATCACCTTTGCGGCTAAAAGGTAACATTCCCACAGCTCGAAACCCAAACATTTACATTTAGCTGCTTAGCAGACGCTCTTATCCGGAGTAACTTATATAGGTTACCGTTTCTTCCATTTTCCCTATTTATGCAGCTGGATATTTACTGAGGCAATTCTGGGTTGGTTAACAGCAGCAGTGCTCTAGTGAGAGATTGAATTGGCAACCTTTGGGTCACAAGCCCTGCTCCTTACCATTACAGTACACTGCTGCCAAAACATACGCCACGCAACATACTACGCCACATTGCAGCTATTCACTTTTCAAAAACACGTAAACATCTTTAACTCTGGCACTTTACACATCCTTCTACAAATAAACTGCATTACTCATCTGAAAACCTTTACATTACTACAATGCAGTGACAACTGACTCATTTGTGCATCTCCAATTTCACAGCTAAAAGCACACTGCTCAAACAGACAAAAGGAGCTTCCCTAAGCAGCAGCAGTGTGTGCGTTTAAACAGCACCTGACTTCCTGTTCCATAGTACCTCGGATGACATCAGTATATCAACATCAGCCGCACTCACACCAGAGTCCCTCCGAATCGTTTCAAATAGCACAGACTAGCACTTCGTTACCGTACTGACAGAGTGACTGATGTCAGGGTTTGTGCCAGCCAGCAGCTTGCCCCAAATGCATCTGTGGACAGCAGGGGTGAGGGAGAGGGCCCTGCAGCACAGTGGAGTGTAATACCCAATGTGCTGATGGCAGCGCAGAGCACCAATCATGGCTGGATTTCTACTACGTGTAACGTGTGGCTTAAATACAAACAGATGAGCCAACAGTCTAAACATGGGCAGATCAATGTGTTTTTGCCGTTTAGAGATGAGTGAAATATCTGGTTTGTGATTTACTTTCCAGTCATTTGATTTTTGTTTGAAATTAATCTCAGGTTTAAGACCATTCCATGTCCTGTGTCCTGTGATTTTTGTTTGAGAAAAAATAAATGAAGTAAACATGCACACACGCTCTTTAAAAGCTCACCAAAACATGAATAAAAATGTTCAGAGGGTGCCCAAAGGTCTGACTGTGTGATTGGATGAACATTCTGTAACTTTAAGCAGTACTGGAATCCATTCTTACACATTCATGACACAGGGCATAACCAGTGTGCTGGGCAATGTTACCTATATGCAAAGAGAACTGCCTTTTAGCTTAGCCTAAGTAGGTCTCATTTCATTACACATGACAGAAATAACCAACCAGGGACAAATGCAAAAATAAAAACAAAATGTTTACCCAGTTAAAAATCATTTGTGTCAATAAAGACCTAAGAGATAACCTAAGTTATTTATGTCAGATGTAATCAACTGATCCCAGAGAACCTGTTTGCTTTGCAGTACTACAGGTCCTCTACAGCTGACAAAGAGGAAGCAGTGGGTAAAAGTGTGATCAAATGAAAACACAAAGCAGGTACACAAATCAAGATTTTAAATTTGCTTCTGTAACAGTTACGATCAAATGTTTACCCACTGTCACCTATCGATAATTACCTGCCATCTGTCACTGGTGTTAAATAGTTAACAGTACATGACCTACTGTGCAATGAAAATTACACCGATATCAGGATCTGCTAAGACTCCTGTAACTGGATTAATCAGATATCCAACATCCATGGAAAATTCCTCCAACATGTTAAGTTACACAAACCACCTGCCCTTTCTGCAAATCAGCTGCTACCTCTATTATCACATAAATTAGTAACCTGAGATTTGATACTGACATGTGGTTGAGAAGATCACCTCATTCAGAGCATAACCAAAGATAGCTTAAATGTGCTGATAAAATTTAAACAAAACGTCCACTGAACATGACAGTAATGGATTTGCACAGCAAACACCTTGAATTAAGTTTAAGAATGTAGAACGTATGGCCAGTGCACTAAAAATTATCTGCGACCTTTTAGATCTGGAAAGATCAAGGCAATCTTTGGATCCTGCATTGATAATAACAAAGGGTTGCCCAAGGCATCATCATTTTTTAAATAACTGGAGTCGAATGGACGATGACCTCCCCTGGGGACCTGGGGAAATCCGGCTGGCCAGCAGCAGCACTACGGACCAAATCAAGCAAACAGACAACAAAGTACAATAAAACAACTAACAAAGACACTCTGCTTCGCCGTGCTGTGAAGGAGAGGGGATGCTGGGAGGTCTGCATTGTACGGCGCAATCTCTGAGATTCACTGGCTCTTGGTGACTCCAGGTGAGTTGAGTATGCTATTTGTGGAGCTTGCTTTCATGAGCAGCAAGTGTGTTGATTTTATCAGCACCTCCTTTGCCAGAGAGAAGCAGGTAAAGGTCATGTGTAAGGTGACACAGTGGAGGAACACAGGCTGTCGGTAACCCTAACAGACCCCCCCACAGACAAGCAGCAAATGAAACAGACCATAATTTATTGTGCTTGGGTTAGAATCACCGCAGCCCAATAAGAACCAGAGACAGAAAACCAAAATTAGGGTTAGGGTTAGGGCACTGTCAATCCGTAATAGTTTGAGCCATTCCAGCTTTTACTAGAAGCAAGTTAATGTACCAACATTAGGTAGCTTCCAATTAGCACCCAAACCTGCCACTAATGGAAACAGGAATGGCTACACATTGGAAATATATCCCATCCCTGCTGTGCCAAAATACTGCTGTACGAACAGTTACATAATGGTTATAACATGCAGCACACATGCAGAATATGTATCTTTCAACCTAAATCGCTTCTCCCAGGTAGCTGATATTTACTGGAAAGGGACATTTCTGCGACATCGGTGCATTAGAGACAATTCACAGTGATAAAAAAAAGGCAACCATAAAGGCAAATGTTGTTTGGAGGATTCACCATGCACTTCTATGTAATCATATTCCATTATACATCAATGAATAATGCAGTCTGACTATTATATACGATGCAAATATTACTTTATAAAACTGTTTGATAATTGATGTAAATTATATTATTTTCCTCTTTCTTGAGGAGGAGACGTTGCTCATAAAGATTTCAGATTTTTATGTGTCCAGCAGAGGGAGGCTGGGACCCAGCAGAGACCTCATGCAGTCCGTGAAGAAAAACACACACAAGTGAAGCAACAGCCATTCAGTTCCTTCCCGAAACCCTGAGTGCTCATCTCTTCACACTGAATCATTATTTGCCGAGGATTTTCACGCTCATCTTAAGGGGAAGCGGCGTTCAGTATTCCCACATCACTTTATAATGATTAATGCAACGAAACTGCTATGGAAATTTTCAGATTTTCAGACACATTTCAACTCGGGCATTACTGTACTTGTGGAGTTCCCATCTTTTCAGCATATATAAGAGCTACAAAACAGTTCCTTCGTAAATACTTCATATTTTACATTGCCCGAGAAGCATGTGCATTATTCTCCGCAATACAAATAAGTGTGGAGGCAGAGCTCAAGGGGCCAGATCGTATGGCTGGCTAGATATTGTCAGTCGTGATATTTAATCATTTTTGGGAGCTTCAAGAGTTTTGAACTTTATTTCTAAATAAATAATGCTCAAGGACAAATTAACTTAAAAGATGTTCTTGATTCATAGTTCAACCATACATATCCTTCTGCGTCTTCACCACACATTCACTTTTCAAACAACCTGTTGTACCAATTTGCTTTCAGAATCCTTGCAATTTCATGAAGAAACTGGAGTGTCCAGTTGTCCTTTAAAGAAATCTCCTGGTTACTGCGCAGCACAGATTATTATCCTAAAATTTAGGATTAGAACAAATTAGAACACAGTCTGTTTGAGTACCTGCTGCATTTGTGAAAATCTGTTGAGGGAATCCTAGAGGTGAAAAGAAACTCAAACACGTAGCTTTTCCTACAGGATCGTAATATCTTGATGGAAACATTATATATATATATATATACTATTCAAAGATAAATAAAAATGTTTTACTTCATTAAACTTGAATATAAACGATTGCCATGCTTATCTCGAAGCAAAACGAATTCGTAATGCCTGGGGTTTTTCCCCCAGCTGTTGGGGCCAAAATCCTAATATACATCTCCAGGAGTATGAATGCTGCCCCAATCACTGATTGAGTTTGAGTGCAGTGTCAGGTGGTTTCTGCCAGTAAAGGAGTGATCTCATACCTAGCCATTCTTGTGAGGACAGAACTAGTCAGGTCCAAAGCAGTTTAAACTCACTATGGTATAAACTAACCGCTGCATTATAATGCCTGCTGTAAATACACATAAATAAGCCACCTTTTAATGGTAACATTGCGCTGATCCATTTCAAAACATAATACAGGCAGGGTTGGCCGCGGTTAAGGCATCTTTCCTCTGTGATAGCTCACTTTACCAAAAAACATATGCATGTATAGCATCCCACTCTAATAATTTAAGAATACAATTCACGGGGTATAGATTCGGAACGCAGCGTCAACCTAACCGAGACTATAGAACACATGAATAACCTTAAAGGCCACAAACTTCAGTGACAAGTAGTTACTATCAGTGAATCCTCTAACTGAAACATGTCTGTGTTAAAATGTTTTAATCTTTCGGGAGAAAACGACACTATTGTGTGTGTAGAAAATGTTTTTTTCACGGATCAGAGTAGCTAAACAGGTTGTGCGGTGGCGAGGCCTGTGTGGAGTACACAGGTATAGCTATCATTGTTTTTCAATAAACAACGCCGGGGAGCCGACCGTTTATATTTGACCTCCTTAATAAACAAGTTTGATTTCACACAGTATCAAGCCGTATGGGGCAAAAGAACTATTACCCCCACACTGAAAACACACCTTGCAAAGACGGTCGAGTTCGTGCAAAAAAAAAAAAAAAAACATTTAAAACAGAGGCTGTAGGTAGGCGTTTTTAATTCACCGCGTTTCAGTTCGAACGAAGTTCTTCCATGTGTGCGACAGTTCGCAGACGTTTCAAGCTGCCGAAAACTGAAATGTGTGTCAATTAACTTCTTATTTCAGATTCGCACTTACCGCATAGGAATAAATAGTCGCGTCTTTGGTGTTACTTTCTGTTTTTCTGATTCCGGAAGTCAAAGCCGTATTCTTCCTTTGGATGGGTTTGAGCAACTTGTTGGACTCGTAATTCCCCGAACTTTCCCACTCTGTCCCGCAATCGGCTGTCAGTGTTTTGCCTTCTCCAGCCTAAATGGTCTGTAGAGCTAGGCAGGAAAGTACCCAAGGTCCAGTTTGCCGCCAGTTCTGTCGATAAATTCTGCCAAATGTTGCTCTCCCTCGCCTTCCCGTGCGTTACCTGCGGCTACAGGTAAATCCCGCACCCACCCACAAGCGAGCGATGACGTCACGCACCGTTTATTCTCCACAGGCGAACGTGCTATAACTCCCTGTTTGCTTGTTTGAATTCAACAGACATTTGTATTTCTGCGATTTTTTGTGAAGTCTGCTGTTCTTAAAATTATGACGGTTTTGTCTGATCTTCAGCAAAGTTATCTGCCGAAATGCCAGCGCTAAATTGATTTGACTAAATGCATGTAAGTACTTTCGACGCCGGAGCTGCTATTCTGTCAATTTGAAAACATAAACGTGAAGTGGGAGTTACCAATACGCGCGCGACTTACATTTATTATTATCCTCGTGGGCGCTGTGCAGACATGCCCGGTTAATGTTCTCTGTTGCACTACACAAGGTTTTGTGTAAATTGGTGGCAACACTCCAGGTGCTGGCGAATAATACAGTACGGTATTTCGAAAATGATGGTTCAGAAGAAAATTATTTATTACATTAATAATAATATAACACTAAAACATGAAAAGAGAGGTACTGTGAAAGAGATTCGCTCTCAGGATGGGTCAATCACTGATTAGACTGCTCTGATAAATAAATAAAAATAAATAAACGTTCATTTATCAGTCTTCCCGATTGAACCATTTCATCAGAGACACGGAGAGGGCTGGCAAAAACTTTATGGATTTTTTGACGGTCCACCGGCCCGTCGGGATTTGTCGGGATTTGCCCGATGGCCACTACACCACTGCACACATTTCTTAGGTGTAGATGTTTGTTGACCAAACAGATACGCCCGAAGAGTGCACCTGTGCCCTGACAGCTGCTGCGCGCAACATTGGAGGAACAGGAGCGCGGTTGCCTCCTCTAGCGTGACAGTAATATTACAATGCATTGCTGAAAGATGCGCGCGTCTTTCCGATTTGAGCGACTCTCCTGCCAGTCCTCGATTTGACCGTTCATCCGCAGGTTTCGTGTTATTACACATAAGCATATTCCCAGGCGACCTCCGGCTCGACAACTTCGAGTGTTCAGCACGTGCTGTGAAAACAACGTGCAAAAACGACTTCCTGATCTGTATAACAATGGACAAAAATGTTCCGCCCATAATAAACATTGCAGCTGCCCAAAACACTTGACATCCTACATTGATCCCCTCTTGATAATCTGACGTGACCTAAGACCGATGACATGTATGCACCGTTAGACTGCGCTGTTTGTTATTAGTTAAGTTCCTGTTTGCAAAGCAGAAAGAAGTATACATTTTAGCGTACTTGATAGTCTCTATCTCAATGCAGAATTCACATGAAGACTGAAAAGTGGCCTTTTGTTGTATTTGCTGTATGTACCGTGAACATGTTAAATATATCACAATACAACTTCCCGCTAGGTGGCACCAGTGGCAAATGTTGTCGGAGAAAGCCCAGACAAGTCAGATAAGTAGGTATCAGTACACTATACTGTATGTCATACCAAACCAACCAAATCATGTTTCTGTTCTACGCAGTCACGACCAGGTAATGAGAAAAAGTCATCAAACACGTTAAATGCGTTGCACGTGACTGATGAATACAAACTTTTCACAAAAAGTTGACACATACTGTATATACATAGCATGTAGGTATTCTGAATGAAATGCTGCATAACAGGCTGTCATTTGGCTCTCTGAACAACCGGGTTTTTGTTATTTTTGACCCTATTGTTCTTAGGTTAGTCATTTAAACAGTTCTGCTTTGCATCTCTTTTTTAAGTTCCAACTAACCTACACCTAAATGACAGCCTGAACATAAGCATTTGTCAATGCTTGTGTTAAGTACAGGTATACCTACAATAAGGCCCTAACATCACGAAGTGATTAAAAAAACAATTACAGAATTTGTTGCCCCCATGTTTGGTCATTAATCAATTAATCGCACAGGCTGTTCAAATGATCATCAGGCGCGCGACAGTCGTGCAGCGCTCCCGCGAGGCGGCGGTTGTGGAGATGGTTGCTGCAACATTTTTTTTTGGTTAAAAAATTCGGCCCCGTTGCTTCAGCACATTGTTCCACATTTAATAACATAATGAAATGTAGCGTTCAACTCAATCTGTATATATAAAAATGACCTTAGTGTAAATAATGATTTCCAGACTGTTGATCCAATCCAGTGGGGGTTCTGTGATAATCTGTCCTGTGAAGAAGTTGCCCGTCTAAATTAATGGAATTGTCTTTCCCACAGTAAACAGCAAAGCATGCCATTAAATGTACTGAACCTAATGAACAGAGTCCCTACAGAACAGGACAACAGGCGTAAAGCAATAAGTAGACAACCAATAAAATGATAAAATCAAATAGAATCACTTGAGTCCCTCAAGGCTTGCTTCAACAGTAGGAAAAAAAAATGAACCCAAACATGTTTTGGGATGACTGTTTGAGAACAGTTGTTGATGGCTACTCATCTTTCATGTCAGTGTTCATCACTGAAGTTAAGTTTAAACTGAAAACACGTAGTGAAAGTGCAATAGGGGAAGTAGAAATATTTTGCTATGCTTTTTCTTCTTTTATTTTGTTTAAGTTTTTCTTACTGCTCATATTGTCATACTGCGCTCAGCTTAACATCCTGTGCTGCTGTGTCTCTGTTATTCTTTAAAAATGTGATGAAAATGAAATAAATATAAATAAATAAAGGTGCTTTCTGAATGTGATTTTTTCATCTCAAATGACCGAAAATGAAGATAGCAACCTGCCCCAACCAGACCTTTAGAAATTATTTGATAACGTTAACTACAATGGTTTTTAAATTTAACATGAAACAAACAGGGCTCATTGCCTCTATTGAAGAGAACAGAGTAAGTTAAAGTAACTTATAGCGCTAGTAAGAACTATAACACAGCTCACAATCTGCCCATTGTTTTAAGATTGCTTATGCAAAAAAGCGAGCCTCAAACTGGTTTGATGGTAGGGGCATTGAGTGGAAAGATTGCCAATTTCCAGGCAGCTAGACAGATGATTTGCTATAGCACCCCCTAGTGTTGAAGTTGTGAACACCGAGACAACCAACCTGTGCCAGTAAGAGCTTGTGAACGTGAAACAATAGCTTGTGGACTCTGCCAAACGGAGCTTATAAATCACCATTAAAAACATCTGATAGAACGACTTACAACATAATTGAGGTCAGTGTTGCACAAAGCCCATCTTTTTTCAGATTCTGGGGGTGGGGGGCTGCATACAGATCATCACAAGCAAACCTCAACACAAACAAACCTGATACAACACCAAGGTCACTTGGAGGTCAACTGGATGAAAAGAATCCTACTTCTCATGCTTAGGACGGTTGATTCCTTGGACATTCTTATTATCCTTTAGCAATTAGCAATGATGAACTTTCACTCCAGTGAAAAATAAGTAAAAATATTTGGTCCCAGAATATACATGCTGAATCACCTGTAAAAAGGGTGTCTGCAAGGTTAATTGCATTGATTATATTATGAGCAAAGGATGTAATTTGGTATAATAACAAAAAAATGTTTGTATGTAACTTCAGCCTAGTAGACCTTAATACTCTGAAAAAGACCAGCATAACCTTTTATTAAGGAGGGGTAATACACGCTGGATGAGAGGGGTCTGCTAAACACTGAAATCCGCACAGGGACATTATTGTGGTCGCGCAGTGCATCATGATGTATGGTTATTGCTCTCATTCCCAACCCCCCACCCCAGCCCTGCTCGACAGACAGATGATCCGAGCTTTGGCGTGGTAATGGCATTACACGCTTTATTTGGGCCGTAATGAGTGACAGGAGGGAACACGCCACAGATGAGTCCTACCTGAGGAGCGGGTCATTAAGCAAAATGCCTCTGTAATTTCATTACCCTATTTTCCCATATCGCCGCATTCAAGCTTCCATGAGAAGGGTGGTTCCAGTTCCAGTCCACACTAGTACCTGAAGGCAAAGGAGAGCCTAACGGCTCTGGTCCAAGCAAGTCAACACCTAACCTTATAATCTGTTCATGTGCTTATGGTTGCAATTTCACCAAAGGTACATGTATGGGGGTGTATATATATATATATATATATATATATATATATATATGACAAAGTTTCTGTTGAGTTGCAGTACACTCCATATAATAGTAGTATTAGCTCTCCATTTTAAAAGTCATTTCAAACTGTGAATGAAATCTGTTCTCTTCTTTTTGATCACTGCGAACCAGCAGGTTCTCTTTGTCCGGCAGGTTTACCACACAGCTCTCAGTGGGAATCCCAGGTGAAATTGCTTGTTGAATTTCATATATCATTTCCTCAGGGATCCTTCATAATATCAGTGTGCGTGGCCTCCCTGCAGGCTGACTTTTGTATTGTTACTGAGTGTTATATACCTTGCAGGTTAAGAACTCAGGATTCAATATGGCTTTTCCTTGAGTTTTCCTTAAGTTCCCTCAGTTCTGGGCAGTCGTTTGGAGTCCTTGGAGTTATCTTTCAACTGGAATCTGCACAGGAAGTTTTTTTTTTTTTTCCAAAAAAGAAAATCAACTTCTGAATCACAACCTGACTTTTGCACTCTCCACTCTTTTGACACCTTTCCCCTTGATCCTTTTTTCTCTCGCTCTCTCTCTCCCTGGAAAGTCATTTGTTTGCAGGGGGAAGCATGTTACCTTTGGTGTTCTGAAGGCCTCTAATTAGAAGGCTGGGCTATTTTGGAACCCCCAACCTGCGTCATGGAGGGGTTTGATTGCCGCATGAATCCTGAACCTCACAGTGCATGTGTTTGGGGGCGGGGGGAGATGAGGGGGGGCGTCCTTGTTAATGTAATTAATGACAGCGCTGTAGATGTCCTCATGTTGCACAGACTCAACCCAAAATGCCTTGCACCTATGATCACGCAGGTGGGTCATATCTGCACCGAACATCATAAACTGTTGAGGCAGTTTTTAATATTGTGATTTTTGTTTGTGAAGGGTCCTTACTTGTCGAATTGCTGTTTGATTTCATTCTGCTTTGATTTAGCATGTTTTTTTTGTAAATTTGTGCATTTTTTGTAATGTTAAACATGTTTGGGTTTGCTGTACTGCTGTAGTGTCTTGTCACTTCTGATACTGGGCATTATAGTGTATTAGTTGTACTGCATTCATATGCGCCTGCTATATGACACTACATTACTGTCATTCAGCAGATGCTTTCACCCAGAGCAACTTAACTGATTACAATTTTAACCATTCATACAGCTGGATATTTACTGAGGCAATTGCAGGGTAAGTGCCTTTCCCAAGGGTATAACAGCAGTGCCCCAGTGGGGAATCGAACCAGCAACCTTTGGGTTATGAGCCTTGTGCCTTATCATCACATCGCACCGTTGCCCCTTTCACTCCTATTTGCCCATTCACTGCTTGCACCATTCCTGCATTGTGTGTCTTTTGGAAGAGGCCCAGAAGCCCGCTGTGTTTCTGGGCTCCTCGTCCCATGATGGTGTCACAATAGGGGAGCCGCTGTTCCCGCATGCATGCAGGGTCTGCCCAGTGCGTTTCAGGGCTGGTGAGAGGTGGGGTGCAGGGGAGGTGACATCACAATGCCTGCATCACTGCGAGGAACACACATGCTCTCCTAATCTCCTGTGGTCAGCTATAAAAAAAAAAAAAAAACGCTCAGAATGGGGATATTGGGTTACAGTGTTTTGGGGTGCTCTGCTTGGTGCTCCCCCTCCCCACCAGCCCAGCAAAGTGATGAAAGGAGGTGTGTGAGGGGTGGAGAGGGGGGGGGGCAACCCCTGCCCCCCACCCCACCCCACCCGTCCACAAAAGATCAAAACCTTTTTTTTTTTTCAGCACCGCTTGTCACACCTAATTGAGGACCTGAAAGGAAAGTGAAGGAGGTGAAATCCGAGCCTGTGGTGGACCACCTGACGTGACCCAGGGGAGCAGTAAGCCTAGCAGCTACCCTTGTCACTTTCATTCCTATGGAGGTCTCTGTTGTGACCTTCCAGCTCTGTCAAGCCAAAGTTAAAGATGACAGGGGTCAATAACTCACCCCATGTCCTGAATTTACTTCTGAAGGATTGGTCTTCTGTAAGAGGTTCTCAGTTCTTGCGGGTGAAATAGGCACCCTCGTGGCCTTCAGCTTCTAACAACCTGGGATTCAGTCCACACTTCTCCCTAACTTTCACTCTCAGTAAAAAGCAAATGGAAGATTTAAGCTGTGGACAAATGCTGATTGAATTTAGGGTTTAGAGTTTGTTACTTTTGGTGTTTGTTACCTCCGTGTAACCAATGTAAGTCGCTCTGGATAAAAGCATCTGCTCAATGCCAATAATCTTATGTTTAATCTTTAGAGTAAGAGACAATTCTCTACAAATCAGAAGCACAATTTCTGAATGACCAGTCACAATCTGGGCAGCACTGTCATAAATCCAGAGAAAAATTGATTGCTTTTTGTCTATAGATGGGATGGTTGAAAAATCTAGTGTTAAGCGGACTGCTACCTGCTATTGTGGGTATGCAAATTTTAGGATCCCCCATCTTGAAGATATCAGGTGCGATTCTGTTTTGTTGGACACAGCAAGGATTTATAAACTTCTATTGTGTCCATTTATGGCTTCCATTGTGTCTTTCTTTCTCTGTTTAACTTCAAAGTACTTATTGTCTTTAGCACAAAATGCTAACTTTTTAAGGTGTAGGTCTCAGTAGCTGATAAGTAAATGTAATGTCACAAGACTCCAGGGCTTGAAGCCTCTCTCAAAGTCTTCCAAAAGGAGACGCTGGGACTAAGGGCAGAGTAATCACACTACCTAACACTATGCTGTTTTTGAACCAAATCATGGCAGGCTGTTGATGTTTTTTTTTGAGCTGATGTCAGCTACCTTGTAAAACCATGTGAAGATTTTGTGCATTCTGCCAAAAGTAAGCAAAGCAAAGAGAAAACATGATTCACATTATAAATAATAAATGCAGTGGATTCTAGGAGTCTGACAAATGAGTTTTTTTTACATTGGGCAGTGCAGTGCTTCTGTTGAACGTGGTCACATGACCCGGTGACAGGCAGTGTAGTGGAAAACCAATGTGTGGCATTGCGGTAGCTAGCGCTAGCTGCAGCTCATGCTAACCTAGTTCAGGCACTACAGTAGAAAATGGGTAGTGCTCATATAAAAAAAAAACACTTGGAACAATGGAACACTTGGAACTCAGTCTGTCAGGGAGTGGGAAGTGTGAAGCTAAACAAACTTTTTTTTTGCCCTACAGCAAGGGGGTTAAGACAGAGGAAGGGAAGAGGAGTGGTCCCATTCACACAGGAGAGAAAGAGGAGAAAGAACCAGCCCGAGCGCTCTTGTTTACCCGCTAAGTTGTTTTCACGGATCAGATTTCCATAGAAACGCCACCACTTGGGTCGTTCAGAGTATTAAACAGGGGGGGAAAAAAAAACAGACGCAAACACAAAGAAGGGTCAGTAATGAAAATGCACCCCCCCCCCCAGCCTGGCCCAGAACCTCTTCTGCCTGCCCCCCCCCCACTCTCACCCTCCAAATCCAGGTGCCCATTGTGAATTTAATTAATTCCCGTCCCCAACCGGAACAACAGGGTAAGAGGTGTAAATACCAACGCCGTGGGAAGGGTGTGGCAGGAACTCAGGAGCGTAGCAGGTTCCTGTGTCCCAGGTGCCGAGCTCACACCTCTCACAGGGGGTCAGCTGTCGCTGGCCCTGCAATGCATCATGGGAGCTGCAGTCTGAAAGTGTCGTGAATGTGAACATTCCCCCCCCTGTATGGCTGTGTTCATCATCAGGTTAATCTTTTATGCTCACACACATACTCTGCTAGGCCCCATATATCTCAGAGCCAATGAGGAAAAGCCCAAAAGCCACATAAAGGTATTTCATGCCACTCATTTTCATGGGTCTCAGTGGTGGAATGAACTCCCCACGGAGAGTTAGGACGGTGGAATCATTGGCCATCTTCTGATGCAGACTGAGATCCACCTCTTCAGACTGCATGTCAGTTCCACTTCTATCCCCACCCTCTAACACCTGTTACTTCTTGCATTAGATGTCAATTTTATGTATAGTGATGTATGATGCTATGATGTATTATGAATTTGTGTTCTAGGGACTGTTGTATTGTAGTATACTTGGCTTATGACAGATTGCACAAGCTAACTTGAATAGCTCGAATAGTGTTATGCCCACACTCACTGGTCTAGGAGTGTTGTTAGCCTGGTCTGACACTGTTGCTCATTTAAATTGAATGGATACACTTATGTTCTATTGTGATGGAAGTCGCTCTGGATAAGAGCGTCTGCTAAATGCATGTAATGTGATGTAGTGTAATGAGTCTAATCTTTCAGCTACACCCATTCCCTGGCTTATGTAAGGGTGCCATTCTGTAAGTCTTTACATAGCCCAGTTTCTGCGTAAGTTGAAAGGTGTAAGTTGAAAGGCGTGAGTTGAAAGGCGCATGAGAACAATGCGAGGTTCACTGCAAAATGCCATCTTGGTGGATGCCAGTTGCGACCACATTATGCATGCTCTGTACCCTTAATCCACAGAAGGACTCACAGCACTACCTGCTCCTTATGTATCCAATGCAAGCAACTTTCTGTAACTCCAAACTTGTTATCATGGGGCTTACGGGAGGTTTAAAGTAAAACCCAATTTGCATCTGTTGAGTCATATATATATATAACCCTCCGGGGACTGGTTGCTCTGGGTTTTCGTGTTTGCATTTATGGTCAATTAGACCGTGATGCGTTGAATATGAGCGCGCTATTTCGGCTTCTTAATCAATCATCCGATCAATACATTGAAAGCTTTGATGTCGTCTCTCTGCGTATGACCTCACCACCCCAGTGCGAAAGAAGGGAGAGGAGGGAATGTCTCCTCAGGCCCAGTCGCCGTGAGAGCTTGTTTGAGACGCCTGGCTGAACTCCCGACGTGAGACTCGGGCCAAACGGCTTTGTTCGTTTCTCTCGCCGACAGCAGCAGAGTCCTGCTGGGATCTTGCGCCTTTGGTTGTTTGAACTGCCCTTTGGCTGCAGATTGTGTGTGCGCCGAGGCTCAAAAGAAGCTTACGGAGGGGTGCAGAGGGAGCACAGCCTCGATTCCCCTCTGAAACGCCCCCCCCCCCATCCAATCCGGGGGCTTGGAGTGCAAAACTTGGAACTTTTCTTTTCTCTAACAGGCATGTCCGTGTGAAGGTATATTGAAAAAATGCAGGAGGGCTGTGATAACACAATAGAACTATTATTAGACCTATAGAACTAGAATAACGATTTAACTATTATTTATTATAATATAAATAATAATAGAACTATTATTGTTCATAGACTGTATATAATGCAAAATATGCAGTATCCAGTTATAGTGTAAATAATGTTCAAGGTATTCGGCTTATCATGCCAGTATGAGGCAGTATGAAGCCAACAGACAAGGAGTCCCTTGCTCCTTTAATACCAATAAATACCAAAAATCATCGATTAAAATAAGGCTTCTAATTTAGCCAGCATGCATTTAATCAGCTGTCCAAAGGTTTATCTCTGAAAAAGGTAGGTTTGTCTTCAAAAAGGAGGGTTTGCCTTTGGTGGGTTTGTCTCCAAAAAGGACACTAAGTTTGACCTTTTTTTGCTTGCTGCTGGGAGACTAACACGTGTTAGTCTTAGTGGCCAGGAATCCTGCACAGCCCTCTGTACACCTCCCCTTTGCCACACTATGTGCAGTATGCACACCTGCACATACGTGCACCCATACACAGACACGCAAGGTTGCCCCCCCCCCCCCCCACCCCCGCCCCTGCCCCCTTTGCCCTGAGACAGAGACAAATGCCCGCTGTCAATCTGGCCTTGATCAATAGGGAGCATTAGTCCCGGGTTCCCGCGGTCAGAGCGAGCGAGTGAGCACATGCACTCAGGAGAGAGAGAGAGAGAGAGAGAGGGAGAGAGGGAGAGGCTGCGTGCCACCTGCCTGCGTCTGCAGACCTGACCGCGGCACAGATCCGTCACCCTGCCCCACTTTCCCCCCTGCCGCATCGCTCCATCACCGCCGGGCTCCACCGAGGAAGGAGGGGGGATCCTCGCGGTGCACGAGAGCGGGGGGAGGGGGGCGGGGACTGGGCGGAGCAAGGGTTTGGATAGAGGAACCCCGCGGAGATGCCGCTGAGTCGACCCAACAATTTATTTAAATAAATGTATTTAAATGAGCTTATTTTAATGAGTGTTAAATGCTTATATTAATTATTGTCGATGAGCTGGGTGGAGCAAGAGTTCGGATAGAGGAACCCCAAGAGGAAGTTGCTGAGTCCATCAAGGGGCCAGAGCTGTGCTTATTTAAATGAACGTTGATGGGGCGGGGTTTGTGATGGGTGGGGTTTTGGATTGGGAGGGGCTTGTGATGGGGCGGGGTTGGGG
The DNA here is from genome assembly GCF_013368585.1 of Megalops cyprinoides. Taxonomy (NCBI): domain Eukaryota; kingdom Metazoa; phylum Chordata; class Actinopteri; order Elopiformes; family Megalopidae; genus Megalops; species Megalops cyprinoides. The sequence goes on from NC_050592.1 coordinate 5,318,799, forward strand.
TAGGGGGTGGGGGCTGTGAGGGAGTGGGCCGTGATGGAAAATGCTCACAAGATCCCTGGGTTTTAAATGTTGAGTCATCCCTCAGAAATTTTCTACTTTTCAAAACAACCTTCCTTTTTTTACTTTGAATGCTTTTTACTGACTGTTAAAAGACCTGTGAAAAGGAATCACTCCTCACCATCTGTGAACACTGGGTCCTCCTCCCGTCCCATCTCTTCCTCAAAAACCACTGGTTCATTCTCAGCCCACTAGCTGTGTGCCATTCAGGCTCTTCCTACACTGCTGTAGCATGTCAAACTTGACCCCGTTGCTATGACAATGTTTTTACAACAGACCTGTGAATCTCTTGTTAGGCGGGCAATTAAGAGGCTATTATTACCAAACTAAAAATAGTTTTATGCAGATTGTTGTTTTGCTAAAGTCCCCTTATACCCTATGTTTAGCCTTTCTCTGAGAGCTTCTCTGGAGCCGCTTGTTCATGGCTGATAGATATTTGCGTTCTGACATTTAGTGGAGCTGTGTTCAGCCGATAACGTCTCAAAGCAAGCAAAGAGAAAGAATTGCTCCATCACATTTTGCAGCTCCAAGCACATGGAACACCTGACAGCTCTTGTTCTCGGCTGCCTACCTTCTCATGATTTGTGCCGGACACAACATGCAAACAAACGCAATGAGTGAGCTGTTTGCTCTCCTCAGAGAACATTGCATTACATTATTATCATTTCGCAGAAGCTCTTATGCAGAGCATCTTATATAGATTACAATTATTATATATTGTCTGTTTATATAGCTGGATATTTACTGAGCTAGTTGCAGGTTAAGAACAAGGTACTTGTAACCAAGGTGCCCAAGGGTATAACAGCAGTGCCCCAGCGGGGAATCGAACCAGCAACCTTTGGGCTACGAGCCTTGTTCCTTACGGCTACGCTACACTGTCTCATGACATATAAGTCTTAAAGAACACATGCCTACAAGAATATACAAGAACTTGATGTTTCTTTTGTCTCGGAAACTGTCTTGTCATGGAAACGATAATCTATCTTGTCACCGTTGTTTACTGGTGCAAATTGGACAAGCCATTTCATTCTGGAGACAAAAAAAGAATAGAATTAGAATGAAAGAATGGTGTTTTCCCAGCTGGCAGTTGTTTTGAGTTATGTTTCGCATAAACCCCAGAATGGATGGTGCTCATGTTTCAGAGCAGATCGTTTTAGCAAAAGACTACAATGGAACTCAACATCCCGCATTCCAGCGCTAACAATAACAGAAAACAAATGATGTTGGAAGGAAAGAAAACACTCTCAGTGGCATCTGCAAACCTTGAACCTCCGAATCTCAAGTCATCTGAGGACAAAGATTCTCCTTGTCTTGGGGGGGGGGGAGAGAGCGGAGGACATTATAAATCATGGCAAAAATGAGCCTCATTCATTCCGAGAATTGACTTCACCCCTGTGAGAGACCGTTCTCCATCACGGATGCAAAAAATTTGCAGAGTGGCGCGTCCCGAAAATGAGATCTCAGAGTCGTTATCGCTCCCTTCGGCAGACGTGCGGGAAGAGAAGGGTGGGGAGATTTAGACATCACTGAGGGTCGTCATCTGTCATCTTCCCTGTGGAGGGAGTGGGACGCAGGCGGAAGTGGCACATGCTTTTTGGTGGCACAAATGGAGTGTGGTATTGCCGGGGTGCCAACAGCATGTGTCATAGATGGAACATGCTTGAAGCTTCAAAACAGGCTGATGCTTCGTGATGCTTTCACGGCACAAGTGTCAGCACCTGATCCAAGTGGGTGCAAAAAATACATCTGCCTCAAAGAAGGAGAAGGGTGGCGTGGGGTGGGGGGGTGTTGGGGGGAGGTTGTATTCCACTTTTTACCCTCAGCTGAGAGGAGCAGGTTTTGGGGGAGGTGGTGATGGGCTGTCTAAATGGCCATGATCTGGTTCTGACACTTTCGTTCTTGTCAGCATCTATATGAGGTTGGCTGTGTGGTGGAACAGGTGTTGAGCCAATCAGCAATCGGGCGACAGTGACAGGTACAAACATGGAATACATCAGGAGAGGGAGGGAGATAGGGTTTCTCAAAAACGGCAACAGCAATAGCACTGAGAGGATGACTGAGGGGTCTCCATAGAAACACCAAGCACATAATGTCAGCTTGATGGTACTGTGAAAAGAAGTGCTGGTAGTTCACTGCTATGTACATAGTAAAGATAACTAAAACAGATCACGGATGTTAAGCTCGGAAAAAGAAATTGTCATCAGTTTTGCTGCTTACTTGGCTTGACAGTAAAACACTACAGCAGTAGATAATTAAAGCCAGGTTTCCTTTGACCCAGCTGAACCATATGCATGCTGTTCCACTGTGAGCCAATTTAGGATTTCATGTTTCAGATTAAAACATATTCCATGCTGCTTATGCGCAGCTGACCCCAGGACAGTGTTATGGTTGAACCTGGTGCTTGAGTTGTCTGGTGTCTCCAACACACGCCTAGCTGGTGGGTGACTTTGTCGACAGAATTATGCATTCACTCCTCTGGTGGTACGTGTGCTTGCTAGCCTGTGATGGAGGAAGAAATCCAGAAATCCAGAGATGCTCGTGCTTGTGCCATGCCTGCCATGTTGAAAGTACAACAGAAACTTTACAGCAATAGGGCGGCAGTGTAGCACCGCGGTAAGGCACAGGGCTTGTAATCAAGAGGTTGCTGGTTTTATTCCCTGCTAAGGCGTTGCCACTGTGCCCTTGGGCAAGGTGCTCTACACCAGCATTTTCTCAGTAAATACCCAGCTGTATAAATGGACAACATGTGAAAATTGTAACATATGTCACTCAGGATAAGAGCATTCACTAAATGACAATATTATAAAGTAATTGATGGTGACAAACAGCACAGGTGGTTTATTCTCTAGTTTGAGCCACTGGTGATATGGGAGGGTAAGCTCCCTAGCTAAGAATAAGCATTGCTAAAGAAATGAACACAATTCAGATGACTGTGTTCCATTAACTACTGTTGCTGTTTTACTTAGAGATGTCTTCTCCTCTCCGATATCCTCATTGCAATGCAAATACTGTCTAGTAGAGCATGACACTCTCAGGTTGTGTGAGTTTATTTCAGCTCCATCTATTAGCAATTTTTCCAGGCTCCTGCCATAATTTTCATCCATCTAAGACAGATATATTGGCATGAATTTAACAGAGCCCAATCCTAATCATCCTGAACTGCTCTTTCTGCTTAAATATTACGAGCCTTTATCTCCTGCTTCTCTGAGGGGTTTAGGCCCTTGCTCTCCACGTTTGCATATATAGTTAGTTATAATTCGCAAACAATAGTCCTTGATGTAATAGCTCTTGTAGATTGTATGCTGGGCTGTGTTTTGAGTGCCAGCAGGTGTAGCGTGATGTCATAATGGCCACTTCTGCTTGGTTGGGCACCTGGGCAGCCAGCCAGCCCACAGTGTGGATTGGCTGACATTCCCTCACCCTGGGTCACTTTACTGTGGAACCACCTCTGCCTCACCTCAGGCATAACTGACCTACTGCAGAGGCTCGGTCTAGTCTGATCTGCACTGCACAGAAAGCCTCCATATGCTTTCCTTCAAGTCATTGTTCTAATGCCAGGTGTGGTAGAGGGATGGCTCAGGAAAGAGAACCAGGCAAAGATGAGTGTTCCAGAGACTGGATCTCCCACTGTGATTATGGTGATACGTGGATCTGCTTCTTTAACCATCTCTAACGTCTAAATGAATGCTCACCAGCCAGTCACCAGCATGGGCCTCTCCTCAGTGATGTTACCGATCTAAGAGCCGGTGAAATTTCTCAGTCTTTTCAAGGAAATACACACACACACAGGGTACACGCCGAAATGAACACTGAAATACTTTGGGTGGGCGTTTGAAGTAGAATGACAGAATGATAGCTGTCATTTTATCCTTGCAGCTCCCGCTTGACCCCAGCTTCTTTTTCAGGGTTCTTTATGGTTAGCCCCTGCAGACACTGACCCCAGGTCAGCCCCTCACAGCAGATGCCCGTACCTGTCTGTGGGTCACTGCCATGGTATGCCCTTCCTAATGGTCTAGGTCACTGCTGATTTATTTCAGTATCAGTGACCCTGATGGCTATGGATATCCTCACCTATCAAAATGGTTCAGACTGACTTTATCCTTATCTAATTCATTGGAATTAGATGCTAATATAATTGCTAATTGGTAATTGGAAGTTGGCGTCTCCGTCATTTTTTGTTTATATTTACATTTACATTTATTTATTTAGCAGACGCTTTTATCCAGAGTGACTTACAAAAGTGCATACAATAAGTATGCTTCTTATTCAAAAAACTGCATGTCAACATCCATGCAGGGAAGCTGGTGCAGGATTGATCCAGGTGAGTTTTTTTGTTTCTACAGCATCTGAAGCGAAACCATACACTTACCTTTCAGATGCCTCACGCAACAATATTCTTACCAGTGTGGGGGGTGTAATTCTTGGCTGTTGTGTCCAGTGTGACAGAGATGCACATGTAATTAAAATCAAAGAGAAACCCTGCTTCGCTGGTGGCAAGCAGATGGCAGTGCCCCCTGAAGGCATAATGCCCTTTGACCCCCAGTGTGCTGTCCTCCTCCCAGCCAATGAGAAGTCAGGAGTCCCCGTTGGATGCACCAAGCCTCCTCCCGTTTGAGCATCTGGTCAGCCCTGTGAGTTAATAAGAAAATCATTGCAATAAAGCAGTGACCTTAAAGTATCCCGCGTGAGGATGAGACTATAAATCTTTCTGAGAAATCCACGCCCATGTCAGTGGGGGAATGAGGATCCTTGAAGGCCATAATATCCATGCATAAACTTTTAACAGCATGCAGAATCCCTTCTGTTTGGGGGGCTACACCGTTGTCTTTGTGCCCAGGTGACAAACTCAACTGATTCTTGTAATAACTCTCCAGAAATGATTTTTAAACGGGATTGAACCCAGCTTCCCCTTATTGATGTCATTAGTCTTGTTAGGTCTAAAACAGGCCCGCTGCACCTCTCATACCATCGGAGGCCCTGATTGATTTCCACCTTTTGCTTTTTGTGCATGAAGGAAAAAAAAAAGAAAGAAACAAGGCACATTAACGAAACAAAACGAGGCAGAACGTCCGAGGTTAACGAATGAGGCATTTCATTTGGTTTATACTCCCTTAATCAATGTGGAGATTTCTGTTCCCAGAAGATGGAGCCGACTTTGGCTCCTCCTGGATGTATCGGCCTGGCGCTCGGCTCCATGCACAGCTATCGATGCGTGAACCGGATGATGAAGTGAATGGGGAGTTGAAACTGGCCGGGGTGTTAAATCAACGGGGCTGCAATGGGCTCCCTCCGGGCTTCCGCAATGTATATAGAGGCAAACTTTTCCCTCCATAAATCTATTTGTACAGTAGCAGGGGGGCCTGGGTCTGTGTTCAATCGATGAATGGTCGCCTTTGAGTGGGCGTCGCAACATCAATTGATCTGTGGGCTCGTCTTGCGCATCCTCTTGACTGAAACTGGTGTTATATTCAGAGCCCCATCCTCTTAGAAGACCCACCAGCACCTGGAATAAAGGGAAAAGCCCAATATGAACCTTATATTTGTGTGTGTGTGTGTGGTGGTTGTTGGATGGGGTACTTATTTTCTGTTATTTACACATTAGACACATGTAAACCCTTAACAACTCACAGGGCTCGTTTTTGGTGTGTTTGGGTGCAAACCCTGCCTGACATCGCCACTCCCACTTCTTGAACTGGTGAGAGAGAGAGAGAGAGAGTGAGGGTGAGATCTCTCCAATTTTACTCGCTCCCTGGGTTTAATGGACAAAGAGGAGACCTGCTGAGAAAGGGCTCCAGACCACTCCATTATTCATGCGGTAAAAGCCATTCCTCTGCCGTGTGGTGTCTTAATGGCATTTTAATGACCAGCGCCGCCCTCCCACACGCTCCCACGGGAGCCCCCATTTCCTGGTTCCCTAACCCCCCCACCCCCAACCCCACCCGTCACCAGTTCCACCTTCATGACTTGGGGCAGGGTAACCTGTTTTGTACAAATTATTGGATGTATCTATTTAGAGAGGTCAAAGAGCAATGTCCAATGGCCAAGGACCAGAGTGGTGTTGTTTGCGAGTTAGTAAAGGAGGATTGCTTGTATGGGTCATTAACTGCTTTGTGCCAATAAATCAGACCTTAATTTTAATGCTATCATGACTTCTGTCACTATTGGAAATAACGATACTGTGTTGGAAATTGGAAGACACCCATGTGACTGAGACTTATGTTATCACATTAAGCTTAACAATAATGGATGTAATTCAGTGTTTGTTATATCCAAGAATTTCCCTTTTTGGCTTTTTTTAATTGAACAGAGAAAAGTCATAATAATGCTTTTATGCATTTTGTAAAGAACAAATTACTGGCACAAAATAAGATAACTTAGCAATGTTTCCAATTAAACGCAAGGGGAAAGCATGACAAAGTGTGCTTGAGTGCCTTTTAAAGGATCTGAAAACTGAGAGCTGAACGAGCCCTCACAACCAGGAAAGCGCTGTGCTGTTGAAGTCTTGATTGTGAGAAGAGGACAGCTGGACTGAGTCAAAGAGAACTCCATAAAAAGAGCAGGAAAAGAAACACCAAAAAAGAATATAATGGGGGAAAAAAGGGCTTCAGAAGTTGACAGTGCCCTTGTGATTAAAGATTGGGGTTTCATTTCTGGAGGCATCTGTGGGAGGTTTGCTGTATTGTTGTTTTTCAGGGCTTCAAAGCAGCACAGTGCACACATATAAACCCTCTGTGTGTTTTTTTTTTTTGGCCCCCAAAAGGCACTTATTTCCTTGCTTTCACTGTATTTCTTCGGAGGCCTGGCTGAATTCACACAGCATTTTTTACAGTTTTCTAGTTAGTTAGTACAAAAAAAATGCTCTTATTTCCATGTGGTGATTTGGTGAAAAGTCAAAAAGAGTCTTTGTGAATCCATCTACGGACACTTTTTTTTAGGAAATCTGAATTTTTTGGTCCCCTCACCTCATTCTTATTTTGTCAATCAGAGTTAGGCCAAGCATGTGGAAGAATAAACTCGTCTAGCTGTAGTATGTCACTATGGAGCTTGATGGAGCTATGGAACTTTAGGTAAGTTGCAGTCACAATTTACTCCCATCATGATAGTCATGGTATTATAATTGAGGTTTCATTAAAAAAAAACTGAACCCCAATTATAAAAATATATTTTAACAGTATAGGGAAAAGTTATTGTTTGTGCGTCGTGCTGAACAGGAGAGCACAGTTATAAGCACAGGTGCGTGTGATGCAATTGCGAAGTGTGTCTGATGCAATTGCAATGTAAGGGATGCATTTTTTTTTTGTCACGGCTCTCAGGGGTGCTTTGTTAGTTGAAAAATAGTGGTACATATAACGTAATGAAAATAATGTAATGCGTTGTATGCAAGTTTGGATTTGTACAGCTGGTGGCTACAAGGAATCCCAGCCAACTTTGTTTGTCAGGAACAGGACTTCTCTTCAGGAAGTCCACCAGTAGAAAACAAATGAAGACAGAGAAAAACACCCGTCGTTTGTTGCTTTGTAGGGCTATAGGCTTTTTTATGGCAAGTCCACATGGCGCGCTCTCTCTCTCTCTCTCTCTCTCTCTCTTTCTCTCCCTGTCGTCAGGGTGATGGCTTATGGACTTTCAGAATGTTTAATGCCTTACAGATGTGGGATGTTCATCTGAGCCATACTGTCATGGCCCTCAAAGTCAGTTAATGGCACCAATATGTTCCCCCAACAAACCGATCCAGAGACAGAAAAACGGTTAATTGTTCCAAAGGGAAATTTAAAACAATTCAGCAAAACACAGTGTTTTATCTAATAGCTTTCCAAAACCACATGACAGAAAAAAAATATGAAAGAACAAAAGACTGAAAGCTGAGCTAGCTGTCTTTAGATCTGTTTAGTGGTTTGGTCGTTCATGCAATTAAACAGTCAGCCAGTTGGAATGCTCCATAACAAAGTCTGCTGTAGATTTCGACTTTGCCGCAGAAGTAACTTCAGAGAGAACATTATGGAGGGATGTGGTGCAACTGTCTGTAATGCAGCACTCAGATGAAATGCAGCGGCTACCCTGCATAACCGTTGAAAGCTCTTTGTTACTTGCATGAATCCTCGTATAAGCAATTAGACACAGACAAATTGAAGATGTTTGTTTTCGCAGACTGAATGATCCTGTTTTTTTCCATTACACAATAACAATATGGTTGGCATTAGGTCTTGAATTTGCTCTCCCATGTACTGCCGCATAGTGCTCCAGGAATACCATACACCATGGCGGAGGGATCACTGTTTCCGTCTTAAAGGAGGGTTTGTTGTAAAACAAAAAATGTATGTAAATTGGAACACTTTAAAGGGATACACAATTTCGGTCGGGGCTGTGAAATGATTTCAAAATTTTTAAAAGAGTAATAGTTTTTGATCTTTATTAGCTCAGCACAAATCATTATTTTTATTCTGATGCAGGTTACTGTTTATTAATAAACCTTAGTTTATTAATATTTTGAATTTGAATGAATTCCGCTTTTCTGAAGCATGGAAACACACCTGTATCAGCCGACCACAGCAGGACCACTGCGGGGCTGGAAACAAGGGCCCTCGTGGGTTTCCCTACACCTTCGCATTTAACCTGGACTTAAGTACAAGGCACATCAGGCATTACATTTATTCATGTACATTTATTCATTTAGCAGACGCTTTTATCCAAAGCGACTTACATAGGTTTATATCCATTTATACAGCTGGATATTTACTGAGGCAATTTTGGGTTAAGTACCTTGGGTACAGCAGCAGTGTCCCAGCGTACACTGCCGCATATATCTACTGCCTGCATGAAACAGCAGGCACATAGTCTATTTTCTTAAAGATCCTTTGAATGTTGTGCTTTGTTAAAAAAAAAAAAAGTAATTGTGACTGTCTGAAAAAAAGGATCCCTTGATCAATCAAGGCCAATACCAACCTCACCCTGTGCTCATTAGGAACAATGCTGACATCGATCACCCCATCTCTGAAATCCATGCGGATATGAGATGCTGCACTTGGCCGGCGGGTAACCTGCCTAACGGGCACATGGCTCTCAGTGCTGCTCTACCTTTTACAGAAACCCTGGGAAGCGTCACCTGCTCTTCGGGCGTCCTCGCCGTTTCTTCCTGATAAACGGCATGGGAACTCCAGGGGGTCATTATTAAGAGTGATGGTGACATCAGTCCTTACCCAGCAACAGGGTGGATTAAGGACAAGGCCCTCTTTTGTGTATAGAAATGGGGTTTAAGGCTGTGAAGCTCCTGCCCTTGTGAAATTGGGATCTGGAATAGATCACTCATAACAGCAGATCTCCTCTCCTCTATGGTAAGCACTCCAAAATCCCACATCTGTCCTCAAACCATCTCTTAAATGTGTCACTGTAGCGGGTTGAAGTGCCACGTGTTTGAAGGTTAATGACCAACTGAAGCAGGCCATACAGTGTCATACCAGGGGCAGCTGGTGACCTATAAACTGGGAGTTTCTTAGCTGAGCATCCTGGGCCTGTTTTTCACTGTTTCACTCAACCAACAAGCATGGCACTGTCAGCAAGGCTTGCACATGATTTCTTTTTATTTGATTGCATGTGATGTAATGCCTCCATCACACGTGTGCACCTAACCTTAACCTTCACATACAATTAAAAAAAAATGATTTAGTGAACTGGTCTCTGGCTTCTTTGATATAGTCAAAAATACTTACTATAACACAAAGTCTTATGATTACAATGATTTCATTTTTGGCACACAAAGGCAGTGCAAAGCAACAGCAGATTCAAGTGAGCAAAGAGGAGCCAGCAGCTAGTGAATGATACTTATTTATAGTCATGCTTGTTGCTTGTTTTGTTTTGGACCAAATTTTTATCTTTATTTTCTGATGAGTGGAAGGGACATTAGAATCAATAGTCAGTGAACAGAGAAAATGGAAAGGAAGGGGGAAAACACCATCATTATCATCATCATTCATGTACCTACATGCTTGTTTTTTTTGTAAAAAGCAATTAAAAATAAGTGCAGGACAATTATCAGTGAAGGGGTGTGTTGTTGCCTTCACCCTGTCTTGGTCATTGATCACCAGGCACCACTTATTGCACTCTCAATCTTTTAATAGTCATGAATAATATAAATACAATATATATAAAGGCCATGGAGGCAACAGGAATGTGCTATCATTGACCACTTAAACCAGCAGCGTTTTCATGGATAGAAAACCATCGCTATTTTAAGAAATCATGATACAAATGGATTCTGAGAGGGTGCATTTCAATATCAAAAAAGTAACTCAGTCCAGAGGCCGTGTTTAATAACTACATTTCAAAATTTAATATTTTTTTTGTTTGTTTGTTTGTTTCAGCATGCAGAACAGACTTTCCCTATGGGTATAAAGCAAACAGTCCTTCACAACATGGCAATGCAGGAGAGAGTCCTGTCTTATGTTTTCCAATCAGGTCCAGATGTACCAGCCATCACCATTTGTCCAGCCCATGAAAGTCTCAAAGAAAGAGGGACAAGGGTGTGATCCTAATGCAATGTGTATTAGGGGTCCCATACTGCAATTACAAAGATTCGGCACAAGGTCTGTTCACCATACTAAAGGACCTTCTGGAACCCATCCCTGACAAGAAATAAATTTAAGTTTGTTGGCAATGTCCGGATTCTCTGTTACTTGGTAAACATATGTATCCCTCTTCACAGAAACCTTGGTTACAATTGCTTACCCGCCTGAATTCCGGCGGGATGTTGGCTTTGCCCCTCTGGGGCTGCACTACCTCACTGGCCACCCATCCTCTCCTCTCACCTCGTCCAGCCAGTAGTGCCACCAGCTCGGTCTCCAGGAGGTTAACATCTGCACCGCAAAGCCAATTACCCAACCGCCCCGTTTTCTCACTTTCACACCCTAAGAGGAAAATCCGAGCTGTTCCCCTGGCGATGGGCTGGTCTTTCGCATCTTCGGTGTCCCCAGACATTTCCACATGCGCGTGGTAAACGGCGGAAGCTTTCGGATGAGCTACTTCGGTGATAACTTGGGTCTAACAATGAGAAAATCAGTGGGAAAACAAAGGACCCAGCATTTTGTGGATACATTGTAGTTCACATTACTTTTACTTTACATATACTGATCGGTGGATGCTCTTATCTGGGACGATATCCAATGCTTGTAAGTGTACACACTAGCGTAGCAAATCAGATACCCAGCCAAGTTATAGGCTTGCAGAATGCTGGCACACCTGTAGCTCTTTTCAGGGTTTCCTACAGAAATTGTGTTTGATGTCTGAAGTCTGATATTCTTACAGTAACAAGCGAGTCCCTCACTCAAGGCTACAACAGCGCCCCACCAGAAATATTAATGAATTCACAACTAATGAACTACACAGGTTTCACATACCCGGTGCTGGCCCTAATGACATGAACTCTTCCTTGTGTTTATTTTATTCATCCCGGCTGAGCCCCTTTCCTGGTGATAAAATGAAGAGCCAGCCATAGTTTTAGAGAAAAACATGATTTGATGAATTCATGCACAGGGTTTGGGATGTTAAAACCAGTGAGTGAATACTTTGAAATCAGGATATAAGCAGCAAATAAAGCATGAAGCACATAAAGACAAATACAATGAGGGCATGATTTCTGTTGAGTTATTTCATCCCTGGATGTTTTCTGCTTTACACGGCTGTACAGATGTTTGGAGAATCATCATCAAGACAGAAAGAGGCCGTGGCCTAGTTCACCCAAATTATACACCTGAAACAACTCCCCCTGCTTATGAAAACCTCTAAACTCAAAAAACAAGAAAGTTTACAACATTTTTTTGTCCGTTTGTTTTTGGCTAAAGCTACGATGGAGGTGTGTTACTTTTGGTTAAATACCTGGAAATGTCTGGCCAAAAGTTTTTTATGTACCCTAAAAGATCGGGCAAATATCTTCCAGGTCAACGTGAATGACTTGAAACATTGAGAAATTTCCAGTGGAAATTTCACTGTTAAATCAGAGCTGAGTCAGAGCTCAGGGAGACCTGTTTAGCATATCAGACACAAGCTTTCCTTCACTAGCACTAACGGAACCTCTGATGACAATCAGCCATGTTTGACAGTTGAGAATAATTTGTATCTGAGCATGACATCTGTTTATGACAGCAAGAGCTCCACTTTCAAGGCTGCCTATGTATAACAATGTGTGTGTTTGCATGTGACTGTGTGTGACTGTGTGTGTGTGTGTGTGTGTGTGTGCACGGTGACAGTTCAGAATCATGTGTATGTTAGCATGATATCAATTCATGACAACCAGAACTTTACCATGGAGGCTGACTGTGCATACAAATGATTGTGTGTGTGTGTGTGTGTGTGTGTGTGTGTGTGTGCGCGTGGTGGAGTATTTGTGGATGTGTTACTCTCTCATTCTCTCTCCAATCACGGACTGGTCCTATCCCCACGACAGCGACGAAAAACACATGTCAAATGAAAAAGAACGAGCAAAAAAGATTACAAAACTGGCAGAGAGCCTTTTCCGCCGCTCTGGTGTAACTGCCTCCTGCCAAAGACAACACAAATGGAGCATGGAAAGCTAAACACCTCAGCCTCTGATCTGCAATATGTTTCCCGCAGTGACAAGAGGGCTGGGGGAGGGGGACAGTGGCTCATTCTGGAACGCTGTGGCGAAAAGCTGCACCAGTTCAGTCCTTCTCGTGCTGTACGAGGCACCTTTGGGACCAGTCTTATTCACCAAAAGAAGGTAATCTTCTATTTACAAGGGCTTCCCCAAGCTTTCGACTACTCACCAGCACTGGTTAAATGAACCGGCCAGGCGCTTGTCGTTTACGAAACCTGAGCCGAACACTCCTTCTGGCCTCACACCCCTCAATGTCATCATCTAACCTTTTTCTTCTCCTCACAATCCTCCAAATGAAAATTCTACACAGTCCATCTAGTAACCTGAAATCTTAGAGTGGACTGAGAGGAAGTGGTCCAGTGGTTTATATGACCTCAAGAGACCAAGGCACTTGGTTACAGGACATGGAAAAGCAGACAGGTACTGCTCGGAGGGTGGCATTGGGGGACATTCTACAGTCCTTCATGTTCCACACAGAGGGAGAGAGGCAATGACAGGTCATCAAGAATGAAGGACATTAAACGCAAGCAGGCTTTGCATGCTTTTAGGGAACAAGGGTTGCAAGAGTTGTTGAAATATTTATACAGCTTTATACACGGTATGTATGTACAAATTAATGTTACAAACGAGTAACTTCTCTGTAAATATAAATCCATTCCTTCTCTTTTTTTTTTTTTTTTACAAAATTGTCTTTGCTACAATGGGGCAGGCTAGGTGGGATAGGGGTATCACAAATCACCGGAGGTGGACACCTGGGCCAGGCGGGGGTCCGAGTCTATCTCGTAGCGGTAGTGGTACCCCTCCAACACGTCCCGGCAGGCGTCCCGCGAGTCCACGATCCACTTCTTAATGCCCTTGCGGTTGAGGTAGAGCACGAAGAGGAAGACCACGCCCACGAAGCCCAGCACCACCCCGAGGAAGACGTAGGAGGTCTGCAGGGCCAGGTCGGCGCCTTCCCCCGCGCCGTCGCCGTGGCAACCCAGCGCCCTCTCCCCCAGCCCCCGCAGGGAGGCGTTGCGGAGCTCCGGGGGGGAAGCGCAGGCCACCCGCTCGGCGTCGCCCACCCGCGCCCTAGAGCCGTTGAGCCAGGCGGTGAAGTCCTCGATCCCGCAGGCGCAGACGTAGGGGTTGTCGGCCAGCAGCAGCCGGGCGTGGGGCAGGCGCTCCAGCTCCAGCAGCGCTTCCTCCTGGAAGGTCTTGAAGGCGTTGAGGGTCAGGTCCAGCTCCTCCAGCTGCTCCAGGCCGGCGAAGGTGCCGTTGTGCACCGCCACCAGGGAGTTGTTGCCCAGCTGGAGGCGCCGCAGGCCGGGGAGCGGCGAGAACATGCCCAGGGGCAGGAGCACCAGCCGGTTCCCCGACAGGTCGAGCCGGAGCAGGCCCCTCAGGCCGCCCCAGCGCAGCGCGGTCGCCAGGTCTGCCACCGAGGAGTGGTTGTAGAGGGAGCGGCTGAGGTTGAGGTCGCGCAGCAGGCCCGAGGGCACGGCGAAGGCCTCCGGGTGGATCAGCGCCAGCTGGTTGCTACTCAGGTCCAGCGACCGCAGGCTGCGCAGGGCAGAGAAGGTCTGGGACTCAACCTCGGTGATCCTGCAGGACAGGAGAGAAACACTGGTCACACACCTCTGTACCAGGTCTGGTGCTATGGGGGGGGGCGGGGGTGCTTAGAGGTGCACTGCACCCCTAGGTGTCTCCTTATATCCTGATATGAGTATTTATGACTTTTTATGCACCCCATGAATTGCAATTGCACTCCTCTATATTTTCTCCCAGTGCCAAGCCTGCTCTGTACCAATGAGTGCGAGGGGGACCACTTAACTCCAAGCACTGCCTCTGTCACACTACCCCCTTTTCCACCGTCGGGACCTTAAAGAGGGGAATACCAGAACCATGTGCTCCAATTGCATTTCCTCTCACAGACCCACTACCAGGTTGATCCCGCCCACCACCAGGCCCAGCCAATCACCGAACAGTAAGAGGCTGCAAATTTCCTCAACAAGATGCTAGGCAATCTACGATCTTAGAGAAAGCACAAAAGTAAATGGCTATGCTTCAGAAAATACAATCTCTTATCTTTGATCTGTGCTGAGCCAGCTAAAATACATACTCATAGCTGACTAGGATTATAAAAACCGTCATCAAAAAATTCATTCTGCCCCTTACTGACTTTAGACTGCCCTCTGTCCCCCACTACTACTATTAAAACTCTGCACTTGTCCAAGAAAATATGCACTTTTGCCACAGTGCCAGCTAGGAAGCAGTTTTTTTTCTCATGTTCAATCCTTTACCCAGTTTTGCCAGAATGACACTCTCAAGGGCAGATAGACAGTTTAAACACTGACAGTGGGGTTAGACTGTACTGGCATCTATGGAAAGCATGGACCATAAAACAAACCGATTTTATTTTCAGATTTTCAGCTATTTTCAGATTTTAGCATGCATTCATCTTGTTATTAAAGATAAAATCAAAGATAAAATATGCAATTCTTCGATAACCCAAACTTTTGGTATTTATAAATTGTGGTCTGCCGTTCTGTTTTTTTATTACCCAGTAGGCTGTCTGTCATATTTTCAAAATGTATCTCTCCTTCTCACCAGACTAGATTGTCCTGGAAGCCAGTTGTGATATTTCCCACCAGAACTTCATGGTACCGCCTGGTTCTATTCCCTACAGTGGAAAATACCCTATTATGTTTGAGTGTAACTCATAACGTCTCCTTCGGGGTGACTTGTAGTTGATATGTACGTCGGAAGAAAAAAGTTTTTCCCCATTTTTTTTCATTAAATCGCAGCAACTCGTGTTTGGTTCATTGCTTGTGAATCCCTCCCTGTGGGACTCGTACTACACATTGTATTAATTATGCAATGGCTCTCTTATTGTAGTGACTCCCCCTTAAACAACAGTGAAGCAACAACGCTTAGTACAGCTTTATTCACCCACTTTCTGGGCAAAGTATAGCCAAAGGTGTGTGCTTGCAGTCAGGTACTTCTCACATTTGCCAGCAATGACGGAGTAGAAGGAAGACGAGCTGCAAGATAAAGTTTTACAGGTGCCAGCAAACCTGAACTGCGCCGGAGTTACTCGCTTTAAGCCTAATTAACCAAGACAACCCTTTGGTCCAAATGGACAAAAGGAGATGGGAGAATTGCGTTGAAGTGAGATCAGACAGTAAAATTCACAGCCGTGTTTAGAGTGTTTGCATGCTAAACTTGGAACAAACTGTAGCGGCAAAACTTATCGAAATCTGAATATACGGTATGTATTACCCGGTACAGAAGCCCTACGAGCATACTGTGGCTTGTATTTATTAATTATATCTGTGTAGTTAAAAAATTTGGAAAGCCACTAAAATTAATGCTTTAATCATAATATGCAACCGAGTGATTAAATGATACAAAGGACTATCATTAATAAGTTGCATAGCTCACAAACTGGCTCTAACGCAAAGCATTTTACATGATTACAGAGTGGGTACATGAGCTATTTCAGAACATTACCAATTTTTTTTACCGTTTATTGTCAAAAAGGAGACTACTAATGCGCTGTTGCTTGTTGACAGTTTCCCTTACCTGTTATTGCTAAGGGACAGATTGGTTACGTTCTCGAGTCCTTTGAACGACTCGGGTCCGATTCGGCTTATCTGGTTGCCCATGATGAACAGGTTCCTCGTGTACCCGGGGATACCGGACGGCACTTCTCGCAGATCCTTGGAGACGCATTTCACAGTCTGCGCGGCTTCAGAGCACTCGCAGCCCGACGGGCACGCCGCGCGCAGGGAGGACGCCCAGACCAGCGCACAGAAGATGACTCGGTGAACCAAGGCGATCATGTTTGCAAAACAGAAAAAAACAAAGAAAATTCTGCCCCCCTAAAAAAATTAAAAGTTAAAAATCCACAAAAAAAAGTTTCAGGGAGAGCACTGGACAACAAATCACTTATCTGTGTATCCCAAGATTGTTTAGGTGCATAATTGCGCTTTTGTGAAGTGCTAATAATTTTTTCCCAGATTGTCTCCGCTTGTCCAGGACGCGTACTAAAATAAATACGAAGAGTATCTAACTGCTTATTGTTTTGTCCTTGAAGGAGACATTTCTTATTGAGATTTCCCTTTGCATCCGAGCAAGTCTTCCCTGTCTCCCTTGGAGTTAAGTTGTCTTAAAGTTTGTTTCTGCCCCTGCTTCGTTTATGCACTGCCGGCATGACTGAGCTCTTTGCATTTCAGAGGCCCTCGCGTGAGTGGATCGCGCTATCTTATTTCCATGAGAAAAGGAGACATTGCAGTCCAGAGCTCTTGACGCCTCGGGTGGCTCTTGCGCCGCTTTATCGTACACACAACGGAATTAAAAACATCGCTCAGTCGCGGACGCAGGAAATAACGGGGGAGGGGCCGAGCGCCATAGGTTCCACCTTTCTTAAAGGGACACGGGTACGTTACGGCTTTCGGTAAAAGGAATGCCGTGAGCATTTTGGAGAAGCTGTGGACCATTGTCATTAATTTCAGGTTCACTTCTTTGTTTGAGAACGCTTGCCATATGCTTGTCGAGTCATTATTTCACTATTTTTTCTAATAAGGTTTTATGTATGCGAACGTTTATCACCGTTATTAGAAAGCTCCCACGAAAACACAATCAGTATTTATCGGTATCTTTGCACAGTGGATACCGGTGTGCATTACATTTGGCAGTCAAATAAACTTTTTTGTACTTTCTTATACAGCTCGTAACATCCACCTGCCTTGAATCACATTGGCAACTGGTCTCATTTCTGGTGCCAGTGGTTGCTGCCTAATCTTTCTGTCTGGCAAGGTAAAAACAAATTCCAGGAACATCTTGCGCGCGGCAGGCTTCGTGGGTGAAGAGTGCGTGTCACAGTAAGCAGCGTTATGGGCGCCCAGCACGATGACACGCACCGGGAAAACGCGAGCATGTGCATGTAGTTCAAACAAGTCCGGGTTCACATTGTGTTTTCTGTTAGGGCACCAGCCATGTGTGTTAACGGACAATGATGTATGATGAACATGAGAGGTGTATTGTATTTTAGTGTATATATATCCAGTATACACGCGCATACACATAGATACATTCGGATAACAGGGTAAGCAATATAGGCAAATACCAAATAAAGTTTGTATTAGTTTGTATTAATCTTTTTAACAACATTTAATACATACAATGACGCTTAAAACTATATGCGTTTTTTCAGATTAGTTAAAAAAAAACCTTATCACAGTGCATAACTTATGCGGAATATAATATAAATTTGACACTGCGATAATAACGATACTTCAGACTCCTCCAGGGTCCTCGGTGATAAATGTGTAGTCAGCACAAAACAATGGAGCTTCATATTTAAGACAGGAGGTGCATTGGGAGATGTATCGCTCGAAAAGACTCTTCGTGTTGCAAGCCTTTATTCGGGGATGGTTATTTTTGGTTTAATACAAGGAAGAGGAAGCGTACCACAGCGTGTACGTCTTCCTATAGCTGTCTACTGTTATCAATAGACGGTGTTGATGAAGAAAACTTTTTTGCTTTGTTAAAAAATAAGTAAAAAAGTGAAACCCTCAATCTATTGGGTGCAAACTTTCCGCATAGATATCTAAGGCATTTTGTATAGGCCTAACAATTATTCAATTTCTGTTAAGACACCATTTATAGAACTCAATACTACTTCATAATAGTCAATAATTTTATGAAATGAACGCATTTAGTTAAGTTAAGGTGATCTACCTGATTGCATGTTTGTTGAGTGAGTTCAGCGGGTGGGCTCAAATGCGGTCAGGTCAGGGGCATTAGCATGAACGGGATTGTTGCCCCAAACAGACCAGAGCATGAGACAGCTAAACTCTTTCACAGCCAGTGAAAGATCTGAGGAAGCCAGGATAATTATGGTTGATCTCGCTGTACTTACTCCATTTATACACAAATTGTTGAGCAGACAGGGACATTTTTGCTTCTAATCCGAATTAAGAAGCGTTTTCATATTAACAATAAAATAACCCACAATCATTTGGCTGCAAACACTTATATGTGTATTACATCACGAGGGACGTAATCTCAAATTTCTAGTGGACCTGGAAACAGACGCACCTTCCAAGTCACTGTACAGAAATGGTTATGCAGAGCGTGCATGAATTCAACCGTTAAACCTGTTATACCTTTGTTCGAAAACGGAATCAACAGTTAAGCGAGTGGCTTCGGCGGGCGGCACTGTCTTTGATCCCTTTGTAAGCCTTGCCGCTGTCAGCATTAGCAATTCAAACAACTTTAAAAAGCGACGGAAAAAGGGAACCATGACATGTAACAGTGTCAGGTAATCAGCCCCCAGCGACCACCCCACCCCCCTTTCCCCAGTTCGGGACAACAATTTTAACAAAAGCCTACAGACAGTGCGTCGCTTTAATGTCGATGAGAAAGGGGAGATCAGAGCGCGGCACGTATAATACCTACCTCCCACTGACCGCTCGCCCTCTGTGGGGGTGCTGGAGAGAATAGCAAATCGGTCAAAGTGGTGGGGCTTTTGACAGCGACTTGTCAAATCCGGCAGAGACTGAAAATAATATATTGAGCCTGGCTGAACTGTGATAGCTTTCCATGTTGGATGCTTATTTAAACTCTCCTTTGGACAATTTATTGCTCTGCAGCACAAAATTCCCTAAAAACACAGATGGGTTATTAACAGACTAAAACAAGGCACGAATTGTACAGTCAACTGTACGACAACAGGTTTCTACTCCTGTGTTACATGAGGGTGTTAGCAAACACAGGAGAGTCATTTTAGTTGTAATCATGATGTCAGTGCAGATAGAGGGAAATCAATCCTAATTTGGAATCGGTTAACTGTTATCTCAAATCCATCTGGGGCATTGATTTGGTGTTGCTATAATTGTCCCGCTATAATAACGCGACGTCTGCTTGCGCTCCGTAATTTATCACCTAAGGAATTTCCCCCTCAGTTTCCCATCATCTCTGATGCCAGGACCAGGAAGTGATAATTGCTTCGTATCCTCGCAAGAACAATCTGTTCATGGATCATCACTACTGTACACAAGGTGTCATGGGTACATTGTACTATTATTACCAGAAGCCCCTTCCTTTTCTGGGCGCATCAGAGGCCGTGGACAAGCTGCCGTGGAAGGTGGTGGGTGGTGGCGGCGGTTTGTGTGTGTGTGTGGGCAGGGGTCGCATAACTTCATCACCCCACTTCAAAGGTTGCCAGTGATTCATTCCCTCCACACTTCCAGTCAGCAACCGTGATTTTCCATGTACCTGAGTTCGTTGCCATGCTAGCAGATGTTGCCATTTCGCACTGTGTTAGCGAAAGCCACTTTAAGCCATACATATAAAACAATAAATTACGACACGGAACGAAACTTCTGGACAATGACCTACATGGAACACCTTATCTAAGTATTTCCCGACAGAGGGAGAAAAAACGTAACAAAAAACACATGCAATCAAATTATCAGGATCGGAATTAAGACGCAAAACACAATTTGGGAATGTTTTTTAACTAAACAACCCTTTATTGAGATTATAACTACAATACATATAATTTATGCACGACCCACTCATCCTACAGCAACGGCAGATCCTTGGAGGTACAGAATTTCAGAGAGTAAACAGGAAAACTACAGGTCAGGGCTATGAAAAAAAAAACTGAAGCAAAACAAATTCTTCTGGAAATCTGTCGGTCTGGTGATGTAAACAAGAATAAGTGTAGACACAGTGCAGAAAAAAACAAGACAGAATTAATCCTGATCAGGGGGCCCTGATCCCCCAAACCTTTACGCGAAAACGACCACACCGCTGTAACCGGGATGACCGTGCCAGAGGACGCGGTTTGGAAAGAGAGAAGGGGGCCGGCAGCTTTTCGGCGAGTGCTGAAAGAAGCCTCTGAGGAATGACTGCGGGCAGGATTATCCCAGAGCCGTGGTGGGCTCTTGTCCGCAGCCCTAATGGCTTTAACCGCGGGGACTCCGCATTCCTGGCCCCGTGACTCCTGGATACGGAGGTGCCGGCGACGTATAATGACAATCCAACAGCGCTTTGAAAAGAGTATCATTGGATCTAAAACGGCCCACCTGCCAGGGCCGTGCAGCTGCGACCCCCGAGATTCAAGCTACTCGACATATTTGCTACATGAAGGGATTCTGCCACCGCTCGCATTCCGGAACGGCAAACCGAGACAGGCACTGACATTTATACAAAGAAGCTCATATTGAAGAGTCAAAGTCATCTATCTACTGGGAATTGAACTCAAGTCTGTTTTTTTTTCTTGAGGATGTAAATAGCATTGCCAACTGTTCCTGCTGCTAGTAGCACCCCCTCGTCTCATCCTTTACTGCCACTTTTAATAACCCTTTAGTCAGCAAAGGTAAAAATCAACCCTCTCTGTAAGGAGTATAATTTATAAACGTGGCTACCTCCCACAAAAGGAACACCTGGCAAGGTCACTCACGAAGCTACTAAAGTAGGCCCACCACCTATCTAGGTACCTAGGATACTACTGCAATGCTAACTCAAAGTCTTTTCTATTCACCAAAAACAAAGGGCCGATTGTGTGTCCTGAAGTCAGGGATAAGACCGATCAAGGAACTGATAATCCTAGATTTTATCTAAGTGTTTGCTACCCAAAAACCAAGCTTGGTCAATGACTAAGACTAGGACGAGAGGCAACCTGTAGTGGGATCCTGCCTTCAATGTCTAACTGCACCAACTATTCAGGGACTTTCCATGATAAAAGCGTATTTCTTTCAGCACAAACTGGGGCCCAAAAAATGACCAAATTTTAAATCTGGGAAAAGAGGGAAGTACAAATGTCAAGGCTCTCAGATGTGAGCACTGTCCCCCTCAACACTATTTATAAAAAAAAAACAAACAAAGAATGCATCCAAAAGGTGTGTGCATTCATTCATTCAGCCAGTATGGGGAAAAAACTCTAATCGAATGGTGTTACTGCCCCAGATTTGGTTAAAGGGAAGTTCTTCAGCCCAAGTTTCAATCATGGCTCACAGTCTTGAGACATGTAATAGAGTCTGTAATAAGCTGATCAGTCTCAGGTACACACAATTGACCCTTATCGTAAAAGCCTCAGAAAACTCATCTAGAGACATACAGTATATATAAATATATATTTATGTTCATATATTCCTTATTAGGATGTATTGCTGTTGATTAGTCCTAGAGCTATAATGTCCTAATATCAGAGTCCTCATCAAATGTTCACATGGATATGTACATATAAACTCATGCATACACACAGGCATACACACATGCATGTATGTGCAAACACACACACACACAAATGCATGCATTTGCACCCACATGCACACACACACACACAGGCACATATCTGCAATACTGCAGACAGGTCACCATTAATTTAAGTAAATAATTATTTCTCCAAAATAAGTATGGGGGTGGGAAACTCTGGCATTATTCTTGAGATATTCAAAATACCTGATGACAGTTTCATATCAGAGCTTTACAGTCAGCAAGATTATATTTCACCTAAACGATTATTTACACAGCACAAATGGCATCACTCTGTTACTAAATCACTTAATAACCAAATGGACAATATATCAAAGGAATCAGCCTAGAAAAATATCAAGTCAACATACAAGAAAAAAGTCATTCAGTACATCTTGTTTGGTTGCAAACCATGCATTGACTCAGTGTCATTATCAAAATAAAACTAAAATAAAGACGACATATCACTTGGTAAGGATGCAAGAAATCAGATCAGAGCAATACAAACAATCAGACATAACATAACCTCAACAGAAAGATGGAATAGTATAAAGCCAGGAAACCCCTGAGCTTTTCTCTGCAGGTCAGATGTGGAAAATTACTGAAATTCATTTAAGTTCAGCTGTTTCACTGTTGCCATAAAGTCAGACTTGGGATCAAATACAAATTCATTTGCATTTACATCAATTACATAGATTTGCTACTTGTTAGTCTTTAACTAAATGGATTCACACTACATTTTAGTATGTGTTTTTCACTGAATAGCTACCCTTTAAGCAACATTTCCATTTGAGTATTTTCATTTTGTTTATTGCATGGGGGGGGTCTGGTGGAGCTGATCGCCAAAATAACTTCACAACAATAAGTGGTAACGTGAAGACAAGCTTAAGATATTTGAATTTGAAAATCAAATTAACCATACTTGATGAACTATTTGGAAATACTTGCCTGTTCAATGAAAAAGGAGCTCAATTTTTGTTTTCTCCAAAAACAAATACACAAAAAAATGTGACTGAAGGAGCTGGGTATTTCTGCCTACAATGTCACAAAGACATCAACAGGAAGAAACTATATTAATTTGTATGCATTTGACCCAAAGCCTGCCTTGGGTTGATTCAGAAAATGAACAGTAATTTCACCAAACCAAAATCATTTAAAGTATATTAAAACAGTACTCTCTCCAGCAGCTCTTCAGTAAAGAGAATTTATGCACATGCAGGTATAATGGCTGGGTACATGCTTTAGTATGTCCAACTAAAGAGTAATCCTGTGTTAACCTTCTTCCTGAAAGTCAAAACATAAATAATACTGTGTGATTATTTCTCTCTCAGCAACACCACAACTGTTGTAAACATGACTCATACAAAATATAAAAACGTTACATTCCAAAAGGCACTATGAAAATTATCAACAGAAAAGGGTGACTGTGACATGGGGAAAAAAACCATTATGATTTTAAATGGCTCTGCAAAGTCACCTTCAATAAGCATCTTGTTTAAACAGACTATCTGTGCCCACACTCAAAGCGAATATTACATAGCTTGCTACACTGGGAATCCAACTACCAGCTGTGGACTGTTAAAAACATTCTGGGTTTTGGTGTCTGAAAAATTCACTTATGTAAAGAGAGAAACTCATAGAGGAGGTTTCACCCTGACTCTCGTTTGTCTCTACTTTCAGCTTTCAAAGAGGATTGACGTTCCCTCAATGTTTAAGAAATGCGGGTGGAGGGGGGGGGCGGTGGCGGTTGAGCTCAACCTGTGGACAATACACTGCCTGCTGGCTGTGTCCCTCGTGCAGAGAAGGGGGCGGGGCGGGGCCGGGGGGGGGGGGGCGTTCTGTTTGATGTGCAACAATAAAGAGGGTTCACTTCGATCCTGTCTGCAGCAACAGAGCAGAAAGGGGGTCCCTGTGCAGCACTTTTTTTTTCATTTTGGATTTGCAGCTTTATCTGTTATGTTATTTAATCACAGTATTTTATGCTAAATGCATGGAAAAGACAAAGATTTGCAACCAGCCAGTTGAAAAACCACAGGCAACGCTAAGCTTAGTGGTTCCTGTGTGGGCATGCTATTGCCTACTACCAAATACTAACATTACTCTGGTCATTTCGAGGGGTTCTGTTTAAGCTGGGGACACAATATGCTCACCTGACATTCTCAGTTAGAACTCTTACAAGCAGGAAGCGGAGGTCTTGAAATTCAGTGCTGCTCATAATCATATTTAGTATTATTACAAAAAGGAAAAAAAACACAGCTGCATTTCTGTCTGCTATGTAATTGATAGGTAAGATAAAACCAATGACGGATTTCAAACAGAAGGGTAATTTAAAAAAAAAAAAAAAACCACTTGCTTGCTGAGTAATGTATCCACCTGGTGCCTGTATCTGAGTCCTTCACAAAATGCCAATACACTGTGATAAAAATGGCATATAAACAGCAGTTAAATACAGATTATAATTCTGGGGTCTATGCTCAAGCAACTGGAGCCAGATATTCATTTTTTAAAAGATGAATGCAAGAATAAGAGCTCTAAAAACAGCAAATATCTCACTGTTGCACTTCCCCTCATAACACACACATATATCAAGGCATTTCTGCAAATTATTTGAAAATCAAATTGACATGCCAGTTTCCTCTTGCCATGCAATACATCACACAGCTGGCTATCCTCTGAAAGTCAAGACACAGCACTTTTTAAATCGCTGGGAATTGAGAGCGTTCCATAAGGGTTTGGTGGGCGTCAAGAGCATAGAAATGAAACTACTAGAATGGCTCTGTAAAAGCAACAGAACATAAATGCTGTTCTGTAAATGCTGAGAGGCTGTATTTTAAATGATCAAATCAGCATTTTTCTTCAAGATAATTTTTTTTTTATCTAAAAAAAAAAGCTTATGTGAAGCTAAAACGTGTATGTCTATTCCAGATTTCAGATTCAAATTTTAGATTCAAATAATTTTAGATTTAAGATGAATTAAATTTTAGTTTTAAGATAACCAAACAATACAACTCAGTCTTGTAATTCCATTTCTATGATCAAGTCATCCCACACCTTTCAGAATGCCCCAAGACACAATTGGCATGCCGTAGTACAAAAAAAGACATTTGTGTCACAACATTACAGTCTGCATGTGTCATCCAGAGCTTTCAAAACAGGCTAGGTTATAGTGATAAAAGCAATGTTTCAGCTGGCATTGTGAAAGAAGTTATGTCAAGTTACCCTTGTAAAAATACATATTCTTAAACAGAAGGTTTCCTTGAAAAGCAAAAACATATCGGAAACAGATTCCTTCAGCATTTGATACGGAAGTGCTTGATCGCCATCATATATCATCAACAACATGCAATATCTTGAGCTTTGTGTCTTTTCTGCGGTGTGGTGTTGTTAGCCTGCACACACATGACAATGTACAAAAATACCCTGTTTTAAAAATAAGTGTCATTCTGCAACACCAAAGACGAATGGAGGAAGAGTACACTGCAGCCCGCTAATGTCGCGGAGAGCAATGACAAACCTCAGAGAACAGCAACGCGGAAACCCAGCCTCACTTCCAACACGCGTTTCCCCGGAAACGTCAGGATGATGATGCTGGAAGAACATCAGGCCCGTAGCCGTACAGACAGTCTCCCAGCATCACCCCGATGGGGGAAATACAGTTGTGTCACAAGCTAAAGACACTTGTCTATTGGGTCAACAGGCAAAAGCAAGTAATCTTTTTTTTTCCCAGAGAGAAGGGATGCAATGAAATAAAGTGAGGGGCACATGACTGGTCATTCTCTGGTCAGTGTCCTTAGATGGGTACAGGCTGTTGCCCCACCTAACATTTCTTACCTGAATCTGTCTCTTTTGGGGAGGTTAGGGGGTTTCCTGCTCTGACAGATGATGCTTTTTTCAGACAAAGGGGGGGGGGGGGGTGTCAATCTTATCGGTAAAGTGGTAGTGTGAAAATACAAAAGAAGTAAAAACATGTAAACAGCAGAACTTTTAACATGAAGCGGTGAAACCACTGAACAGAGTCTTAACGTCGACCTCCTGCCGAATCAGGAAAAACAGACTCTGCGGTTCTGTAAAAGGTCGGGTTCGTCTGCATCGGGATCCCGGTTGCTGTGTGTCGTAGCTGCGAGCCGCCGTGGTCCCAGCGTCACCCTGGAGATCCGAGCCTCCCTCCCGCGGATCACGCAGAGTGCACGGTGCCCACTCCATCCCGCTCTGCCTCCCTCTCTCTCTCTCTTTCTCCCTCTTCCTCCCTCGCTCTCTCGCTCCCTCTTGGTCACCGCAGGTTCAGGGCCAGGGTGACGGTGACGATGGCGCCGGTGAGGAGGAGGAAGGGGAGCCAGGTCTTCAGGAAGGCTGCGCAGCTGCACGGCACAGACAGAGCAGAACACTGAGAGCGGGGCCTGCACGCTCCTCCCACACCCCTCTCTCTGACGGGGGGGGGGGGGGGGGGGTTTAGGGGTGCTTATCAACCGTTGGTTTATTGCTGGCTTGTGAATAATTTGGTTACAATACTGCGGCTCGTGCTGCATGTCAGTTTCCACCCCACCGCCTCTCTCCTGCTTCCCCTCACTAGCTGTGTGCCTTACGGTCTGTGACCTCAATCTGCACAGAACGTACTTGCACACATGCACAAAAACCAAAAACAAAAGATGAAGACTGAACAGAGGAGCTTCTGTGCATTACATTTTGCAATTCTGAAATTGTGCCAGGATGCTTTAATTTGCTGCTTTATTAATAAATTATTAAATGACTAGCCATTACACGACAGTGGCCAGATGTTGCATTATTTTTACACACTGTCCTTCGCACCTTAGTGTTATTCCTGCTTCATTATATTCCAAAGGAGCTGACGTTCACAAAGACACGCATCGTGGAGATCTGCCTCTGGTACACGTTAGCGGCAGACCTTCCCGACTGACTCAACCTGCGGCGACTGCATTCGTCACCTGCTGAGGACACCCAAGGACACGGGTGGAGCCACCTCCTCCTTTCCCACAATCCCTCGGGAGCCTGTGGCCGCCCACCCCCCCCCGAAGGTCACCTCCGCCGTTGCGTCGACACCCCCCCCCTCCGCTTCCCCAGCTCACGCATCTGTTGACCCAGTGCAGCAGCAGTGGCGGTGGCAGCGGCGGCGCTGTCTGGGGGGTGTGGGGGACACGCGGCACTCCGTGATGAATTACACAGCCCCTGCCAACTGAAGGACACCCCCCACACACTGCCACCTCGGGTGCAGACAACGTACAAACGGGGTCAGGTTTGTCAGAGTTCAGACAAAAAAAACAACAAAAAAAATCCTTGTTCACCTTGACCAAAGCCTTATAAATTTAGTCTCTAAGCGGTGCATGTTTGACGTGGCTTGTCCCCAGGGCTGGTGGTGGCACTCCTCACCCAAGCCCTGCCCACTGTGACAGGGACAGAGTGAGCCTCATGTCCCCTGGGCTTTGGAGAAAGCCCGCAGGTGTGGCCAGGTGTGTAAAAAAAAAAAAAAAAAAAAAAGAGTAGATAACGTCAACATTCTTTCACTGGGGTATAGCCCGACGAAGGTAAAGGTTGGTTACAATTCCCTGCCAAATGAATAAATGTAAATGTAAAATGTAAATTCCCTACACAGAACAGATCTCCAGCAAGGGATGTGTCCGTGAACCTCAGAACAATCTGGTGACATTGCTATAACAGCGCCGATTCAAAAAGTAACTTCTGGCTCACGCGGTGCCCGATGCGTGTTTACGTTTGGTCAAATAATTGTTTTCAATTACTAACGACTGGCAAAGTCCTGCGTAATATTTTTTGGCAGACATACATGGGTCGAAATATCTCAGCATTTCCTGTGGACACCTAACTGTTATTATGGAGAAAGAGAGAGAACACAAGAGTGCAATGCCATGTCTCTCAATCAGCGCCTCCCCCTGCTGGCCATTACCGGTAGCTCACCTGACGTGCTTGCTGTAGATGAGGGACATCAGGCAGAGGTTGACCATGTTCCAGGAGGTGCTGTTGTCATAGCGCATCAGGTTGAGTGCCATGGCAACATGAGAGTGGCAGTTGTCACAGCACAGGTTGTGCTGAGGAGAGGAGTGGAGAAAGGGCATCCATGTTACAAAAAAAAAACATTTCTCCCAAACCTTACCAATGTAACAGACAAACCTACACCCATTGTGTACTTAATTTCATAGGTTTATGATGATCTCTGTTGATATGATTATTACAATGTGCTGTTGTAGAAATATGTTACAGCAGCAATAGCACTACATAGCTAATAGGAACATTTCAGTTATTTTATTCAGTGTAAATAAATCTGGTTAAATAACGAGTCTAAAAATAAAATTGGGGCATCCATAAATTTACAGGGCATCTCCAGCAATGCTAAAAAAAAAAAAGACAGGCATACAGTTGGGTTTGTGCTTTTAACAATGCAGTTAAACGGACCTCTGTCAGAGCCAAATTTCAAAAGAAGCCCAGTGCGCTACCACATCTTTCCTAAAATACCATCCCGTCATATTATTTCTCATTTGCATAAATATTCAGTGGGTGTGCACACAGGGTAGTGGTATGCAGGCACGTCCCCATGCTGTGCCTTCATGAAACCAGCCGAGACCACATGACTCAAACCGGGATATGGCGGACGTCAGCAATTTCTACAGCGAGAGGGAATCTAGCTCCAAGGTGGGACATATTTCTCCCCCTGTCCTCTCCGACACAGTGGGAAAAGGAATGCTGGGAGCCCGTCAGGGGGGAGTGGCGTGTACACTCACGTTTGAGCCAATGGGCAGTGGAGCTGGGGGATACTAAGGAGGCCTTTTCCCCATATGCAGAGAAAGGAATGCTTTTGGAATGGTAGTCAGCATTTCTCATTCTCATTAATTACATAGGTGTTGGGCAGGGACTCTAAAACACGTTTACGAGGAAAGGCAAAGCCTCTTGCATACAATAAATCATGGAAATGTGGCGAACGCAACGAGAAAGCAAGAAAGAAACCAAACTGCAGTGCTCAGCATGCAATAAACTCCACTACCACAAAACACACAGTGAACACTACTACACACACGCAAACAACACCACTGCATAACAAGTGTTCAACACCGCTGCAAAGTTGCAATCAGCACTGCCATAAAAATGCTTTAAACACAATTACAAATACTCAATCAACACTGCTACAAAACGTAGCGCTAAATGTTCCCGGATAAAAACAAACTAAAATCATGGCCTTTTGACTGCAAACCCATAGCAGATGATTGCTATGTAGCTGCTTGGCTGACTACCCCGGCTCCATGGAGTGCAGCTAGAGTGTAATTAGGCGGGCTTCAGAAGGGTTAGCAAGTTGGTGATCACATAAGTGGTCATTTTTGAAAACCAATTTCCATCTCTGGGAAGCTGAGAAAATCTTACGCAACGATTACTCCATATTCATACCATATCAATGAACTCCATATCAATGAACTGAATCCACTGCATATACAGTACGTAACAGTGTAACAGATACAGAAGCACAGCAACAAAAAAGTGGCATCAAGCCACTGTTCTGGGCCCCGTCTGGCCAGTCTGCAGGCTTACATCCTGGCTTAGGTGCCGATGAAAGACTGCAGACCGAGAGCTAGATCTGACACATTTTCTGTGAATAAAAACAGCTACATAGGGAATTTAGGCTGCATTTAGCTTTTTCCCATTTCCTAAATAATGTAAAAAATGAAAAATGACTCCTTTGACTGGATAGGGTCTTTGCAGGTGGTTCCATGTCCCCAGAGGTGAGAGTGCAGACCACACACTCCCTCTTCTCTAGGCCACCTTCAGGCTCCGCCACAGTGAGCACGGCGCTTCTGTTCCGTCTCCGTGAAACAAAAAAATGCAGAAAAAGCCAGACCCCCTCTTCAAGTGCACAGCAGGAGACTGCCTCTGATGCGTTTCCACCTCTTACACACACAGACACACACACACACACAGACAGGCAGGCAAGCAGGCAGACAGACAGACAGACAGACAGACAGACACAAACAGACAAGCAGGCACGCCGGCAGACAGACAGACAGACAGACACACACAGACAGGTAGGCACGCCGGCAGACAGACAGACAGACAGACACACAGACAGGCAGGCAGGCACGCCGGCAGACAGACAGACAGACAGACAGACAGACAGACACACACACTCCCTCCTTTCCTTTTCTCTCTCTTCCAGTTTTTGGGTTACAAATTGCTTCACTGGTACGACGTGTTCACTAAGGAACTGGCAGTAAGGAACAACCTGCAGCTAATAAAAATTAAGCCCCCCCCCCCCCCCCCCCCCCCCCCAGGGTTATTACCATCCTGTGCTTGTACTCCTCCGAAGCGTCGTGCACCGCCGTGTCCCACGCGTTGGAGCCGCTGCCGTACACCTTGTTAACGTCCAGCTTCCAGTACCTGGAAAAAGACGTCGCAACAACGTTACGACCCCTTGCACGGCGCGCTCCTCTACGACGGCACGGCGCTCTGACCGAATTAAAGAGCGCGTTAGAGAGCGTTATCTTGGCCTGGGGCGCTGGCCGTCCTGTTCTCAGGCGTATTTACAGCACAGTCGT
The DNA here is from genome assembly GCF_013368585.1 of Megalops cyprinoides. Classification (NCBI taxonomy): domain Eukaryota; kingdom Metazoa; phylum Chordata; class Actinopteri; order Elopiformes; family Megalopidae; genus Megalops; species Megalops cyprinoides. The sequence goes on from NC_050592.1 coordinate 5,349,258, forward strand.
TTCAGGATTAAGAGAGAAACCGCCGTCCCGCGCGGGGACCTTGAACAATGTGAGGGTGAATTAGACTCAGGAGACAGACAACATTGCCAGAGTGGAAGAGGTTGCTTTTTTTAAAAAAATGGACTCACTTTGTCGGTCTTCCGAAAGCCATGTTGTCCTCCTGCAAAACAAGACAGCAGTTAGCAGTGAGCTCTGCAGAGACATCAGCGACTGCTTCAGAGATACTAGCGTGAATTTTAAAGACATTACACATCCAGGTGGGTTCAAAACTATGGATATAAAGATAAGATTTTCATCTCATCTCATCTCAGAGAGAGCATTTTCCCAATGTGCTTTGGGCTACTGAACAATCCCTTCACATCTTACTGGTATGGATTTTCATTTTCGGCCAGGTGGGTGCACTCAGATATTGGGGTTTGGGGTTATTTGGGGGGACAGTATTGAGCCCGACATCGATCCCCAGGATGAAGCTTCACTGAACTGCTCTCTAAAGAAACGTGGGAAATATGGCATGGGAACACCATGTACATGAGACATGGGAAAACACAAAAGACCGGCTTATTTGTTTGCTTTGACAGGCTGGTGATCCCTGTGGTTTCTGCAATTGTAATGCAATTCGTCTTTTCCCTGAAGAGCAAAACGTGAGTTACAGCCCAACGCACAACATGGGGGGAAAACTGCTTAGACACATGAAATACAGGGTCAGGACAAATCACTGCACGGGCTGAGCTAGCATCCTCTTCTGAAAGAGACCAAATAACCGAGGCGTGGAATTTGTAATGCTGAATCCAACTCTGCGAGCTGTTGAGAAGATTTTTGAAAAATGCAGCATGTGTGTATACGTCTTTAGCCATAAAAGCACACACACGTCATCTTTGACCACATGAATGCAGGTCTCCTGTCCTTTTAGCGGTCTTTCTGTTCCTGCTGCACGCTAAGGACTAGCATATGCTGTCTGAGGAATATGCCGTCTGTGAATTTCCTCAGAATAGATAATAATGCAGGTCAGTATTGACATCCACAAAAGCATTAGTCTTTATCATCACTCTGCAGCCAGCCAGGGTGAAAGGCAATTCACCACTGCAATATTAGCTTTCTCCACAGCCAGTCTGTGGCATGAACAAAAGAACCGGCTTTTGAACATCTTGTACTGAACATTTCACTCGGGTGAGCATTGGCAACAAACTTTGCAAGAATATTTATGCACTTGAGCATTAACACTGAGAAGAGCATTACAGACCACTCTGATCAATACCTTAAATTTACTGCTGACATCTTCACAGGTCCGAACTGCCAAATTCCAGATAAAGTGAGGTCTCACTGGGCAATATCAGTAATATGCATAAGTCACATAACGCTAGAGGTAAGATGCAGTTTGAATGATCTTATGTAACCTGTCTGGAATAAAAACACGAAACTGTGTGTGACTTCCGAACAGAGAAAATTAGCTCACAGCAGACAAGTCCCAGGTCCACTGGGGGCTTATCAATCACAGATCGCACTTGTGATGTCACAATCCAAACCAAACTAAAAGAGATTCTACTGCACTTAATGGAGTATAGGTCTAAACAGAACAAAAGGTAACTGAGAAAGGACTGAGCAAAGGAACTGCTGTTTACTTACAGAGACGAAGTACGGCCCAGCGAAGTCTCTAATCACTCCTGAGGAAGTGCAGATTCCCATGTGTCCGATAAATGGCAACAGCCACCTGTAAATAGGAGAGAATATGATACAGGCGACTAAAACAAAGGACAAAAAAAGACAATACAGAACAGGAGGAAAACACAAAGCCATCAACTGAGCACCAGCAGGAGACAGTGGTCACTGATCCTGCATTGCCAATTGGAAAAGCAAAAGTAATGTTCTATATTACCTTCAGTTCCAAAAAATTCAGAAAAAAATGAATTTAGATGAGTCACAACACATTTGTCAAATTGTGATTTTTGGAAGCTCACATCAGGTATTGACAAAGAACACTTAAGTGAGGAGTTGTTTGCTGACCTGAAAACTGACACCCCAGGGGTATAATTATTTTAATTAAAATAGATTTCTGACAATTTCCATAAATGCTTGCTTTTCAAAGGTCACACTGCAAATTAGGGACCCAAATGACCACTGTCTCCAGTACTGCAGGGACCTTCCACCCTACCTTAATAATGTAAATTCTCTGCTGTCAACTATTGTTTCAACGCTGATAAAAAACTAATATACATTAATAATGCGTGAATTGTGTATTTGGTTGAAAAGAGTTTAGCGAAAAGAAGAAAAAAAAACGCACTCTTTGGATTGCTTTTTCATTCAGGCCCTGGCCTGTATCTCCTTTGTGTGTGTGTCTTTCTGTGCCCCTCACTGGCTGACGTACAGCACAGAGCTGAATGTAGAGTATCTGGCAGGTCTTCAGTGTTACCAAAAATAAAAGCACGATAATGTGCAAGGTGATTCATTTAATTTCTACCAGAGTACAATGTCCTATTATATCCACAGCTGCAGCAGCTTTTTCACACGTTCTTTTGTTGGCCTATTTGCTCATAAGAGGACTACACGAAACAAATGAACAGCAGTTCAGAACACCCATGGACACTGTTAAGACAACCCTGAGCTACAAAGCACACCTGGTCTCGCTCCCGAATTAGGTGATCTGATTCGTCTGTTCTTTAACAGACACATCTTCGCCATACCTATTACCTACTTAGCAGCAAAAAAAAAAAGGTGGTTTGATCAATATGAAGATGCTTGAAGCTCCACACCCTCAGCTCAGAGAGCGGCAGAATTCACCTTCAAAGATCCACTTACGCAGTGATCCACTTATCCACTTATGCAGTAAGTGTAGGAAATGAGTGAAAACTGTTTATAACTGAAACACATCATGACATGCCACAAACAAACTACTCCCTGAAGTCATCATTAGAATCTACAGAATGCCCTCCCTACAAACAGTGCTCTGAGAACCTGAAAGTATCAAGGGAGATGCCAGGACATATCAAGAGATGATGACCCAGCTAGAGAGCAATGTCTTTCAAACATAAGGTAAAGCCACATCATCCAGGTCCAAACTGCTGCTCCAAAGCCCTGGGCAACACTGAGAACTCCCGCACAGTTCACTTCCACCTTTCAGAGGCCAACGCCTGCTAACATGCCTTCCCCAGCACTTCAATCAGAAAGGAAACCGAACTCCATTAAAATCAATGGTGTGTTGCACACCACACCTGCTGCCACCGTATGTTTTCACCGTCTGCACAACCATCCAGCGTGGGGCGATTTCTGCCATGCTGCCTGGATATTCCTGCCTTTCCCAGGCATGAATCCATTCAGCAGCTTCACAGAGCAACCCACGCGCACGACCCAAAATCACGAGAACTACCCAGTTCAGGTATGCAAGCACAACGCGACAACCCCGGATATTGTGAATTGGTATTAGGCAGTGTAGCACAGTGAGGTATGTGGTGGTATAACATAGCGGTAAGGATAGCAGTAAGCGTAGTGGTAAAGCTCGTAACCAAAAGGTTGCTGGTTCGATTACCCGCCGGGGCACTGCTGCTGTTTCTTTGGGCAAGGTATTTTACCTAGAACTGCCTCAGTAAACATCCAATAGTATAAATGGATAACATGCAAAAATTGTAACCTATGTAAATCGCTCTGGATAACAGCATCTGCTAAATGAGAATAATGTAAACGTAAATGACAAAAGTAAAGAGGAGGACTGGCATACCCAACTTCAAAAGCTGAGGGGAAAATGCCTTCAGAGGGGACAGCTAAGATGGTGAGATAATTCTGCAGGAGCGAGGACACGAAGGCGTGGAAGGCTGGAGAGGGATTTGGTGTCAGTTTATGATTAAGAGCTGGGAAGGAGGGAACACAAACAAACCGCTTGTTTTCCGCAATGTTGCAAAACCCTATAGATTTTTCAAGCTACAGCATCCTGACACTGGAGCTCATTTTCCTCCAGATCTGCTGGGCCGAGACTGAAGGAGCATGTATCACCGAGCAGTAACACTCCACTTTCTGTTTGCGTTCGTTCATTAGCCCAGGGTGCAAACCTAACGTTTGTTTCTTCAAAGCTCCCACAACTGAGTACTCTTTTAGATGAATCTTTGAATCATCAGAATCACGGCATATCTCAGCAGCTCCTTTCCTGCTGTAGCTTGTCACTTAGGAAAGTATGAAACCACCACCAGCACCACCAATGAGCTGAAAGAGCTCGAACACAGCTTGAAGGATACAACGGAGTTCTGATAAGCGTCAATAACTCTAAGCTCACCCATCACACTAGAGTTTCAAAAATGTCCTGTTTTAATTAGTAGCCTACAGTCTGTCAATACTCCAGGTTCTGTTCATTTTGTTAACTGTTCATTAAACTAATCATGTCTTACAATCCGAGGATTGAGTGATACTGGGACCAGAATGATGTACAACTGAGAATACAACGGGGTCAAGTTGTACTCATTACACAAAAGCAAATGAATGGGAGCGCTGCATGAAAAGATGTGGCTTCAGATGATTTCAGTTTCCCTGTTTAAACATCAATCACAGGGAGGCGTGGAATTTTACGACAACTGAAGCACATCAGTACTCTAACAATTGTTAAAACAGGGTGTATTAAATATCAAAAAAGCCTCTACCAAAAATATCAGATTTGTACAATGGACTTCCTGGGTGCCTTCAAGAGAAAGCTGAAAACTCATCTCTTCAAGCTGTATCTCTAGTCTACCTTCCGCTCTATCTATCCAATCTGTCTCTATCCCTACCACTCAGCTCTGTAACAGACTGTGAAAAAAGAGCACAGGTTAAAACCACCTGATATATAAATCACACTGGTGACATAGGAACTAATGAATACAGTTTTACTCAGCAAATATGACCACTAAATAGCTACATTACTTACAGTGCTGTCACATTTCACACTTATCAAACTTTTGCCGGCTAAATCCCCAATGCTACTGCTAAGATCAAAAGTAAAAAGCACAACACAGTTATCTCCAGCTAATGTACATGATGCTACCAAAAAGGTGAACTGATGTTACTTAAGAAACAACATTGAAAAACAAAGCAATACATCAGTTGGTGTGTATGATGAAGTTAGCTGGCTCTTTGGCATGTTTGGTACCCCGTGGACCCGGGTTTGAGGCCGGGTGGGGTGACTGCTCTCGCCCTTCGCTACAGTGTGTTTGTGTATTCTGGCTCTAGATTGCCACAGTCTCTTGGGCTTCTTGACTTGCGGATGGTACAGCAATAATGGTACTGCTGTAAAATTCGGGGCAGGGACTGTCTGTGTTAGACTTGCTGTCTGCAAAGCAAAAGGACTGGAACAAAACCTCTTTTGGTGGGTTCTTTCAAACTCATTTCAGCCACATTGTTTCAGCTTCCCTGGTTTCTGGCATTTTGTGAAATGCGTACCAAGCTGAGCAGTCAGCTCTCAGCAGAGATGGATGGGCAAAGCACTGAGCACTCAGTAATTCCTTCACTTTATTTCCATTACGGTGACAGCGTCACACTGCACAAGTAGTTCCGGAAATCCGTGAAGACATTCTCCCATGTAAAAAATGCAAAAGAACTTGTTTGGTCAGTGCTCCTCACACAGGTTAATTGTTCAGGTGCTGCACTTTAAAAGGGGCTGTTTTATCCCAGTGCATATAGTGAAAATGTTGCAATAAGTTCCATACAGAGTACAGAAAAAAATGAGGATTTATGCAACAGTGACTCCTACTGTACAAAAAGTGTGGGGCGATGTTGGTGCCAGAAAAGAGATCAAAAGACAAGCCATTTCTGACGGATGCTCAACAAAGAGACTTGTTGTTTTTCAACAAGTAAATTAAAGTAAATTGTAAATTGAAGCTGCTACTGTCATAAATTAACCCGCAAATTCTTCATCCGATTAATTTTTCACAAGCGTTTGCTGGCACTTGTGAAAAGCAGAGTGACAGAGGAGGACATCTGAGCTGCTGAAGTGTAACACCGCACAGCTGCACAATGAGAGGACAAAAAGAGGTGTCAGGTGTCCCCGTCCGATTAGGCCAGAGCTGCTCCTGGTACACTGACCCTTCACTTTATTCAACCAACCTGCAAGTCCAGATACCACATACAGCCATTTTTATATTTAGTACAGCAAAAGGAAAATTCGTTAGGGATAAAGATGATTTTTTTTACTCTTTGACTGGATCACAGGAAAATCACCCTCCCGTATGACCGTTTCTGGTGGCTAAGGTAGGTGGTGCCTCTTAACCAATGGAAAACAACTTCCTCGACATAGAGGGGGCTTCAAGACTGTTTTGTTTTCCGAGAAACTCTGATGAAATGATCACTGACTACGGACATGAGCTGACATTAGCGGCACCAGTGTTGTGAGACAGGACCATCACGCATCCTGAATCTCATCCCAGGAGTGACAGTCCACTTTGAGCAAGTGCATGAGAACAGCAGAGCGGCAACGGTATTTGTGACTTACATCGTACTTTATGCATTGCTTTGGGTCTATTTACTTTACATGCCAACGCATTGTCAGCTCTTAAAATACTGAGATCTGCGAACAAAAATTTCCAATTCCTCATTTAAGATTAAGCATTAGTCTGCAATACACCTTTCATTTCCCCTCCATGCAGTGCACCAATTCATAACAGACAAAAATGAAATTTGCTCAGCTTCACCACATCAGAAAGAAATTAAAAATCAAGAATGTGGGTTTTTTTTTTTTTTTTTTTTTTTGCTAATTGCAGCCCAAGATCAAAAAAATTGACCCAACTTACGTAAGGCTGATTCTGCAATAAACAAAACAAATATGTGGGCCTGTTCATTAGATATGAAATAATATCACAACCATCCTCCCATGACAAACACAGATCAATGACAAAGGAAGCGGAGGTGTTGGGGAAGGAGGTCACATGTTAGTGAACTTTGATCACCTGCACATCTGAAGCAGACAGCCCGTCATCTGCAGTGTATCTGCAGCGGCCAGTATCTGCACGGTTAACCGTCCCTCCAAAGGCAAGCAATTGTCCGGAATTACTTTCACAGAGAATGACCCTTAATTCCATAGAGAGTGACCCTATATACAGTCCTATAATGCCAACATTTTGGTCTCTGGAGGATACATCCCATCTTGCGAGGTATCCTCGCTGTGCTAATCACCGCACCGTAAACCAGTCACCGCTCAAAGGGCACCAGTCACAGAAGGTTCGAGCAGGTCTAAAACTAATCTTCCAAATGCCTCTTCCCTCAAAGTGTCCCCAACAGGCGACCTTCAAATAATGATGAGGGAGTCAGCTTATTCCAGCAAAGCTTTTCTCCAGAGCAGTGCTTTACTTTTAACCTCATAAGCATGGAGGGCCTCCATCTCTGCTCCCTACACAATTTCATCTCAGAGAGTGGCAGCTTGTAATATAATCTGTTCAACGGCCTCCGCAAGGATTCCTTATGTGTTGAGATTTATATGTGCGGACATTATCGTTGTGTGTTATGTATTCGGTATGTATTCAGTACTTCACCCCGGTATTCTCTACCGGGGTGAAGTGGAGCAGGGCGTACGCAATGCGCATCCCAGAAAACGTACCGGGGAACACTAATCTCGGAAGGCTTCCTGGAGACAACTGTTGACCCACATAGATGCAGCTGACCCCCCCAGGGGGAACAGGGGAATCTAGGGCTGGCGTCACACACCCACACACACACACTCCTGTACACACTCTAGTATCGAGGATGTCAACCCTCCCACCACACCCACACACACCCCCACACACACACACACACACACACACACACACACACACACACACACACCAATCTTTCTCCAGCTCTGTTGAGACTATTCCTTCTCACACCACTGCTAAATGGGTCATCTTAAATGTGGAGAGCTCCACATTCCAGCCTGGTTTGAGTGTAATTTCAGGATTTCACCAGCTTCCTTGAGCTAAACTTTTGACAGAACAGTAAACAGAGTTGTACAAAAGGCTTTAGACTCATACACTGTAGGGTTTAAGTTAAATTCAGTTCCTCACGTGGGACGCCACCCGAGCAGAGCAAGAAATTTGGATATGGACAGCTCTGATGGAAAATAGGCTACATTTAAGTCTGCAAAGATATAGTGCCAGCTAACACTAAAGATCGAACAGCGGTGTGGTGACAGGGCAGACTCATCTGCTACGATCAATGACTCGCCCTTCTACAGGTAGTAAGGCTACTGCCTGGCCAAATATTTCGCAAAAGCAAAGCGTAAAGAGGTTAACTTTTTCTTTCTTTAAGACAGACAGACAACTACCTAACCAAACTACGCTGTATTGCAATTGTGTTAACGGGTGACTGCGCAGGCGGTTCTGGGTGGTCAGGAGCACAAAGCTAGCTAGCTACAGTGCTAATTACAACGCTGGCATTTTCCCTCGGCTTTACTGCTTGCGCTCCATGTCCGCGCGTGCCACATCGCTATTCCGAATCGGGTGAAACTTTCTCGTGGCATCCCGTTGTTATGCAAATCTGAGCATCGCCCGTCCTTGGCAACGGCAATGGCATCATTGCCAGTGCACAGATCGGATCGGTACCTAACGTTAGCTAAACAGTCACGAATAACGCATGAAACGGTTTAAGAATAACGTGCTCACAAATTCCATCATCATTACACTAACTATGACAAGAAAGTCTGTTATGTTAGTCACAAAAGCGTACCTTGCTCATATGTGCAGTAAACTTTATTTTAAACCCACCTGTGTGTGTGTTTTTTTAACAAAGTTACCAATCCAGTTAACGTTAGCAAGCTAAATGACTATGCGTAATGTGATACGGTAAATCCTGGTTTGTATATGTATTAGATACAGGTGAATGATGAATTGAAGATGTCATCGACCGAGCGCTCCGGAGGAGAAACGATAGCTAGACTACTATAGCTAACTTGGCTAGCTGGCGCCTCAAAACAACAGAAGGATAAGTGAATTAAAGCAACTTAAACATGCACATTGACGACCAAAGCAACTCACGACAGCACTGGGATAGGCGTCCAAACGATACAGTAGGGATATCGGCTCATATCATGGTCTATTTTCTCGAAGCCCCCGTGGTAATTCTTCATGGTGTCTATCTCCACCACATCCGCCATCACTAGTGACAACTGACGTTTTTTTTTCAGTTCCGCTTCCTGACGGTTCCCTCTGTAGGGAAAGGATCCCGCTTCCGGATTCTGGTTGTAGTCGCGTTTGAGGGAGTCTTTTAAAAGGCCAGGTAGTAATGGGAAGCGGTATTTTTGCCAATGTGGACAAGCTTTGTTGTTGTAAAAACGAAAGTGACAGAGAAGCAAATCCCTGTCCTCGCTTTTTAAAAAATGTGTTAATATTATGCGGAGCGCGGAGATGGATATGTGAATAGAAAATGCCATTGTGTGTGTGTGTTGAAGTACCACCTCTGCTTCACGACATTTCTGGAATGACACACATTTCGGTTTTATGTGGAAAGAAACTAGGGTACAAAAGTACTCTGGAACCAGTCCTTTCAGGTTTAGTGGAATGGAAAACGTTTACAGTGGTTACAGAAACAAAGAAAAGGTAAAACTTCGAATATAGGCTCGCCCTTTACTCTTGCACCCTTGACGAAAAACACAGTCTTGAATTGTATTCTCTTAACTGTGAAGCACAAAAAGTCGGTCAAAGTTTCAAGCCACTGTCTCCACACCTTACCCTATCCAGAGACAGGAGCTTTAAGTAACAATGACCTATTTATGTAACCATAATTCATTCTGTAAGCACACTGCTGCCCAAAAGCCTTTATATCCTGGATGGCAAATTGCCATAACAATATCTACAATGCTGGATTCCAGGCATGTTAGGCTGAAAAAACAAAAGACTTGTTTTAGCTACATATACACGGCATTGAGAAAACTGTGAGGCTATACTGCTGATTGTGAAAGAAAAAAAAAAATCACCGTTGGTGGATCCCAAATAGGTATAACATGGTTTGTAATGAAGACCTTTTTGGGGCTGATATCTTGAATATATTTGGGACACATATATTAGATAAGATATTTTGGTAGAGGTAGATCCACTGAAGTTTTCCAATCAGTCAAAGAGTAGTGTTGAGGACACCCTAGTAAATTTCACATTTAATAGCAAGTGGTATGGAAATGTGTATAAAACTGTTAGCTCACTGTGATGACTTATGATGTAACAGGGTGGCAGTGTGTGTGTGTGCTTCTGATTGTCCCCAGCTCATTGAGAAGGCTTGTGAAGCTCCGCATTCAGCTCTGTTAGGAAGTCTCCACACAGGACAGGACACTCCACAGCTGCGTGAAGTCACAGTAGAAGCTGGGAGTCTTAAAGGGGGCACACTGCACAATGCAGACCTCGCAGCACCCCCTGCGTAACAGCCCAAGGAAGCACAATGACTGCACTCATAATTTTATTGTATCAAGTTGCTACATAGAGAGATTTCAGTGACCATCTGTTTCTTTGCAGTAATGCATCCTAAAGAGTGTCTTTGAATGGGTGCAGGTGTGTGTAGGTTGTATGGTTTATGTGTTCAGGTTGTGATTTGGCTTATTTTTTATGGTGTATTTTTACACGTTTTGTATTTCATAACAGCTATTTTTTGTTTTGTGTTTATGCAATTACTTGTTGAGCTTTTAGATAAAGGGTAATGGGTGTGCTGATGATGGAAAGTCTTAAAAGTCTCTGTTCTGTTCTGTTTTGTTCTGTTAGAAATCATAAAAAAAGAGAATAAACCTAATGTCAGGCCCCTATTTTCAACTGGCACAAAGCAGGACTCAGAGAGGGGGAAAGTAATGTGGTGTAAAATGAAACATTGATTCCTGGAGTAAATTACATACACGGCTGCCTCTGATGGTGTCCTTCAGGGCACAGCCTTATTTTGCAATGTCGATACAAACAATACAAAAACATCAGCTAACATATACATGACAGAAAACACGCTGCTGACTCTTCCAGATTGTTGTTCCAAATATAACTTTTTTATTAAAATCAAGTATTGGTATACTCCTGAAGCTTGCCGAGTAACACAGATCTTTAAAATTGCTGCAGATTGTCAATTGCCTCCCTCCGTCCCACATATACAGGCACAAATAACTGTAGTGTCGTGATTAGCAACACTGTCTTTTCATTCATGTTCATCTGTCATTCATTTGATTGACAGATACCCTTACACAAAAACATTATCCTGTTCTAGGATTCAAACCTGCAGCCCTTTGGCTGGGTCTCAATCACAGCTGACACCCAATGCCAGTGACACACTTGTGGGTCACTGTTGACACGTCTGTGCATCTAGTGGAAGTGCCCCTCTTCCGGCCTTTTCCGTGCCAACGCTACACTCACGATGAACCTGACTCAGGTAGGATCTGTGCCAGACGGTGGAATCGTGAGCATGTAGGGGTGACCCTATCCGTGACAAGCCTCCAGGATGCACCAGCATCTCCACCTGTTGTAGGCCTTTTCTGGATCAGCAGTATGGCTGCTTCAAGCCAACAAAGAGCAAGCTGACATCCACAGGACAGTAAGGGCGGGCTCCCATCTATCCCCGTCTTGGAAACAGCACGAGCAGATGGCTTGGCTGCTCTGCCATTGGCTGGGAGTAGACCATCTCTTACAATGTGCACTCCACAGAGAAGGCTGGGAGGCACAAGCCATGACAGGGCTGTCTAATATTTTCATTTCTCCATTAGGAAGGGCTCCTTTGTGTTTTATTGTTTGCATTTCTCCTTTGTTCTCTTTTGTTAATTTATTTCTCTCTACCAAACAGGACCTTATATTTATTATACCTATTTTGCTTGGAAGTAAATCTTGTGTATCCAGAGATCCTATGATAACCAAATAATGCAAAATAATTTTCAAGTACCACTACATTAAAATAGGATTTTCATATTACCTGTGAGTAATACATCTAATTATTGTGATACATGTCACCTTGGACATCATTGACAGAAATACTACAAAAGACAATGAATCCATAAGATTGTTAACAACTGAGATAAAGAAAAAGAAACCTCAGATATAAAGGCTGAATTCATGCTTATCAAAGCTAAACATTTTACTACAGTTATATTTTTTGGCCTATTTTGGTTCTTCTTAGCCAGAAGCAAATGGAATATTACACAGGAACCCTAATCCTGTCTCCACAAAGCTGTGGTTGATCAACATTAGAGCAGAAGAGCTATCGCTGGAACCACTGAGGTAAATAACCCTGGTGCTGCCAGTCTCTATCTCACCGTCTATCAACCCTTAAAAGGTTTATTATAATCTTGTCTTCAGTGTTTTTGGTCACTTTTTTCTGTTTGTATTGTGCACCATTTACCTGAAAAGCTTCAAATTCCCAATGAAATAAACGTTCACAGAACTGTGAATATGGAAACAGGAACTGTATTATGGAGGGAAGATCTAATATCCCAATACCATCTTACCTCATTTGCCCAAAATAGGGTTTTTCATAAATTGGTACTACAGAGGCACATCCTAACTGTAATGTTGGTATGCTATCTTATGTCATCAGTCATTTCCTGGCTAATGGATTAGGGTATCGTTTGCAGTCTCTGGAATTCCAATCAAGAATCAATGAGCTTCCTATTGAGTCTATCATTAAGTCTATAAACCTGTTTTCCACTTTAAAGCTGGAGCTCCCCAGGCTGGCCTGATTGGTTCAGGTTATGGGGTGGTTTTATTTAATTTGTTATCATGTTGATCTATGTCAGCCTATCACAGTGCTGGCCTACTTCACGGTAGGCAGAGTCAGCAAACTGCATTTCTTCTGTTAGTACCACTGCTAAAAATTGATGGCTTTTTTTAATCAGTGCTGTGCAGATGTAATCTGGATTCTCTATCCTTATACATAAGATCCGGATTGCTTATCCTAGTCACTCAGCCAGTGACATAAAATAATGTTTTATGTTATGAAGATCTGTGAATTTGTGCAGATTCTGAAAAGCAGTGTTAAAAAAAAAATAAAAAAAACAACAAGCCCAGAGGTGATATGAAAGACCTGTGTGACTGACAACCGAGATTTCATTTTTTGACTGTAGATTTAATGAAGTTATTTACTACATTCCCATTTCTTTCAGCTTCTGTTGGGTACAAACTTCAGCACAACAAATAAACAAGAGCAAAATAAAAGAAATAACGAGGCTTTTTTTCCCCAACTCTGGGAAGTACACTCCATAGTACCCCAATGAACTAAAGGCCACTTTCCCCCAAAGACCAATTACGGTGAGAATGAAGACAACAATAGGGAAACCCCTACATGTTCTTGTGACTCCAGGGCCAGCTGTAAAAATTCGGTCTGTAACCCGCTCTATTTGAATTGCTACTACCAATTTTATCTACTGACATCTGCAGTCAGGTGTGATATTTGACTGGGCTCAGCTGTTAACAGGGGACTGTAGCACTTAACAAGGAGTAATACATCGAGGATAATGTATCTGATGATTGTGAAACAGAATATATATGTGTTCAGTGCTTAACATGTACCTCACACACATACTTATTATTGATCTATACTGCTCCTCTGTGGCAAGACTGAATGCTGTAATGTGTCCCTATTACAGTGCAGTGAAATACTGTTTAATTATAGCATTGTATTAAAACTGCATGCCTCATTAGTCTGCAAGATAATGTCACTCTATCGGATTAGTCAGGGGTGGCAAACAATGGAACAGCTGAATCATGCATAGTTAGGTTTGCTAATTGATGGACAACAGTGTAGGCTTTTCCCGATGGTCAACATTATGTAAATACCATAGTGAGGCCTAAATCAAAACCAAAACCCTTCTGCCAGTATGTACTTACGAAGTAATGTAAATGCATGTAATGTAATGTAACACAATGTAATGTCTCAGTCATAAGGACTAGTCTAGCTTATGGAAGTCCTACGATGGGATGCAATGACAGTATCGGTTTCATCTCTGGCATTACAGATTCTGAGGTTGACGTCAGTAATGTTCGAACATTTTTTTCATGTTGAGAATTGCATCCTATTTTATTATGGAGGTTTTTGGTTTGCTTGCAGATATGACACACGGCCATTAAAAAGCTGTCCACCCCTTCCTCTTGGAGCACTCATCTGCTTCTTACAATGCATTGTGGGCGCTCTTCCCTTCCCTGCAAGCGCAGACAGCGCGTCTCAGAAGAAAAATAAGGCAGAGGAGGAGCAGTCTGCTGGTGTCCTACATCATCATCACCATGACCTCTTAAGCTTGCTCTCATTACCATGACACAGTTTACTTATGTCCTACAATAAAAGGAGAGAGTGGGGGGGGGGGGTGGGGGGTGGGAAGCGTGCAAGATGGTGTTCACCAAGGGAAATGACCCCCCCACCCCTCCATTAAAAAAACAAAAAAGGATGATTCCGGCCATACTTGCGTGGTGACACCCTCCGCCCCGCCCTGGACCTCAGGTCAACACCATCTCCCTCTCTCCGGTTAGCTGATATGGACGGGGGCTGGGGGCTGGGGGCTGGGGGCCGGGGGCTGGGAGCCGGGGGCTGTTCCCTTCCTCTCCCAGGCCCTGCTTAGGGGCTTGACAGCTGATGCATTACACGCGCCGCAAAAACAAACTACTCAGCAAAAGCGGAGAGACGTTGATAAACAGAGGCGGGCCAATGCAGATGCAGCGAGTTCATCATGCCGGAGCCTGGGGAGTTCTCCCGCCGAAAACGCCGCTTCCGAATCGGGCCCCGGCAACCAACCCAATTAGACCGGAGGGAGACGCTAAGTGGCTGCGGCTTCAGACAGCCATTCTGTTCTTTTTTTTTTTTTTGTCATTGGTTTTGGTTCTAAATCCAATGGATTGCAGTTTTTAAAGCCAGACAATTGGCTATGTTCGTCTTTCCTTCTGTTTGTTTTCGTGGAATGGGTAATTCATCATTTGCATTGTCTCACTCTGCACTTGTGCGATACAAGTGCAACACTGTATTGTAGTGGTAACGAGCAGGCTTTGTGACCCAGAGGTTGATTATCCTGTAGTGTTAACTTAATCTGCTTGCCTCAGTAAATATCCAGCCAAATAAATTAACCACATTTAAGCTGTGCAAGTTACTCTGGGTAAGCGGTCCCTCTAAAGCAAACAAATAACACACAGAAGGCAAGGAGGGATCAGATCAAAGTCTTGCATGTTGCATTGGTGACAGAGTGCGACAGTGAAGCTGTTTTCAACCCATCATTGGGATAAAGAAGTCCAGAGGTTACCTACCTAAACAGACACTAACACCACCTCAATATAAAAATTGCTTGAACTCAAAGGAACTGGGTAAGAATCTAAATGGCCTCAGGAAACACCTATATGTAGCCACCAACGCAGAAGTACATATAATAAGTCCTCAGCATATACCAGGTCTTGTTCCTCCCTCTCTTTCCAGTTGAAATATTGATCATCTGTCCCAATTATGATGCTGCAAGCCGTATGACCTTTAAGAGCCAGGAACCGAGCCAATTTTGTACCATGGCAAAGCACAATTATTAGCAGAACTGTCACGAAGGGTCGCTAGTGTATAATGTGGAATCCCACAAGGGTTCTCCTTTCTATGGACCCGGTCCTAAAATAGCCCACCTACAATCACCTTCACGCCCACGGCTAGAAACACGACATCCCTTACCACTCTGCTAATAAGTCCATCAAATGTTAAATGGCCGCGGCTGTGCACAAGGGTATACTTAAAAAGGCACTCAAAGAATGGACTGCAAATGGGTAATCTATTGCTGCAATACCCTTCAAATGATTCTGGCCTTAGCGCGTTAGCAGTACTAGTAGTTTTGTGATAATAGTAGCTCAATCACAGTCTCTCTTGACATCTGTGGCTCGACTTAGCAAGACCTACACTGCCTTTCTTTGTAATGCTGAGCAGTAAGAGGCGAAGGTTTTCACCAATTTGCTTAGACTAAGCATCAAAATAATTACACAAATCAATGTATACCACAGCACATAAAGAAGCACAGCTACAAGTTTTTTTTTTTTTTTTTTCTCAACAATATTAGTCCTCTTTTATTCTTCTTAGCTCTTGCAGGGAACTCAGTCATTGAATAGTTGAAAGAAGAAAACAAACAAAAAAAAAAACAAAAGACAAAACAATAAAAACAAGGTCATTTTTAACAGAAATACGTATGGAAGCCTAGCATTACATGGCTCGATCCTTGGTAAGTCTGAACTCTCCGGCCCGAGCCGGATCTTCGTGTGCGCTGGAGAGACCGTTCAGAAGGACAGACTGGTGAAGAAAAGCAGAGTTTTCCCCCCACTCGCCTTTTTCCACCTCAGAAATGTTTTTTGTTTTTTCTTCTTCCAAGCAGACATCCCATGTCAGGCCGTGCGGCAGCAGCAGCTGGTGGCGGCAGCAGCAGCAGCAGCAGCAAAGGCCGGGGGTCCATCTAACAGAGCGATCCACACGTTACTGGGACGTTGTAGCCACCACGTAACGCTGTTATGGGGTCCCTGTGGAGTGAGAATGAAGTTGGCGGGAAGGCTCTACCTGTATGCCTTTGTGATGGGCTGGCCAAGCAGCTCTGGCACATTCATATGTTACAAACTAATAGAACAAATGGAACCGAAAAAGAAGATCTTCCTAAAAATTTTTCCACACTTCACTGTCCACAGGGCCCAAATATTTTCCCCTAGATTTAGATATATGAAGCCAGGCAGTGACTCCAGTCTCAAATAACTCATTCCAAATGCCCCTCCTTACTGATGATGGTAGAAGTGACCTTCTTTAAATATACATTTATGAGGGAAAAAAAAAAGATTCAGAAAAGGAGGAGCCCACGAGCTCAGGTAGAAACTCGACAGGTCAACTGACCTCTCCTGTGAGCGTAATGCTGTTCGACACATCAGTGCTATTTACGGCACGGGCTGGCCAGGCGTGTCGCCCTGTGCCATCTCTGCGAAAATGGGTGGACCCCCAGGCCCTACTCTTAGTCTGAAAGCAAATCCACGAGCCTCCATCAGAGCGGAATCAGCACATCATACCAACTCTGGTGAGTAAACAAGTGTGTTTCAGAACACTTAGCAATTCCGGAACTCTGCTCAGGTCTGCTCATATGTTGCGTTTTTTTTTTGGTGAAGGGGGTGCTGCTTCCTCAGGAATGAACAGTGTTTTAAAAAAAAAATGCGGGCGCAGTTCCTGCGTTTGTCTACGGGTTTATGTCAGGGGGCGCTAACTGCCTTTGCGTCTCCTCCTCGCCTCCTCCGGTGCAGCTCGAGAAGGAGTGAAGTCATACGTGATGTCATTGAAAAGCCTTGCATTGACCTGTCACTCCGTTAGAGAAGTACGGCTGAAACACACAGCATCAGGTGAGCGGGACGAATCGGCAGGACATCCTGAAGGACAAAGCGCGGGTCGCCTCGAACCCTGCCGCCTGACGGCTTTCAAAGACGAAATTTCAACAACCATTCCACAACTTTTCAAACAGTGAATCTTTTATATACACATTTCCCATCCAGAAACTCAAGCAGTTTAACAAACTAAAAAAGGGCTTGTATGTTAAGTTTTAGTTTTCTGCGTTTTTTTTTTTTTTTTTTTGAAGGGATAATACAACACTGTATGGCCAGGGGCTTTGGAAACCAAAATGAAACACTGCAATCCTGTCAACAAGCCCATTCAATCTCATTATGACTGTAGCCATGGTAGACCACCTCCATGCTATTCCTCCCAAACGCCCCCCCCCCCCCCCCCCCCCCCAACTGTTTTGGCCACTTCAGTATAACCAGGTCCCCCAAGAAAAGAATATTCTCACACCCCCCATTTTTAAAGCAGCGCTCAGCTCCAAAAGCCAAACCTTGGGATCTATTGCAATGAAATCCTATGACAAGATTCTTGGGGGCCCAAAAGCTGGAGTGAGGTCATGAACCAGACGCTCTTGCGGAAACGCGCGCACACCAAAAAAAAAAAAAAAAAACGGGCAAAAAATGAAAATGGTGTCCACTGAGGAGGTGTCTCTGTCTGCAGCAGGGCTGGGGAATGGTGCCTCACCCCCAAACTGGGTCGGGTTACACAGATGCGGGAGGGGTGACAGTTTTGTTTTGTGCTGTTTGTGTTTCAATCACAGTTCATTCCTTTTGATCGGTATTCTTCAGAAGACTAAACGCCTGTCTCTTCCATCAAAAATGTGCAAGGGGGAAAGTCATGTGGATTCAACGAAATCTCCGTCTTGGGGTGTTCCTTGACGAGGTGGGCTGGGTTGGAGGAGTGAGGAAAGGGGAAAGGAGTTGGGGCAGGGGTCACACACACACACACCCCCCTTTTCCCCTCCCCTCCGCCTCCTTGCCACGCCCGGCCCCGCCCTGCCCAGTCAGTTCTGCTCTGTTGCTCTCCCATGGGGGGGGTTGTGCATAGTGTAGATCTGTGACATTCACTCGACATCGCTTTCACTTAAGAGGGCAACACGAAACGAATTGAAACAGAATAGCTATGGTGTCCATCCCCTCCTCTTGCACAAACACACGGTCTCGGGTGGGTGGGGGGTGCGGGCGCGTAGGGTGCCCTCGTCCTGCCTCAGTTTGGGGGTGTCTCTAGCTGGGGCGGCACTGCACCTGTCCCTCTGAGCTGTCCTCCTCATCCGAGCCCTCGGGCCCGCCGCTGCTCAGGCCCGTAATGCGATACCCCATGTTCAGCAGCATCACCTCCAGGGGGTCGGCGTTCATGCGCCTCTGGTTAGCCTGGGCGGCGCCCTCCATGTCCTCTACCACTCGCCCGTTCTCACTTTCCGTCTGAGCGAGGGAGAGAGAGAGAGAGAGAGAGAGAGAGAGAGAGAGAGAGAGAGAGAAAGAGAGAACGCGTGAGTGTGTGTGTGTTTGAGAGAGGGAGAGAGCGTATGTTTGTGTGTGAGAGAGGGAGGGAGAGAGAAAGAAAGTGTGTTTGTGAAAGAGAGAGAGACAGAGAGAGAGTGTTTGTGTGAGAGAGAGAAAGTGCAACAGAGAGAGAGAGAGAGAGAGAGAAAACAGGAGTTGGGGGTTGGTGGTAGGGTGGGGTCAGGAAACAAAAAGTTAAGAGTTAACTTCACATTTTAAAAAGTGCACCACGGTATGTCTCCGCTCACTCCTGTGTGCCCAAAGAGAATAAAGGCCATTAGATTCTATTAGAGGCGAAAACCGGATTAGGGGCGCAGTACCTCTGGCCTCGGGTTCCAGAGTCGCACTACGGGGTCGATGCCACTGGTGGCCAGGAAGCAGTAGCTGGGGTGCGGCTGCAGGCAGTTGACGATGGACTCGTCCCCCTGCAGGATCCGCACCAGGTTGGTGGTCTCCTTCTCCCAGATGAAGAAAGAGCCGTCGTCTGACCCGCTTACGATGTACTGCCCTTTACTGCAGGGAGAGAGAGAGAGAGAGAGAGGGGGGGGGGGGATTTCTGATTGATCAATTTATAGTTGACTGTTGGATGTACTATGTACGGCTGATTGTTGTTTACGATTTATCAATTGAATCTGTATGTACGTGTTTTTCATTTAATTCTTACGGCTATACTTGATTAATTGATGTATTGTCCGTCTTGTTACTGTGGCAAGACAGTGATTGTCTGTCCTGCCAATAAAGCACCTTTAAACTGAAATTGAGGAAGAGCGAGAGAGAGAGAGAGAGAGAGAGAGGGTGAGAGGGAAAGAATGGGTACTGCCTTCCACTGAGAAGAGAGTGACAGTGATACAGTGTACTGCCCTTCACTGGAGAGAAAGGGAGAGAGAGAGAGAGAGAGAAACTGTGCTGCTCTTTACCCCAGAGAAACAATGCAGTCTTTCACTCAAGAAGGACAGAGCAAGAGAGAGAGACTGAAAGATGCATTGTGCTGCCCTTTAGTGAAGAAAGAGAGTAATAAATATCAATTTGCAATAATATTTAAGAGGCCCAAAAGAAAAGTAAATAATGTGTGTGATGCAGAACGAGGTCAGTCCCCACAGATAATAAATACAGCATCCAAAAAAGTCAGCTAAAACTGGACGCATTTAACACCAAGTCCTCACATCAACCTACTGTTTAAAGCACTTAAAAACCCCCAGAGAAATGCATTTCGCATTACGAACAGAGAGATGAGACGCAAGGCAAGCTGGGAAGGCCACCAGCAGCAGAAGTGATCGCTCAGTTTCATCTGAAATCTAAGCTAATAGTAAAAATGTAAAAATAAAAACGGATGATAAGTCCAAGATAGCCACCAAAGCGTGTTCCAAGGGTTTGTAGAGACCATAAAAAGCATTTATTACCGGGAGTCAGAAATCAGGACAGCTTAGGGTGAGGATGTATTGTATGCTCAAACTTCACAATTAGCAGCTGAAAAAAAAAACGATGCAAGGTCTCTCTGCTCAGAGACCGTGTACCACAGCTGCATGCCAAATGGAAGGTAAGGAGCACCACAAAAAAACAGGGCTGTCCTGAGATTTAGCGCCTGTTTACACAGATAAAGAGTGAGGCGAAGAGAGAGACAGAATAAACCAGAGAGAATAAGGGATGGGAGAGGGGTATGGAAAATCTCAAACGCTGCACCCCCACGCCTCCTGGTCTCCGCAGCGATGAGCTGCCTCACCTGCCGAAAAAGTTGGCCTCCTTGATGTCGGTGGTGGTGTTGCAGTGGCCGCAGTAGCGGTGCTTGTAGTCATAGCTACGCTCCCGCAGCACCGCCTCGTCCTCGGGGATGGACTCCTTCCGGTTGAAGGCGTGGAAACGGAGGGAGCTGTTCCCCTTCTTATCCTCCGCTTCAGGACGCAGGCGTGCGAGAGAGGCGTGTGCGCACAAACCCAAACGCAGAGACATTACGTTACATTACGTTACATTCATTCAGCAGACGCTCTTATCCGGAGCGACTTCCAGCACAGAAGAACAGAAGTGTATCCATTCAGGTTTAATGAGCAACAGTGTTAGACCAGGCTAACAACACTCCCGGACCAGTGAATGTGAGCTTAACACTATTCAAGCCCTACCACAAGTTAACTCTTCTAACGTGCATGTGCGCACACACACATATTCATATGATCGCACACACAATACATGTGCTCGCACACGCACGCACGCACACACACACACGCACCACAGACAGACAGACAAGACAGACGCACTGAAACACTGAAAGTGAAACAATGTGTGTGTGCACTCACACACACATACACACAGGCATGCACTCATGCACATAAACACACATGTGCACTCTCTCACACTTACACACACACACACACGCGTGCGCCCGCGCGCGCACGCACGCACACACAAACACACACGCGCGTGCGCGCGCACTCACGCACAAACACACACTCACAGGCCTCACTCTTGGAGAAGAGGGCCGCCTTGATGTCCTTGTCCAGGGCGTCGCAGGCGCTGCTGTGGGCCTGCTCGGGGAACTTGCCCTTGAAGTCGTCCAGGCACTCCAGAGCCTCCGCCACGTACTTGAGCTCGAAGAGGCAGCGCGCCAGCCGGAAGTGGGCCTTCAGGTGGCCCGGGTTCAGCGAGATGGCCTTCAGGCAGTCCCGCAGGGCGTCGTAGTGATCGCCGTCCCTGGGGAGGGTCGAGCGCAGGCACAGAGCCACGTCACGCATCACATGCGGCAGACACTCTCAGTCAGAGCAATTTCCACTGCATTACAATTTCATCCATTTGTACAGCTGGATATTTCCTGAGCCAATTCTGGGTTAACCACCTTGCCCAAGGGTACAGCAGCAGTGGCCCAGCAGAGAATTGAACTAGCAACCTTTTTGGTAACCAGTCCTGCTCCTTACCATTACACCACTCTGTTACCATCGCAGTCTCAGTGCTGGGGTTAAGAGGCAGGATGCTGCATGTGAGGTATAGGCAGTAACCTGCTCTAGCCAGGGATATTCCTCAGTGACTGTTACTGAATGCGGATCTTCAGAATAACCATCATATATCATCATCGTCATCATCCATTGGATGTATACACAGTGGTTTACTGAACCTCAACACAATGAATGAAGAATGATTCACCTCTCCTCACCCAGAACACTCACCACATATCAGCTACCATGGAAAGGGAGAGATTTATTTAGCCAATTAAACTGGGGGATGACCAGATGGCCATACTGAAAGTAAGGTCTGAAATTTGGCTAAGACTATACAGCACACAGCAAACTCAGGCTGTTGACAAATAATGAACTTTAGCAGGAATAAGTACAGGTTAGACTCGGGAGACGCAGACGTGGCTCCCTCACCGACCCCACCTCCCTGCCAAACCCCCCCCCCCCCCCCCCGGACTCACCACTTGCGCTTCATGTAGGCGGCGGCCCGGTTGCCGTACAGCATGGCGTTGCGGCTGGCCTCGTGGATGCCCAGGCTGTACAGCTGGATGGCCTGGGTCCACTGCTGCCGGGCGAAGGCGTCGTTGGCCTGCTGCTTGATCCGCTCCAGGTGGGGGGGCAGCTCGCTGGGGCTGCTGCACCATCGCCACAGTGATTAAAAAGAAAAAAAGAAAAAAAAAAATCATTAACTGACACCTCTGAACGATTACTTCCCCAATCAATATCATGTCATATTCATCCTACTGTTTCTAAAGAGTCTCACTAACAGTTTGAATGAAATATTCAATTTTATTACCCTTCGGCACCAAAAAAAAAAAAAAGACTTTGATTTGTTAGACACCAAACCCATCATGTATATTGCTGTAATAATTGTCCCTTGCTGGAAGCTATAAAAGCTCACAGAAGAGAGTAAGAAATGCATTCAGCTTTATTCACATCCACATCAGAGGAACTATCAGGGATTAATGGCTTTAGTGGCACTAAGCCAGCAGGTGTGCATCTGGGGAAATGAGACCTTGTCAACCCCTTTTCTTGTCATCCAGGAGGATGCTCTGAAGAGCGTTTATGCATTTGAATGTCCTGCCTGTTCTGCAAAAAAAGCCCGACTGATTCCTCAATTGAGCATAAAATCACCAGGGTGCACAAACCACAGGTAATGTTAATGCTGTCTGGCACTCTGTGTACTTTTTGGTGAGCAAGCTGGAGAGTGAGGAGGTTACCTGGTCTTAAGTGTTATAATCTGATCTCAAGTATGAATGAAAGAGGGGGTTATCTGGACTTGTGTGTGTGTGTGCATGTGTGTGTGTGTGTGTGCGCGTGCATGTGTGTGTGTGTTTGTCGCAGGCATGTGCTTGTGTATCTCTACAACCACGTGAGTGAGTGAGTGCTTAATCTGCTCTCAGGTATGCACAGTATAAGTGAGGGGGTCACCTGGTCCCAGGTGTGACAGAAAGATGGTTACCTGTTGCAGAGTTTGCCCTCCGCCAGCCGGAGACGGCTAGCCGGCAGGTGGATGCCATTGGACACTCCGTTGGTGGAGGTCTTCCCGTTCTGCACCTCTGTGGTCAAACACAGAACAGATGACAACACAGATGCCGCTGTCGCCATGGTGACCAGGGACAAAGGCTAACAATGCTGCTTCGGCACTCGGATGGAACATACCTCCAGACGAATGGCACTTCTTAGGCAATAGAAATGTGTATGGCCTCTGCTTGAATGTCAAGTCAAATAAATACACCTGCAGGACTCACAAAAAGGAATAAAGGGCTATGAGGCACATCATCCAAATAAGGATCAAAACCACACTAAACATTACCCTTAACATTCAACTGATACAGCACAAAACCTTGACTTTTGATTTCTACTTTAATACAGGCCTTTGTACTGAGTACATTTGGGAACTGTAACAGACGAACGAGGGAGCATTGTTACAATACACTACATTATTGGCATTTACCGGACGCTCTTATCCAGAGCGACTTACAGCAATTACAGGCTTTTACAATGTTATTCATTTATACAGCTGGATATTTACAGAGACAATTGTGGGTTAACTACCTTGCTCAAGGGTACAGCAGCAGTACTTCCATGAGGAATCAAACCGGCAACCTTTCAGTTACGAGCCCTGCTCCTTAACCACTATTCTACACATTGCTATGTGGAGGTGAAAATATGACAGACAGGGCGTTACGCTACCTGCTCACCGCCCATATTGACCAGCAGCTCCGTGCCGTCAGGGCTGAAGGTGACATATGTGGCCACCAGGACCCTCAGCCTGTTGTTGTAGTCTGGAAGCTTCACCGGGAGGTGACCTGGAGAAAGAGAGAGAGAGAGAGAGAGGAGAGAGAGAGGAGAGAGAGAGAGAGAGAGAGAGAGAGAGAGGGGGAGAGGGGGAGAGAGGTACATTCACAGATGAAGAAATTCCAACTTCACACACACATATCATCTGAATGTAAATGGGTCCCCCTAGTGGTCACTACGGTAAATCAAGCACTCAGGCGAGAGCAGCGGCATTGCTTGTAGGTACAGGTTGACAGCGCGGTCCAAACACAGACCTGCTACGTAGTACTGCCCAGCCCCGTCAGGAATGGGCTTCTGCCTCTCGCAGAACGTGTGCACGCCAGCTGCAGTGTTCTGGCTCATTGATTTCCTGGGAGGACCAGAGAGATAGGGAAGCTCAAACTGCAAACTTCCCCCCAAGCAACCCGCATAGATATAAAAACAGAATGACTATGTCCATACACATCATGGCACTTCTCACATCTAGCTTTCTGATACTGGACTGTACTTTAAATGTCGTTTCAAATATTGTGGAAAAAGTCTAGACAAATAAAAAGAATGAAAAATATCGGGGAAAATGAGGGAGGGCTCTAATCTGAAGTGGACTGGAAGTCTGTCTGGACTCACCTGTGGTTGTGGATCATGCGGATGTCATAGAGGCGGACGAAGGGCCCATTGGCGCCCACGGCCAAGTAGTTGTTGTCCCGAGGGTTGACAGCCAGGCACTTGGCCTCCACCAGCTGCCCGCAGTACTCCGTCAGGTCGATGAGCACCTCAGAGCGCTTACTGCTCTCCCTCAGGTCATACTGTCTGTAGGGTGATGGAGAGAGGGTTACATATTCACACACACTGACACACGCACATACACACATACACCCACACACTTGCACATTCACATACCTACACACACACACACACACGCATGCACAAACTCTCACTCACACACACACACACACACACACACACACACACACACACACACACACACACACACACACCACTGAAAACGCACCAAATTCTGCAGGTCTGCAGGTTTGTGTGTCTTCAGTGAATGATATCTTAGCCGGTTGTGTCATTAAGATAAGAGTCGCTCGGGGAGTGCTTTCACCAGTCAGCCTACCTTCAGATGGAGCTCAAACAGTACTCTGCTGTTTTCACAGCCACCATCATCCACTGGCAGACATGCTGTTTGACCCCTGATGCCCTGATATGAAATCTATCTTAACAACAAACAGCATCAGCAGGCACTGAAAATACCAAGGAGACAACGGGCTGCTGCCCCCGTAAACATAAACCCTGGGAAACCAAGGGGAAACCCAGAGAACGCGGTTCACTGGACATGATAAGCGTTCATCAACACTCCTGTTAAGGAGAAGACACAGATAAGGTTGACTGAAAACCCTGTTGATAACACGGGGAGCTTTATAATGGTGTGGCGTTTGGGCTGTTTTACACTAAATCCCACAATCCACTGTCAGAACTATTACCAGCCCCGCGCTCTCTGACTCGATAGGCCTCACTGCAAATACTCATCTAATCTGATCCCTCGGCATCATACAGAACTTTGCTGCTCAGCTGGTCTCCCTCCTCACCTCTCGTACTGTCACTTTACCCTCTGCTCTGTACCGTACAGCATCTACCAGATCCAGCCCAGATCAGACTCAACCCTCCAGTTCTGGAGCATCCTGGCTTTGGTGATCCCACTCCCACAAAGCTTCCTACACGCTACTCTGCACCTTATCTCTGTGCTGTTTGCTGAAGGCTGCAAAAGCACCGCAAGTAGCAGTTTAATAGCTTGACTTATTAGCGGCGTTTGCAAGTGCCTGAGCTTGGCAAAGTGTGCACCGTATGTCAGTGGTATTTTGGACCTTGAACTTTGCTCGGCACAACTGACAATAGTGTTGCACCATATGCGTACACTGCATCACCATATGTAAGGGAGTCTCTGGCTCAAACCAAACTACATACTTGCCCTGGGTTTAATTCTGAAATTCATACAGAGTTTTCCATGATAATGTTGAATTAAGGGGGTATGGAGGGTAGTGAGCCGAATAGCCACACTGCTGTCTTTGCCACTGATCTCTTTGAGCCAGGCGAGCTCTACAGGTGAGGGGGGTCACGTGACCTTTACAGGTGTGTTCGTCCTCCTACCTGATGATCCCGTCCTCGGCGGCGCTCCAGAAGGTGTTGGGCCACATGGGTGCCGTAGCGATGCGCTTGACCCGGTTGGTGTGGTCGGAGAACATGTGGATGGTCTCCTTGGCGGTCAGGTCATGGACGTGGACTTTGGTGTCCGCAGCACCCGTAACCAGGATACGGTCACCAGAGTGAGGCAGGAACTACAGGGCGTAAAATGAAGAGACAAAAACTCTCTTACAAAAGCTCTTCTAAAGAAAACAATGGTAACGACCAGGGAACTGGGAGTAAAAAGCATAGGTTTAAATTCTGGGTTGGACACTGTCATTGCACCCTTATGTGAGGCATCCGAACCTGAACAACCATAACTCAATTAAAGCTCAATTTCAATAATCATGAAAGAACACACAGTCTGAACAGGTGGGGGGTAAAGCATAAAAGCCTGACCTGACGATGAGGTCTCACTACCGATTTAAAAAACCTGTTGCAACGTTGCAAGCACACACAAAACCGGCCTTGGGCTCTTTGCAAATCACTCCATGTGACTGTTAGCGGTTACACAATCAATAATGCCTCGTTTCATACACCATACAGAGGGCTAAAACCAGCCCCTGGAATCCTTCCAGCAGCACGGACAGCACTTCAGCCGGGGGCTGCAACACAACCAGTTTGTCCTCTCCTGCGGCTTTCTGCTCACCTTCACGGAAAAGATGTTCGCCGCGTGCCCCGTGTGCATGGTTATCAGCTTCTTGTGGCGGAAAGGGTCCCAGACGATGGCGTGCTGGTCGTCCGAGCCAGAGGCCAGCAGACTGGAAGAGACAAGTCATAGGTGTGAGCGGGAGAGTGGTGGGAGCACACAGAACTGGCCGACGGCAGCATGGAGGTCAAAGGCGTGACAGAGAGAGGACAGACAGACAGAAAAATACACCCACCTCCTCAGGATAGCGGCACGATCTGGCAGGAGCATACCAGTCAATCCACCAGTACTTTCCTGACAACCCACAGTGGAGCTAGCCACAAGTGACCAGTCACAAATTATCCCTGGATTTCTTAGATCTCCTATTAGATAACAATATAACTGCTTCTGCACCCCCCTCTGCCCCCTATGCAGACCCACCCTAAGAAAGAAACCCAGGAAAATGTTTTGTACAGCCGCAGTCACTTACTCCCCCTTCTCGTTCCATTCCAGGCAGTTGACACATCCGGAGTGGCCCTGAGAGGAAGAGATCCACAGAGACTGAGTGGCAGAGACACACAATGCCTCCAAAATGTCCTATTAAATGTGCCCTCATCACAGCTGAGGAAATCAGGCTCTTCCGAGGCAATTACTCCTTCTTTACATAAGTGAGATGGCGAAATGAGGGCGAACCGGTTTTCGAAAACTTTCCAGAGCTTTCCGTCACTCGAGCACTGACATCTTTCCTCGTCGCGTCTGCCACGAGAGGTACCCTCAGGGCTTTATCAGATCAACCCTTTAAGTAAGCACAGTCTTCACGACATCCACCGCTGTCTGTTAAAATCCACAACCCTGAACAGAGGTCACAGTGATGAATGAAGCTTCTGTGTTCCATGCATTGCCCTGAACGCCCACGCCCATGAGGGGAGAGGGGAATCTGGAAACTTGTGTGCAGATACATGCAAGGTGAGGCGACAAAGTGCATTCCTAACCCCTCCCATAAACCCCCTTCTCGGCTGACAGCGGATCAGTGAAGACTGACTGGACGCTTTACATCAAACATCCAGCACTGATCACAGATCAGCGGGGACCGGCGGGAGTGGTGTGAAATGCTTGAAATGTGTCGTCCATGGGGTGCATTACAACAAAACAACTGCCCTTAAAGTCAGTAAAGAAAATCCTTTTGGACATGGACGAACACCTTGCGCACATAGGCCAGTTAACTGTTCACAACTAACCAATCAACAGATCTGCTGAATCAAAATCAAACATATGTTGCAGTGCTACTGGACCAGAATGGCACAGGATTGAAAGGAAGGGGGGGGGGGGGGTTAGAGGGGCTGTCCATCACCTGTAGCTCCGCCTCCAGTCCCAGTCTCTTGATAAAGGGGTCAGTCACATGATAATGCCTCTGGAAGCCCAACGCTCCCTTGTCCTGGAAATGTCGAGAGCAACATAGAATCAACGTTTCATCGCTAACATTCTCTAGTGCTGGTGGTTGACTCTGCACACTGTTTATTATTAGAACACCAGCCAAACATCGCTGACAACAACAGCAGTACCTATAGCAGGGGCATCATATAGTACACACCTTAGGAACAGGTCCTCTGATCATGAACAGCTACACACACACACATCACATGCTCTTGCACCATAGAGAACTGCCTTATGTGAACAGTACCTCACAGGGCTATGTTTTCTGTTGGCAGATAGGAGAGACTTTCCAAAAACACCAATACGTAATATTCCTTGAATACAGCACGTAAACATGGGCAGCAGTATGGTGTAGTGGTAATGGGCAGGGCTGTTAACTGAAAGGTTGCCGGTTTGAGCCCCTGCTGGGGCACTGCCGCTGTACCCTGGGCGAGGTACTTAACCCAAAATTGCCTCAGTAAATTTCCAATCATATAAATGGATAACATGTAAAAAACTGTAACCTATGTAAGTCACTCTGGATAAGAGCATCTGCTAAATGACAATAATGTAATGTAAACAAAATATATGTCGCTAATTCAGTCTGGACTGTAATTTTTATACAGGCACGCAGAACAACAACAAACATACACACACATTGCCCATTCAATGCCAAAGTTTTCTGAAATTTACAGCCATTTGTTCAGGTGCAGAGAACCTTCAAGTGGTTGGCAAACTGCATGCAACATGGCAGGTCTACATCTGGTAAAGACAAAGTCTGGCTACTGCCAAAGGGCCTTGTAACTTGAGGCTCCTCATGCATCGCGTACAGAACCACAGTAGAAAATTCCAGAAACGACAAAATCAGGACCCCAGAAATCTGGATAAAAGAAGCTGCTCTGCTTGTTCCTCCCACCCCCCAGGTACCTGAAATAATCCCTACCCTACTACTATAATAGTAATTAACAATAACACACTTCATTTAGCCAGTGCCTCTTGTGGATCTCATAGAGCCACAAACCTTGGTGATACCACTCTATGCCAGAACACAGATCTCACATCAGCTGAGGTGGAGAGGGAGTGAATTATTCCGCAAAAAACGTGGGGACGCTCACACAGCCAGACTGAGAGACAGGGAATGTGGCCAGGTTACTGGTGGAACCCCCACAGTCTTTGAACAAGCACCGTGCTACGGCCATAGTGAGTCAGAACCTAGGTTTAACTCCTGAGTCACGCAAAAAAACAAGTCACACCAACAGCCCATTACTGCACCTCTCCATCCACAGGCCCACCTGAAACCTGACAGAGTAAGATGCACCGTGCCCAAGACATCATCAGCTGGATAAAGGTCATAAAGTTCCTCTCAGAACTGATTTTTTGAGGATTACTGATCTGCCAACAAGGGGTGGGATGGGGAGAGGACTCACCCTGAGAGGAGAGGACTCACCCTGATCTGTCTGTGTAGGATGTCACTGGTGATATTCACTGCAGCCATGGCCTCACAGCAAATCATAAGGTACCGACTGGGGGTTAGGGTTCAGGGGTTAAGGGTCAGCAGGCATCAGGGCAATCCAGGTTTCTGTACCCAAAGGCTTCGGCCCAGTAGACAGGCTACATTTAACCAGCTAGGAGGAACAGGAGAGACATACATAAAATTAAAGTATATGTAAAAAGAACAGTTCGTCATGAAGTCAAAGCTTTTGATATAAGACACATACTTCATAAAATAACACAATGAAGAGAGTGTGGATGCATGAAAACAGTTTGAAATAAACATATGGTGGCAATACACACGCATACAGTTCAAACTATAATATATATCTCACCTGGGAAGAAAATAATGGCTACCTAACCAGTGTAGGTACTACAGAACATGTTCAGTGTGATTATCTACACTACACCACACCCATATTTCACTGTGCAAACTGCCTGACTAATCTAGTGAGGACCTTGTTTCTCCGAGTCTGCACCCTCACCAAATAGGCCTAGTTATTGTTAATTAATTAAAAACTTGTTGTAATTAACTATTTCAACTGATTAACCTCCAGCTCTGAGAACATTTTACATTGTTACGCAGTTATTTTGTTCTTCACCGATTACACTCGGTGGAATTCTCTCTTTACTTTTCCTCAAACGTATCATTATTTTGTTAGCTGTCTTTAAACAAAATTTTGGTTTTCATTTGCTGAACACAGAAATATGACATAAGACACTGTACTACTGCATTATTATGTATTCTGTTCATTCCTATTTGTTATCAAGTTGTTATCTTAACTAAAAGTTTGGTGTTCACCTTGAAATTAATACATTTTTTTGTCATTTTATATTGGAAGAACTGTTGGTGACAGCAAGAGCATAGTCTATTCCTAAATAAGGGAAACCGGTAGACATGAAAAAAAAAAAAAAAACACGCTCGCAGTATTACCGTGAGCATGAAAAAAGATCTTGCGGTGAAGCTTGCATCCACCACATTCCATAAGCAAAGATCAAGAAAAAGGCAAGCCTTCTGTAGTTTTTATCAGCTTTGCATTAAACACAACTATGCTATTAACACATGCTGTCAAATTTCTTGCGCATGTTTTTTTTTCTGATTCAGCTTCAAATAAGGTAACCGAGATTACATTCATTACTGCAACATGCCATTTTGCCTGACAAAATTGTGTAGAAATCATATATTTACATCCATACATTACATATTCACGGTTCAATCAAACTGTCATAATTTCCTGTTGACCACCGATGAATGCAATCATTGGGTGGTCACTGCATGCAAACATAGCTTTTGGACCCAGTAATGCAGCTGAACCCCTAATATATCAGTGAAAAAACACCTGGGGGCATACCCCCGCACCTCAGTAAACACGCCCCCTGTTCAATCAACCTACCAGGAATCACAATTAACACTAAGCATTAAAACTGACAGCTACCTGGGCTGTAGGATACACATGTATAAGCTGAACTATGTCTGAGCAAAGGTCTCGCTCGTGCATTTGGTAGCATAAATACCTAGCTAGCTAGCCAGTACTTTACATAACACAGCCTACTAGCTAGCTATTTAGCTAACTAACTAGACTTGGAGGAAAATGGCAAAACACCCGGTGTAGTCAGCGACAACAGTTGTATGCATAAATTTCTAGGCTAGCTAGCTAGCTAGCTAGTAAGTAAACACCAGCTACGCATTGAAAATGTAATGGGTATGTAGCTATTCACATACGTTACCAACATAGATTAAAGTTAAGCAAACTAAACTAAATTGTAGAAACTTGGATCCCAAACGTCAGAGTCCAATAAATAAGTTATATGGAAGTTACCTGGCTACATACCATATGTAGATGTAGCGAGCAAGTTAATGTTTTACCGAGCGTTTAGGTAGGTGCTAGCTACCTACATTCCCAAAGTGAACAAATCAGATGGCTAGCTGACTAAAGAAATCGTTTGTAGTACAATTAGCTAGCAAGACAGGTAGACAGAGCAGTCCCATAGCTATATATGGCTAGCTGACTGGCTTGTTAGCTAGCTAGCGACTAACGTTAGCAACTTGGTAGTAAGACAGGGTCACATGCGAGCTACAACGTTACAATTCACAGCAATCTAGCCGGTTATTTATCCGACTAAATTCACTAAAACGTAGTTAGCCAGCTACGTAGCTAGCTCGCTAGTTAAATAGCTAATGTTATCTAGCAAGCAATGTAGGTGTCCCGACAAAAAGCACCACATATGTCGCTCTAGTGAATCATCGCTAAAAAACCAATTTAGCTAACTACGATGACGTTAGTCAACTAACTGGTTGGCATGTTAAGCCATTTCAGAAGCTTGTCAGCTAAATCGAAGATCACTACACCTGACAGCTCCTCTTTCAAATAGCAAACAGCCTGAGAGCTGCTAACATTGTATGCATAGATGGCTGGCTAACTAGTTAACACAGAGCTCACTTACCTGTGTCTGGCCTATACTGCTAGCTAGCTACTGGATGGTATTCGCAGCTCTCAGTGAAAAAATCCTGTTTATTCACGCAACAAGCAAATATTAGCAAAATCAACACAAGGCTGTTTCCCCAGTGGTGACAAACTCGCAGTAAACAGACGCGTATTATATTTTCATCATCAGAATTTGGACTCCAATGTATGTTTTTCCCCCTTAAATTGCAATACCAGCGCTGATCCCACCTCTAAACTCTTACGCAATATTTTAAACTTAGACCGTCTTGGCGTCTAACGCCCGTACGGCATAATCAAGCGTAAGAACTTCCCTGAATTGCAACGCAGGTTATGTTTTTGTCGCAATCAAGTGTACTGAATGTCAGGTTACTGAACCAATGAAGGTGCAACTAAGCCGTGCAGGAAACAAACAAACGAGGCGGGCGGTAAAGGGCTCAATGTCTTCTGGGAGTTGTAGTTTATATTTAAAACGCACGCAACGTAGTGCAATATCGTATCAGATAGATCAAGGAGCTGTGTAAACAGTAGAGACGGCTCTCTAAATAGAGGAAAATCTGTAATGCGAATGAGCCATCTTTCACACATTCTAAACGACCTTTTTATCTTTCAGATCATGGCCTACCTTCAAATATTGCGTTAAAGTTAATCGTCAGTTGAGTAGAATTAAACGTGAGACGTGATTAAATTGGATGTTAAACATTAATGCTTTAATCACCAGTAAACCAATACGACAAATGACGGGTGACGGTTTTCTTTGATAATGATTAACATTATAGCCAAACACTCCAATATTCCCATAATTTCAGTTATCGTTGTGGTCGCGACGGAGTCATGCTTTATGTACAGTAGGCTACATCCGTGGTTCTTCCAGTGTTCCCCGAAGATTCCTGTTTTGTTGGAGAAAACGCAGTCCTGTAATACACTCATCAAAGTGTATGAATGTTCCTCTCTTTGGCAGCGCGAGCTATGGGCTACTTATCTTATCAGAAAACTGGAACAAAGCCAAACCCTTGTATACAATCCCGTGTTAAGCCATTTTTGACACGTTAAGACACTTTGATCTGTCACTAACCAACATATTGGCATGTCACAAATTTAGTTAAGTGTGTTGCTTGACAAGTTCTACATTCCCCATAGCTGATTTCCGGTTAGGTGTTTCTTCTTTAAGAAAATTCTAGAATTCTTTTAATACCTTCGCCATAAAGCAAGCAAATCTGTCTCAGGTCACCCTCCACCGTAATGTAAGTTTATACGTGGTTTATACAGTGTTAAACCGTTTACTCAAACACACTCGTTTCAAACTTTCCTGTTTGTTGTTGCGCATCAAGTAGCCTAGATCGGCACTCTTCCCTAATTCACACGGTCGCCGTTCTCTTGTTTTGTCAGATATGTCGTTACATAACCGAGATCTCTGCAACATTTTACCTCCCTCAGTGGAAGCGGCTTCAGTCTCATTCACTGGTGGAAGAGGCGTGACAAGTGTCACCTCTGCAGGGGCTGGGGATCGGAAGGCGAATTAGCCCGGGATTAGTCGGGCGGATCACTAGGCAGTGACCCGGGTGCGCAACTCAATCCTGTACCAAGGTACGAAGAACCGCCGGATACGTAAATCTTTCTTGAAGAGACGGACAGCTTTGCTCAAAGGTATTTTATAATAAAATAACAATTTCAGCTTGTCACACCACGGAATTCAAATCTATTACCGGCTCTGCAGAATGCAGCACGTGCAAGTTGCATTTAACCGAAAATTGTAAGATACATCATATCGGAAACTGCTTATTGTTACACAATATTTAGTAGCCGACTTGGCAATGGTCACTTCTTTGACTATCGCATGTTTATGGTTCAAGAGCTATTAGCATGGATTATATTTAAGCAATAAATACTGTTAATGAATTTAAATCATAGAATAATTGCCCACAGATGCCCGTTTATTTATAAGAATCGAGGCTTTTCCTTGGCAACGGTAAATACGGGCTTATAAAGTAGGCTAATGTTAGCTAACTTTTTGACATGGGTATGTACTTTTACATTAAGTTGATTCTATACATCGCATTCCTCTGCATCGTTCTGTAGGCTTATCCATTCTGTCATTTTTATGACTGTCTAATTCAGTTTCCATATTAACAGAAACGCATAATTTTATTTTACAGTAATTTACAGTCTTATTTATTTTGTTATTTATTTATTTATTTTTTTTTTTACTTTAGTTTCATTTCCACAATGTGGACCTAAGTCCTGGTTTAGGGATGGTAGTAGCCTGTAGGGGGGAAAAAAACCGTGTAGAGATTGACCCGAACTACTAAAGATATTCCTAAACTGACTTTTCATTCAGGAAGCGTCCAGGTTTTATCGAAATAAAGGGATGCATATCAGAGATAATTTTGCCCTATAGTATGGTGGCTGTCTGAACTAAGACTGTTTGAACATTAAGTCCTGGAGGTACTTTTGAAATGTCTTTTTTATGATATAATACAGGACATACTGGTCTATAAGAAATGGCAGAAAGAGGTTGTTCGCAAAATTTACATGTACTGTATATAATTTGAAGAAAAATAGCACAGTACCACTGTATATCTACTGAGGCAAATTCAGGTTAAGTACGTTGCCCAAGAGTATAACAGTGGCTCACCACATTTTTGGACAAGTCCTAGCACTTACCACTATAATTTGTGGCTGCACACCTTTTCAAATTTGGTGAAACCTGTTACTTATTTGGCATACATATAGGTCATATGACATGAAATGCGTTTTTTTCTTCTTTGTTGGCCTGTAATAGCCATTCTGTGCCTATGGATTTAAACGAATTTCTCCAGATGTATACAGTGGACATTTCATATCTCTTCATAGTAAATATGTTTGTAGATCGCCCTTTACTGGAGGCACATTTGCAAGCTGCATACTTTTTTAATCATCATCACTTACTCTCTCATCACATCCTTTCACCGCACAGCTGAAGTGCTGAGGAAAAAGATCTGCAGAAGATAAGGCTAACCAGTCCCACTATCTTTTTTTTATTTTTTTTTTGAAACATTTCGAATGGTTTGTGCCTGACATTGGGCCAGTTGTTGGAATGGTCAGAAGCAAATATATCTTCCAGCAGTTCTCTACAAACCCTGTGAGGGTGGGGACACAATAAAGACCAGGCCTGAAACCATCCTTATCGTCTGCACAGTGCGGATGTCTCACATTGAGGTCAGCGCTTCTGCGTAATCTGTAGTTCCTTCCTCGAGGTATCAGCCCGTAACACCCCACTCACTGAGGCAGATGGTGTCCCTCACACGCTGAGGCAAATAAGCGTGACAAATAACACAAATTATCTGCCATTATACTCATCATGCCATTCACAGAAGAAGAGAGACATTGTGGGCTCAGTCTCTCCCCTAGCATTAGTGAGAGAACAGCTTTGGCATTTGGATGAATTAGGCGCGCATATTTGATTCAGTTCTGTACAAGGGGGTGGTAGTATTGCATACTGGTTAAGATACCAGCAACTGGAAACCGAGCTGGAGGTTTCAGGTCTGATTCTGAACGCATCATTACTGTATTACTTGTTAGTGTCACACTTTAACCTGAATAGCTAGTAAGTACCCAGTTCTACAAATGGATAGCATATAAAACTGAAGTTAATTTGTGGTGGGTAACGGCATATGCTAAGTAAAATATTTTGATAGAGTAGTTTTCATCCCTGCTGTTTTACAGTGCTGCATTCATTTTTAAAAAATACCTCTTAAAATACATGTTTTATGCACATATGATGGATAAAGAGATTTTCTTCTGCTCCCTTTGCATTTGCATTTGGGTTGAATGGACAGTGTCCAGTTCACTCTTGCCAATACTACAAAATAAGTTTTTAATTAGGTTTTTTTTGTATAAACTTATCAAAGATTAATGTTCTCATGTATTTACTTATTTTTAGGTGGATGTCATATCTTAACTCTAAACTGTGTATATTGCCATGACAGTATTTACAAAACATTTTCAAAATGGTGTGCTATAAGAAAGTTTGTATTAAAAATGATATGTTTTTAAAATGATTTCATCTGATTTGAAATGAACTTGTTTATCCATGCAAGAAAAATGTTGAAAGCGATGTGGTTTGCTGTGGTCTGGCTTCCCAGCACTGAAGTTGCCTCCTGCCAGCGCTCAGGGCTTTGCGTCAGCGCTAACTGTGTGGGCGTTGCTCTGTTTTTCTTGTCTTGATTCCACTGGCGTGATTACTTAAGACTAAGGCTGTGTCCCAATAAGAGTCACCTCCATAGTGTTTTCCTGTTTCTCAACCATAACTGCCTCTGCCGTGTTCATTGAAGGATAAATTGTGTATGCTTAACAGCATCAAAGTGGCTTTTTTCTTTCCATATAAAAGACAGGGAATTTTCAGATTTTCCTTCTCTGGGACCTCTTCATACGACATGATTTTGAACAGCATCTGTTTCATTATAGGTAATTATAATAACTTGTAATTATAGACGAATGCTATTGCAACAGATATGCAATGATACCTAGATCACTTATTTAATTAAACAAAGAGCTAAAGCATTTAGCTGCACTGTTAAACGTTATTATAGAATGCTGTGCATAACGGCATTAGTGCATTACAAGACACTGTGATGCATTACACTTAGTATTGATGCTAATAGATACTAAGGTTATGCTAGCATTATCTGGTTGTATTTCATGAAGTTCAGCGTTCCACTGCCTAAAAGCCAGTGCATTAGTCCTGTCAAGCCTTAAGTGTCCCTTGTGTTAAGAGATGGAGGTGCCACTTGCCTCTTTAATTAGAAGCTATCCTTCTTGGAGGGTGATTAGCAGGGTCTTTTCCTGCTTTCTCCTGGGATTCGCTGTTTCCACAACAAACATTCTCCTCACAACATGACCAGGACAAACAGTGAATCTTATCACCCCAAATTATTCAGATGCCGAGCTAAATTCTTCTTACTGGCTTACTTTTGCAGCAGGTACAGAAATAGGTTAACCCATATTTACAGTACTTGTTTTGTCTTTCTTGATTCCTTTCTTGAAGGGATTTCAAGCCACACCGGCGGCCATGGCAACGATTGTGATGGAGAGGATCGGGCACCTGTTCATCAACCTGCAGCAGGTACGGCAGGTGCCCCGGATGCTGCGGGAGGCAGTTCCCTCCATGCCTGGCACACTGCGGGACAGCGAGGTGCCACCCTTCTTCCGGGACAAGAACATCCACGCCGGCTACCGCCCTCCCGACCAGGGCTGGCGGTACTACTTCCTGTCCCTCTTCCAGCGGCACAATGAGACTGTCAACGTGTGGACCCACCTGCTGGGGGCGCTGGTGGTCCTCACCAAGTCTGCCGAGCTGTCGGAAACAGTAGACTTTGCCGGGGATGTCCACGCCTGGCCCCTCCTCATCCTCCTCATCTCCTCCTTCGCCTACCTGGCGTTCAGCACCGTCGCCCACCTCCTCTCGGCCCGGTCGGAGTTCCACCACCACGCCTTCTTTTTCCTCGACTACGTGGGCGTGGCGCTCTACCAGTATGGCAGCGCGGTGGTGCACTTCTACTACGCTGTGGAGAAGGACTTTAGCTGGCTGCCGCGCGGAGCGTTCATGCCTGTTGCCGCGGCGCTCGGCTGGCTGTCCTGCCTGGGCTGCTGCTATGGGAAGTACCACGACCGCAGGCTGCATCCGTGGGTGAGAAAGGTGGGCCAGGTGGTGCCCTGTGCCCTGGCCTACGCCTGGGACACCAGCCCCGTCTTCCACCGGATATACTCCTGCCTGCCCTCCTGCGGCCGTGACCCAGCCGTGCCCTTCCACTGCGGCCAGGTGGCCTTCTTCCTGTCCAGCTCCTTCTTCTTCACCCAGCCGCTGCCCGAGTGCTGCTTCCCAGGCCGGTGCGACTTCCTGGGGCAGAGTCACCAGCTCTTCCACGTCCTGCTGGCTCTCTGCACCCTGAGCCAAATCCACGCGTCCCACCTGGATTACCTGGGACGCCGGCCTCTGTACACGCAACTCCACGGGGACGGTCAGGGACCCGTCTTCTTTATGGGTCTCTTTGTGGCGTTGGGGTTGGCCACTGCCCTGACCGCCCTCTATATGACCTGGAAGGTGAGCCGCCAGATTGGTCAGAGAGACAAAGTCAAATGAAAGAGAACTGGACAAAGTGTATCGCCCCCAGATGGGTGTCTCAGCATAGAATCAATATTCATACTTTTTCCTCTGCTGTCCATCTTAGCAAATCTAAGATCGGGAATTTTTTCTAAGATTGGGTCACACTGCGAATGATAGCTAGATTGGTTATGAAAAGGATCATATTGGCATTTCCACCAAGGAACATTTTATCATTGTCTTGTCTTGTCGGTCAACTTACTAACTACTTACTAACTTACAAACTACACGTTTTCTGGCTTGATGCAAACTGTTCTGAACATAAAAATAGCATAAAAATAGAAATAAAAATAGCCATTGTTCTCATTTAAAGTCATTTTAAGAGTTGTCATTTTGGTGTGAGCAGCTGGATTCAATGGACCTTCAGCAATTTACGCATTTTTTCGCTGTAGTTTTCGCTCATGTCATCATTCCTGAGGTGATTGGGGTTAATACTCACAGGTATCAGGGGACTTCTTTGATTAGGGAAGGAATGCCAATAACATTTTAAAGGGCTGACTATGTACGCACACACAGTCTCCTTGTTGCTCATGAAAGAAACAGCAACAATCATATGGAAGTGTTTTTTCCTACTGTATGTTGAAGGGATATGATTACATTATGAATACTGTGACAAATGTTTTAAGTGCCAGTAGCTGGACTGTAATCTAAACACTGCAGTGCACTGGACTGTAATCTAAACACTATCTAAAGATTGTTAGGGTCTTGGTGGAAAAAAATTACTTCATAACCCTCAGGGTTATGTTCTAATGCTGGATTAACTTCTCACATTCTGCCTTTCCAAAGTAAACTGTTTCCTGTTTTTCTACTTTGGTGAAAACTATGTTTTTCTATGTTTAAATATTCCAGGAATTTTTTTGTCATTTCCAGGCCTCAAAGAATTTTCTCACAGAAAAATGCTGTTGCTTGTCATTTTTTGGCCTTGCCCAAAAGTTGTATGGAAATGTTCTTCTGTTACTATGGTAAATAGTAAGCACTGATTTGAATCTGATTAGGAATGCATAACAGGGAAAACGATCCTGTAAACATTATTCAGAAGTGTAACAGTATGTAAGAACTTTCTTAATCCAATAAAAATGAATGTAATGCATTTTCATATTCATTTGAGCTGATGGTTTATTTTATGTTGTACACATATGTTCCTTATGATGATCTGTAGAACAGTTATATATCCATGTGTAGAGGAACTACTGCTACTGTTTAAAAAGTGGAATGCAATGTACTTGGAACATGTCCAGGGAAAGAAGATTAGTAAGTGCACCAGCAGTGTATTGTTGCTCCACTGCCTTTGTCAAATGTTAACTGGGCTCACATGAGCTGGAAATATCGAAGTCTTCCTGGAGAAAAACCCATCACATGACATGAGTGAATGGGTTTTCATGCTGGCTCATTGTAGACAGAAGTGTGTTTCAGGGGAATCAGTGGTCGTCAATGAGTAGTCAGACTCAGTAGTAATATATATTTTTAATATTTGATGTAAAAGAGATGAATTTGAGCCAAAATGCATCTTTGGGTGTTTTTTTTTCAAAGTTACTGAAGGCTCCCTCGATGCCTTGTTTCAGTGTGTTTCGCCTTTTGATTGAATGAAATAATAATAATTCAAGGAATAATATTTCAAGGAAAAAATGTAAATTGTGTGGCCACTGTTATAAATATTTAACAACGTGCACTGAGTATTTTATCTGATAGCGTGTGCAATGGTTGTTTTCATAGCTGTGATAATACATGTACTGTGTATTTTCCTTAACTTAATTGCTGAATGTCTCATGCTTTAGTACCTCATTCATTCCAACAGAAGCCTGAAGTAATAGGAAAAAAATGGCAGAAGCTTTGTAGACAAGCTGGTGAAAGAGCATGCTCTAATCAGCTCTTATTAGTGGTTGCCAAACAAGAGTGATGCCACCTAGATATTTTATATTCTGTTGAGGTTCACTGAGGATGGTTATCATTCTTTCCATCTCCCCAAGCTTTACTGAAAACCCTTGGGTTTGTTTGGGAAAGCTGATGAACCTCTTCTTTCCAGCTCTCCTGGTTCACATTGCACAGATTTGACATTGATAAGCTTTAATCGCTGAGGTAGTAACCAAATGTGACCCTGGTCAGAAGCTGGTAATTGCTCTGAAATCCACTGTATTCTGCTGTAATTAAAAAAATAGAATTTAAAAGAGAAAAAAAAAAACAGCTCTAGCCAGCTGACTGTGCTAAGAGGTCACCCCTCTTGTCTGTCCTCCCCGGAACCCACAGAATGCTGGGATGTCATCGGCTGCCGGGAGGACTTCCTCATCTTAGCTCTGATTATGTTCACATCCTCCAGCAAGGATCTGGGTCAACAAATCTGACTTTAAACGCAGTTTAAAGGGTTCTTACTTCGATTACTTGAGCACGTTTTCAACGGAAGAAAACAGGACCACAATCCTTCCTGCTGTGTGTTCGGCCTTATCTTGTAGAATCATTCAGTTCCCATTGCATGATGTGTAGACCAGACAGACTGGAAATAATTGTACCATCAAGCTGGTCCCATGTTAGGGTTGTGGGTCAGAGCCTGTGCAGTAAATACATTAAATAAGTGCAGTTTGTATATAATGTATGTATCTCATTGTTTACATATTATATCTGTAAACCACTTAACTATAGCATGTGACTTGCAGTTTTATTCAGAAGATGAACACAACTGCAGTTTAGTCGTATTATATTGTAGACACAGTTGTCAAGTTAACTGTTAGGGTTTTTGTACTTGTTTCTGCCTTAATATTGTTCAAAGCCTCGTAGTGGTTCAACACTGCAAGTTACTGGTTATTGTGCTGTTAACCTCACAATAAACAGACTGACAATGCAAGTGTGGTTTTGCACTGTGTTTTTAATCCCATTTGAATCCCACATTGAGGAAGGTTAAATGGCATAAGCCACCTATGAATGTGCACTCAGGTTCCTCTTTTAGATTAACTGTGATTTACCTGATATGGCACATGAGAGATAATGGTACGGACAATGATTTTTAGCCCACACTTGTATTTGATAACTTTCAAACACAAACACAACAAAACATTACATTGTTGAACATATGACATGCTGCTTTATTAGAACATTGAGACATTTCATTACAGAATACCAGTAGCTGTAACCCACTTGTCTAAAATCATGCCCTTTGGTGTACCTGTTTTTCAGTAAAGGTGCATCTCTGCAGTACATGCATTGTTCAAAGATAAAACATGCCTAATAGTGCTGAGGATCTTTACTCTAGTGAGTGTGTCGGAGGATGTCTTGGTAATGGGTATGTTTATATGTTTAGCACCTTTGCATTATGTGGGTTTAGCTTGGGTGTGAGGCACTGCAAGATCAATGAGGAAGTTACCCTTTTTAGTTAACTCAAGAGATATTGTATTTCATTTAAATAGCAGAACAATTGAGGAGGGAGTGCAGAATTTCCCCACAATAACTTCTCTTTCAAACCACCATGGTCTGTATGGATTTCAGCCTGTGTTAAAAGATTGCTGTGCCTCAGCTGGTCAGGGAAAGACACTTCTGGAGACTCAATCTGGGTAAGATGAACGTACTTCCACACCCAATTTTTTTTTTATTTCTATACTTTATATACATTTCTGTTTTCTGATCTTCGACTGTCACAGATTCATAGGAAACATGACCAGAATATCTTGTGTGTGTGTGTGTATGTGTGCGTGTGTGTCTGTGAAGCAGATACCCCTATCTATACAACACTGCCATTTCCTTTAAAATTATTACTGAAATTAATGGTTTATTGTATATTTGTTTTGAGAAACAACTGTTTTGGTAAAACTGACCTTTATTCACTGTGTGTTTTACTTTAGCTTTGTAATCTGACTGTGTAATAGAAGGAATGAAATAAATATTAATGAGATCTATTAGGGAAGGAGACGGCAGAGGAATGTCTCTCCTTCTTCATGATAATATTTGGAGTGAAAGATTTCAAAATACATTGATAGTGATGCTGTCGTGCATTTGCAATGATTTACTAGGCAGAGAGAAAAAGTAGTCACTTTGTATGACAACAATTGAGAAAAATAATTACCTTTGTTAGTGATATTTCTAATACTTAGTGTATAAAAGGGTAAACAACGATCATGATTTGACAATTGCCATCAATAGAGTTGGTCTGTGTCTGTCTGTTTTTTGTATCCCTGTATGTGTGTGCATGTATATGTGTGCGTGCTTGTGTGTGTGTGTGTGTGTGTGTGTGTGTGTGCGCGTGTGCGCATGCATATCATCATGTATGTGGGCGTATGTGTGTTTTTTATGCATACATGTGGGTATATCTGTGTGCATGTGTGGGTATCTGTATGTATGTGTGTGTATGCTTACATGTGGACATATCTGAATGTTTGTATAATATGTCCACATTATATGCCTGTGTGTGTGTATGTCCATGCATGCATGTACATGTGTGTGTTTCAGGAAGCAGAGGACATGGCACCAGTCACTGCTTCCCCTTGGTCCTCATTGCAGTGGAGTGTGTGTGTTCTTGCCGTATCCTCACTCTTGCTCCCCACAGTGCTGCTTGTCTGTGCGACTTGTTCCAAAAGGTAACACCCCACCATCCACACATCCTCCACTTATAACAACATTATATACATGTACAGTTCACATTATTGCCCAATATGAATTCAGCTAAATTTCTTGAGCCCATAATTAAGTTAAAACAGCTCCTATTAGACTTAATAGCCTATTTCTTTCCAGACTAGTCCCCCAGCTCACGAAAATTTAACTATTGCTTTCAATAATTGGTGACTGAACCAGCCATTTCATCTGTGTTCCTGGCCCTCCCAGTGTCTCATGGCCTTTCTCACTGCCCTCTGCAGCAGACTGTAACTTTCAGCAAGCCAAGCTTATCTAACCGAAGGTTCTGCTTCCTGCAGGAAGTCCAGAGAGGCTTCAGATGAATCAACTCAGAAGCCTTCAATGGAAATGGCATCTACAGTAAGCCAGGTTTTGCTTTCACTGTGTGTATGAGGACGTTTCCCTGCCGGTCATATTCTAAGCGAATGATCAGTTTTAGTGACTGCGTATATTCCATTGCCATGCCACTGGAATGAAACTCAAGTGTGAGGCTAGCGGCCAAATATTTAAGACAAAATCACTGCAAGAGAGTCCTCTGCTGGTCAGCACAGACACTAACATGCATGTAATGTATTCCAGCCAGCTGATGTAACAGAAGATGCGGTCTCGGGGCAACAGGAAACTAACGTGTCACCGGACTCACAATCTCAGCCAACAGAACCCCAAGAGACACTAAAAGGTGCGTGTCAGTTTCGTTACCACTTACTGTAGGAAAGCGCTGAGTATCACACTAATTTTGTAAGTTTCCCTTCCCTTACGTTATGCATCCTGAGTATGTCTGTATGTCCACTCCTGTCACAGATGATGCGAAGACACCAGCTAACAAGTCCGAAAGGCAGCTGCCCACCCTACCTGCGCAGGTGAAGGAGCGAGTCCGCAGACACAGCAGCTACACCAGCTT
Source organism: Megalops cyprinoides (assembly GCF_013368585.1). Taxonomy (NCBI): domain Eukaryota; kingdom Metazoa; phylum Chordata; class Actinopteri; order Elopiformes; family Megalopidae; genus Megalops; species Megalops cyprinoides. Next base: position 5,393,016 of record NC_050592.1, read on the forward strand.
CAACGTGTACGACGTGGTGATGGACGTGCAGAACGAGTGGCAGGAGGCGGGATCCTGGGCCTGCCGACGGCAGACTTCCGACTGCAGCAACCTGTACGAGGAGGTGCAGTGGAAAGACCGCGAGGAGGGAGCGGCTTCATTCCCTGTCTATGCTAAGGTCACCAAAGTCAACAAAGTCACGCCCACCGCTTCCAGAGACACAGGCAAGACAGATGGTAACAAGGACTTCCCGCTGTACGCCAAAGTGCAAAAGACTGGCCGAGCTGTGAAATCTGAACTGATCATGTAGGACGTTTTTCAGGGGACGTGGGAGAGAGAAAGAAAAGAAAGGGAGGTAGAGGTACAAATGGTGTTTTAGGCCTTTTATGTCACTTGTGTATTAATGTAGGTATACTGGGTAGCTGCCAGTCTGAATTTGTATATGCTTATAATTATTGTGAGTATGATGAGTTTGTTTAGAGGCTAAATTTCAGAATCGGACGTTTTTCTTCTACGTCTAATATCTGTAATACAGATGGGAAGGGTTCCACTTGTAAATAAACGCTGGACATTGCTTTTACAAAGTCCTAAGGTACCATTGTCCATTTTGAGTTTTTTTCTCTGTCAATGGTGATTGCTCTACGATGGCCATAAATATCCTTATGTGTGTCCATCTCGACATTTTATGACATGAAATTGAAAAATACAGCACAGTGCTACAGTTCTATGGTTTACTGCCACTGCGGCAATCAGCAGCTCTCAAACACTTGGATGGTGAAGTCTAGCTCATGTAGTGAGTCCACAGCAAGGGAATATGAAAAACTACGGCACCCAGAGCTTTCAGTGAACCCCATCGGGGTTAGCGGCTGACGTTGAAGAAACAGATCGCCATATTTTGTGCCAAAAGGTTCCTTAAAGGTCCCCGGTGTGTGCGTACTGGCAATTGTCTTAACAATATTTAACTGTATAATTGTTGCATATTACATTTCACGTCACATTTATTTCACTTTTACAGGGAATAAAATATAACAGTGAAATGTAGATTTATTTGCCGTAATGGCCGACTACATTGCGCAAGCGCGGTGATCTTCAACTTGGCTTCAAAGCTAATGGCGGGGAAAACACGTATACCGTCAATGAAGTCTGGTGACAAATCTATACAGCCGAAAAAATTATCTTTGACTCCGGAAAACCACATTCGCTGCATGTTTTAATTAAAAAAAACGAGCTACGTGACAATCCAATAAAAAGTTGCGTTAATAAATCTGTCCCACAAATAACAGCGACTTTACCCAATCTACTGCTGAAAACCTCCTTCGCTGATTAGATTGGCAGTTTCTCTATCCTATAGCAATAAACAGTGGGCGGGACTTAGAAGAATGTGACCGCAACGGTTGAAAAAGCTCTCTGACAAAAGTGTGGGAGAATCGGAGTCATTCAGTTGGAGAAGTTGTTTTTTTTGCTTGGATTATACCTCGAAGGTGTTGCTAATATCTCCTCGCCAGCAAAAGGTAACGTTTGTTCTTAGAGGCTTTAAACTTGCATCGTTTGCTTGCTGCTGTTAGCTACTACAGCCAACGGTGGCAACCGATTAGCTAACGTTAGTTTAGCCAACGACAACGAAGCATTTAAAGTGGCTAACGCTAGCTATTGCTAGTGTCTTGATAGTTGTTTAGCTTTAGCAAACTGTTTCAACTCACTAGCTGGGTAGCTAGCTTGCGTGCTAACTTAATATAAATAACTTAATCTTGAGGGCTTGATTCGACTTGCCAGTTGAATCTCTGCTACCAAGATCGCAAACTAACTATACAGTAGCTATACTAGTAGTTTTGCAGCAATTAACTTGTTCGCTAGTTTTTATAAAGTTAATGATAACGTTGTTTCTAAAATGTTACCAGGCGAGTTGGTTACCTAGAGTATCGAGTTAACTATTGTAGAAACGTAAACCCAAATCAAATGATGCAAGAATAAAAACAAACAGCAGCCAGAATTGGGGTTCTAACTATAGCTACTGGGCTAAGTTAAAATGATAGTCTAACTGTTAGTAACAAATAATAACAGCTTGTTACTGAACCAAGGCTAGCTTGTACTTGTGTTAAATAGCAAACATTAAATCAACATAACATTAACGTTAGCTAGTCAATCACATAACGACAGGCATTCGGATAGAGCTATTTCGATGCTAGAAGGCTAGAAGATAGTTCCTAGTCCTAACTGCTGATGACCGGCCAGGATGCAAAGGGAATTCTAGCGCTGATCGTGTAATATGCGTGTTCACAGCGTAGTGTGAAAGTCAAGGAATGTCCAAATAAATGTGACAGAGCATTAAATTAACTCGCTTTGCGCTCACAAAATGACATTGATAGTTTTGTGTATTTGAGGAGCACCCCTATGGGTGCACGGACACACAACCCACTTGTTCAGAGAAACAGTATGTTTGTAATATGTAACTGTAGCAATATGTAGGTTTCAGGATAGTTGTGAGTCCTCTGTTGATAATCCCTGTAATATTTGGATTGGACACAAAATAGAAAATGACTCCTATGAGCCCAGTTGATAATGGACATTGCCAGCATTTGATGCTTGTGAAGCCATTTTTAAGTTCGTGAGAGTTCTTCCATTTGAAGGATTTGACTCTTTCAAGAAGAGCTCATTGACAGTCGTACTGGCAGCCACTTTGAATGAAAATAGGTGCAATATTAAAGGTATTTAAGATGAAATTAAAGTTTCAATGGCATCTCCAAAGAGCTAACTTCGCATTGTTCACAGATTTCTCCATTACATGGTGTCAGCTTCTTTAAATGCACCGCATATTTAGAATGGGTCTGGGTCCTGAATGTTGTCCTTTCACTTGCTGGCCTTGAACTGTGCTTCCCTGAAGCTCCTCGGTAAATAATACATCATATTTGTTAGTGCCCCGTCTTCCGTGTCTTAACATGCAGGTCCCGTTTAAACCCCCCCAGAAACACGCCAGATATGTAGCCTCTCGGTCGTTACGTAATGTAGGGAACACAAATATACCAGCGGAGTGCGACTCCCTCCCAGCGCTCCTGGAACATTCCCGCATGTGATTCCCCTAATTAAAGCGCCTGTTTAACGCCACTGCGTGTGGTGAGTTACGAGGCGCGGTCACAGAGGAACACCGCTGTTCACCTTTTCGTGATTAATGGCCCCCCTTTTCAATTGAACTCAAGAAGCACCGGCATGTTGGTAATGCAGTTCTCCATGGTACTCCGTGAGGTCGTTTGGGTGTTTTTCTGTTGCTCTGGTGCTGTTTGCACTTGCAGCTGTTGACTGTTATTTCAGGCTGGACCTGCGTCACCATCGGAGACTGTGAAAGCAGCGGCAGTGAATGGTCTGAGCTGTGCTTACTGTAAAATGATGCCATAATGCAACATAATAATGCATAACTCCCTTGTTAAATGGAAACAAAATGGTGATTGCTGATAGAATTGTAAGAATGCAGTTGGAATTTTTTTTTGGCATGAGTAAAGTGTGAGAGGCTGTAATTTAATCTAAATGTAATGCTGTCAACATTGCATAAAGCAGCTGCAATCTTAACAAATGAGTGCATGTTTTCCAAAATGCAATGATGATGTATGTATTCACACCTTATGGTCATCTAAAAAAATCTTCAACGTAATGTTGCTTCTGTCATCTGGAACGCAAAACGCTTCTGGAATTTTACAACACTTCCAACACCTGTGTTGCCTCCAGGTGAAAGGAGGTTATACACTGGAGTGAGCACGTCAGCATTCATTCTGTCATGGTTGGAGAGAGAGAGGGATTCTGAGGTCCTCGACTTCTACATTTCTTATGGTTTAATAAAAAAAAAAAACCACGCCAAAAAATCCTAAAAGTGCTTGAACTGTCTGGGGTCCCCTGTTGAGTCCATCACATACACCTGCAAGACTGTCAGGATTGTTGCTACCACACCAGGAAGAGGATACTTGAAAATCATACCACAGCATGCTGTGAGAGAAGTAGTTCTGGAGGAAATTTCAATTTCAAGTGCAATGATTGGACATCCTCCAGAAAATATGTCATAATTTGAATAAAAAGCACCAAAAACTATATAGTCAGCTGCATGAGCTTGGCGTTTTTGGCAGAGTTTTGAGGAACGGGTATCTTCTGAAGCCACAATGCAAGAAGAAACACTGCACATATCCTAATCTACATATTGTTTTGTGAAGCACTGAACCTATTTAGCTTTAGCTGGATCCAAAGCACACATCCAATTCTGCAAAGAACTGGTTCAGATGCAAATTTCAGAACAGTGTTCTGCATTGGCCACTGTAATCTTCATAACTGAATCTAATAGATCATTTGTGGTTCAGTTTCAGAAGAGCTGTTCTTGGGTGTAAAGAAAGAAAGCTGACAGAACTGGGAAAAACTCTGGCAGTCCCTCTTCAGAACAGTGCTGGCGTCACAACAGATGCTAACACACAGGGTATGAATACCTTCCACGTACGTGGTGGGGACGATATCCGCTATTAACGTTTGCCACGGCAGAGCCATTCAGGGAGGGAACGCTCATGCATTGCACACGGAAGCTCGGTCCCTTTTAGAGCTTGACAGGTTTCAGTGGCGGCTTGTAATCCCTCCTGTTGACGTTTGGCAGCGGGCTTTTTTTCCACAACACAGCGAGGGCAGACTTACAGGCAGAGCAGGGGGATTCGCGCCAGCGCCGGGGCCTTGCACCCAAGCCCTCCGCAGTTGCTGTGACATAATGCCAGGAGATGAGTGGGGAACATTTTGTCCCCTGGCACTGGGTTTGGTTTCTCCTCCCTCCTCCTCCTCCTCCTCCTCGGCCCCCCTCCCTTCCTGTTGTACACACTGCTTATTACCTCTGTGTCTGTTGCGGATGTTGTGGTTCAGGGCTTTTTCCCCTGGATTGAAGCTGGGGAGTTCCTACACCTGAGCTCGCAGTCTGTGCCATGGATATAGATCTGGTGAAATTTCTGTGTCCCAGGTCCTGCACTGCTCTCGTAAGTGGCTGGGCAGATGCTCTGGTTTTTACAGGTGGAGCCTTCTGTGGCCTTTTTTGACATTGTTTGTGTGGAGGTTTGGTGCCCCGCTCTTTACAGGGAGGGGTCTTGTTGCTGATGCGTTGACTGTTTCTCACTCGTAGATTCCCGTGAGTCGAATGACGACCTCACAGAAGTACCACGACTGGATCTCCCAGCAGGCCAAGCTGTCAGGTAAACTTTCCAATCAGTGTGGGCATTGAAGAGAAGAGTTATTACAAACTAACAGAATACCAGTGCAACTGTCATTACAGACGATCTGAGAGAAGTTGTATGGTGTGTATCTTGTGTGTGTTGATGCCCAGGGTGTCTTTCTGGCCTCGGTTTCAGATTGTCGAGCTGACATGGACTGGCAGACCCCGGCCATTTCGGAGAAGTTTCAGAGCCGCTTTGGGCGGTGGCCGAGCACATCGGACAGCGGTGACACGGGGCTTGGCACCACCCCCTCGGACAGCACAGAGGGTGAGCTCTGACCTCGGCACACAAACACGCGTGCTGTTGTTGTGCAACAGACCTTTAGCCTGCATGGATCCAGCTTGCATTTCATACGCTGAGAGGAGGACGCTTTTATCTGTGAACCCAGCAAGCACTTCACCAGCTTGCATGCGATCACTCACAGAATATAGAATGGATGTAAATAGGTGTTACATTACATTCATTCAGCAGATACTCTTATACAGAGTGACATCCAGTACAAAAGAAGAGAAGTGTATCCATTCTAAATACGAGTTGTTTAAGGACTAAAGAGATACCGTGAAACTTACATGCAGCCAAACACGAAAAGATCAAAAGCTGTTAACTTTCAATTAGATGTATATTTAACAGCGTCTAGAGCATTAGCTGTCCACAGACTGTTTCTGTGGGAGGCCAGAGCAGTCTGTTTGTGGCGGGTGTTTTCAGACTGATAATTCTGCGGGGTATTTATAAGGCAGGGGATGTTGTCATGATCCAGGGATACCCAAGAGGTTTCGGGGGGGAGAGGGATTATATTCCCAGCCAAGAATGCCCTCTATAGTTTCACTTCCATTAGCGCGGCTCGTTAAGGGAGCGCCCAGCTGGACGGCTGCATGGAAACTCTGAACGCTCACAGCGCCTCAGCAAGTAATGCTAACAGATTAGCTGTACCGGCGCTCTGAAATGAGAAGTTAATTACTGGAAACTGAAACTTGAAGTCGGCCATCGGGAGGTATTCGAAGAAGGCCCAGTGAAGGTGAACATTCGGAGGAGTGCGGCCGCCGCCGTGTCTGTGTGACAGGGGGGCCCTCCCGGATGTGGGGCGGGGGTCGCGCCCTTGCTCCGAAATCTTTGGCATTCAGCTGCCGCCCAGGAGGGTCCACGGTGGCCAGGTTCTATAGCAACGGTCTCTACACAGGGAGACGGGCAGGTGTGTGCATGTGGCGCTGTATTACTTTTGATTTATGAATTCATCTCGTGTTTATTTGGTGGAGGCGCTCCTGCTGTTTGACATTGTTGCTCTGTTTGTGTTTGTAATGGATGAATACATAATTACTTAATTTAGGTTTCTAATTCAGTTGTAAAGTAGTCTGTTTTCGGTGAACAGCTTGGTTGGATTTGTTTTCAAGTAAAAGTTACTCTAGCACAATGCATTTAGTCCATTTCTGGAGAATGTTTGTCCAAGAAGTGAGTTTCTGAAGCTGCTCTTCAGTGTTTCTTGCCTCAGTGTTAAAGTGTTTTACAGAGAAACTGTCTGGGTGGCGGATGACAGTCATATTCTCCCTGACACAAGAGTAAGCCTGGATTGTGCGGATTGTCTTTCTCTTGATGCTGGTGAACGCAAAAACTGTCAGACTGGCCGTGAGCAAACGTTGGTCAAACAGCCTGTCTACCTTTCTGGAATCTGCTGCAGTCTTCCTTTTTCAGCTCTTTAGTCTCTTTTTTGGAGGATGACTTTGCTCCAGCAACAGCTGCTTGTGCTTTTTTTGCTACCTCAGAATTTTTCTAGGGTGTGCTAGCTTTTTTTTTTTTTTTTTCTTACTTTTTTTATTTTTCAACACAGTGTTAATAAAGAATTTGCTGCTACCTTACTGAAGTGTGTTTAGTCTGCATGATAACAAAGTGGTAGTTATGTCTTTAAGAGGCACCATACTGTAAAGTCAGTTTTACTCCTTTTGCATGAACTAAGAGCTGTTGGGTCTTGTCCATGACTCACAGGAGAGCTAACCAAATAAGTACACCCCTAAGGGGAGGCTCAGATATGTATGCAGGTAGCACCTTCCAGTAATCCAGTCTTCACCGGATTACTGGAGCTTTTGAACCTTTGTTTTTTCTTGCGTTCAGTAGCTAATTGTTTTTGGACTACTTTGGCCTGCTTTCCTGGGCGTGATCTAGGATTTTGGGTATTCACCTGTATGTGCCACTTTTGTTTCTGGGAGGGCTGCTTTTGACTGCTGCGCACGCCTTCTTGACAAGGGGGAGATAGGAAAAGGGGGGGGGGGGGGGGGCAGGTGCCGAAATGAAAGGGTGTCCAGATCAAGGCACTGCGTAACCCGAGACCGCTCTATAAATATCCCTAACCTTTCTGTGTGTGTCTGTGTGTGTGTGTGGTCGCGCTGGAGTGTGGGAGAGGGATCTAACGCCTGCCACGGCCTCACCTTTCTCGGCTGTAATTCTCTGGAACAGTGCTCTCGCAAGCCCACAGGCACCGGAGCATGTCCGCTGCCGTGGAATTGTGTTCTAGAATCTGCGGGGATCGCTTGTGTAGTTTCAGAGTGCGTTCTCACGAAACCGTGTCACAGGAATCTTGCTTGAGCGTAAAACGCGCTGTTCGCCTCCCCTCTGGTGGCTGTAATGCCACCTCTATACCTTTGTCTTTCTTGCTCTGCTAGAACGCGCCAGGTGAGTGGACACTCTCTAATTTGGTCAGAGGTGTCATTCCTTGTAGGGCTGGCTTTGGAGTTTACAGTTTGGCAGTTACAGGTACTAGACTTTGCTTATGCGTTTGCAGTAGCTTTTGGGGCTGTTCGGCTGAGTTTTGTATAAATGAGGGTGTTTCTTAGTAATAATCAGAGGACATACATTGTGTGAGTTCAGTCCAGTGATCCCTGAAATGGTCTCTGTTGTTATTCTCTGTTGTTATTGTTATACTCTGTTGTTGGTAATGAGCGGGAGGCTAAAGTGTCTGAGCTGTGAATGGATAAAAAGGTCATTTTACAGTCGGCGTGTATCCAATGAAAGCAGTAACTCCTTTCATCGCTCTGAGCGGCAGGATGGGCTTATGGTCCTCCCCTCTGTGCCCCTCCAGATTTCTGCAGTTCCAGCGGCAGCCCCTCCTTCCAGCCAATCCGAAGCCAGATTGCCATCCCCACCGCCCATGTCATGCCCTCCACGGCCAGTGCCCCGGCCCCCAAGCCCCAGCCACGAGCAGCAGACGAGCCTCAGGCTTCAGCCGAGGCCTCCTCAGGCTCCAGAGACTCAAGCGCCTCCAGCTCCAAGTCCTCCCCGCTCCCCAAATCGGCCTCCTCTCCCAACCTGGAGGCGCACGGTCATGGGGACGCGGACGCCCCCTACACTAAGATGGACTGCCTGAGCCGCTACCGGAGCCTGGTGAACGGGCTGGACCACTCGCTCTTCCCCCCCGGCGAGCACTCGCGCCTGGGCGAGGGCCAGAGGTTCGAGATGCCCGCCGTGGAGCCCACCCTCAACCAGTCGGCCCTGCTGGGCACCTTCTGCCCTGACCCCCGCTTCCGCCTGCAGATGAGCGGCCTGGGGGACACCCCCGAGCCCGGGAACGAGGTGCCGCGGGGCTCCCTGGATCCGGCCTACAAGGCCCTCCCAGAGGCCAAGCTGGCTGTCCCCGGCGCGTCTGACCCGTACGGGCCCAGGACCGCCTTCCCCCCGGCCCACATTGGGGGCGCTGGCTTCAGCACCCCCCATACCCTGCAGACCCATGCGTGGCTGAGGGAGCAGCCCGGAGCCAAGGGGTACGAGCCGCGGCCGCTGGAGCGCCCCTGCGACCTGGCCAGCTGGCAGCAGCAGCAGAAGCAGCTGGAGAGCCTGCGGCTGCAGGTGGAGCAAATGCAGGTGAGGGTGTGTGTCCTACAGGTGAGGGTGTGTGTCCTACAGGTGAGGGTGTGTTCTGCAGATACAGGTGAGTGTGTGTCCTACAGGTGAGGGTGTGTTCTGTAGGTGAGGGTGTGTGTTCTGTAGATACAGGTGAGTGTGTGTTCTGTAGTTGAGGGTGTGTGTTCTGCAGATGCTGGTGAGCATCTTCTGCAGGTTGTAGTGTAGAATGGATCTGAAGGATGTGAGTTTATTAGGTGGTGCATAGCTGTTTTTTTTACTGACATTGTGACACTTCAGGGACAGAATTTTGTGTCAGATTTGTTAATAAAGTGAAATTAAAGAACTGGTTTCTTCTTTTTTGATACGATGTGGATTTCCATGATCCTTGTCAGTGATGTACAGCATGTAAACCTACATGGTGTATGTGAAGTAACTGACCTTTACATGTATTCAGTAACAATAAGAGTAAGTTGAATAAGAGTTGAACTTAACAACCACCGTTAGGAGGTAGACGAGCAGGCATGGCCTGGTTACAGCTTCAAACCAGAGCTCAAGCTCTATTCTGTATCATGGCCAAAACAAATATGTGTAGTAGCTGTACCCAGCTTACTGAAGTTAGAGGAACTAATGATTCCCTAACAGTCAAAACGCTTCCTCTTGTTTTTCAGTGTTGACATTTCTTAAGTTGACTTATAACTACAAACGATTTAAGTTGATGGTGCATGTTGGCACTGTCTGAAATGTTAGCCTCTGCAGTGACTGTAGACTTACTGTGGAGAGCTGCTTTTGGCCGGTAGTGGGGGAGGTTCTGGAAGGTTCTGTCTGAAATGTAAGGGCCTGGAGGTGATATTGTTGGGCCAGTGAAGGTTCCTGGTGCATGGCTCTGCAGTGTGAAAGCGAGAGGATCACACAGTCAAAGTGTGGTGCAGAAATGTGAGAGTACCCGGTGTTATCCAGGTCACTAGCATATGTATAATTCTCTATTTAAAAATGACCATGGCTTAGTATGCTGTCTGCTTTGGGACGCCTTGCCTGAGTGGTTTAGGTGGCTGTTGGAGAGGGAGCTGTGTTGAATACGGTTCAGCAGTAAGTATCTAGCTGTATTAGGCAGTATTACATTGCGTTGCTGTCATTTAGCAGGCACCCTTATTCAGAGCAACTCACATAGGTTACAGTTTTTCCATGCTATCCATTTATGTGGCTGTATATTTACTGAGGCGATTATAAAATGGCCCAGCGGGGAATTGAACCAGCAACCTTTTGGTTATGGGCCCTGCTCCTTACCGCTACGCTACACTGCCGCCCGCTATGCTGTGGCTTGTCTGTCTGCACGGCCCAACAGTCCCTGTCTGTGTCCAGCTCCTGACCGCAGGCTCTGGGCAGTACTCCTCCCTGTATCCCTCCTCTCTGCACACGGATGGCAACGCCTGGGACGCCGTGGTCAAGGCCAGCGAGAGCCTGCTGAAGGAGAAGGAGCTCATCATCGAGAGGTAGGTGGACAGCGGTGGGGGGGGGGGCCCTCAGCAGCATGTGGAGTGGGGGGGGGGGGGGGGGCAGATTCACAGTGTTGCTGATTATGTTGTTGTGTATGCATATGTGACTGCGCAGTCAGAAGCAGCATCTGCAGATTCACAGTGTTGCTGATGATGCTGTGTATGCGTGTCTGACTGCAGGCAGAGGCAGCATCTGCAGATTCACAGTGTTGCTGATGCTGTGTATGCGTGTGTGACTGCAGGCAGAGGCAGCATCTGCAGATTCACAGTGTTGCTGATGATGCTGTGTATGCGTGTGTGACTGCAGGCAGAGGCAGCATCTGCAGATTCACAGTGTTGCTGATGATGCTGTGTATGCGTGTGTGACTGCAGGCAGAGGCAGCATCTGCAGATTCACAGTGTTGCTGATGATGCTGTGTATGCGTGTGTGACTGCAGCCAGAGGCAGCATCTGCAGATTCACAGTGTTGCTGATGATGCTGTGTATGCGTGTGTGACTGCAGGCAGAGGCAGCATCTGCAGATTCACAGTGTTGCTGATGATGCTGTGTATGTGTGTGTGACTGCAGGCAGAGGCAGCATCTGCAGATTCACAGTGTTGCTGATGATGCTGTGTATGCGTGTGTGACTGCAGGCAGAGGCAGCATCTGCAGATTCACAGTGTTGCTGATGATGCTGTGTATGCGTGTGTGACTGCAGGCAGAGGCAGCATCTGCAGATTCACAGTGTTGCTGATGATGCTGTGTATGCGTGTGTGACTGCAGGCAGAGGCAGCATCTGCAGATTCACAGTGTTGCTGATGATGCTGTGTATGCGTGTCTGACTGCAGGCAGAAGCAGCATCTGCAGATTCACAGTGTTGCTGATGATGCTGTGTATGCGTGTGTGACTGCAGGCAGAGGCAGCATCTGCAGATTCACAGTGTTGCTGATGATGCTGTGTATGCGTGTGTGACTGCAGGCAGAGGCAGCATCTGCAGATTCACAGTGTTGCTGATGATGCTGTGTATGCGTGTCTGACTGCAGGCAGAGGCAGCATCTGCAGATTCACAGTGTTGCTGATGATGCTGTGTATGCGTGTCTGACTGCAGGCAGAGGCAGCAGATGTCGCAGCTGGAGCAGAGGCTGCATGAGAGCGAGCTGCAGGTGCACGGGGCCCTCCTGGGCCGGGGCGGCCCCCCCTACACGGACGTGTGTCTGCTGAGACTGCAGGTGAGGCTCACACTCCCGCGCACGGCAGGGGGAACACGCCCACTTACAGAGATTCATTCATACAGATTCATACAGGGGAAATGCTGGGTCCTGCCTGGAAGAAGTTTCATCCGTGCTGGAAGCACTATTTGCCACCTAGGAGCTTTTGATTATACTGTCACTGTAATGTCCACTGAAAGCCAGCAGCAGTACTGGGGTAGTTTTTAATTAGAAAGTGGGCCAGAGTTTGTGACATTTCTGTCTTCATCAACAAACGTTTGGCAAAATGGGCCTTTCAGTAGCTGGGGATGGCTGTTTGGCTGTTTGTAAGCTTTGGAGTTTGTTGAGGTAAACCGGGTTGTGTGGAATTAATGCATTTTGAATGTTACTGAATTTGAGATTAAAAAGACTTGACCACTGGAGAGCAGGATTCCCATGGTCATATAAAATTCTTGAAAATATTTTCCTGTGGGAAGGTCATAAAAAAATCATGGAACATTGCCCAAAACTGTAATAAATGACATTACTGCAAGCAAATGTCTACCTTCTAGCTTACTAGCCCAATGCCATTTGCTACCAAGTCTAGCAAAGTCGGTGTGCTGAAAATGTATATGTTTAAAATGCCGTTGAAAAATAGGAAATACATACTTGATTGTGATGCGAGCCCTGAGAGAGATGCATCGGGAGGCGCGTTGCTCTCGTGACCTGACCCCTGACCCCTGACCCCCGACCCCCATCCCCTCTCCTGCAGGAGGCCCAGCGGGAGAACACCTTCCTGCGGGCGCAGTTCGCCGAGCGCACCGACAGCTTTGCCAAGGAGAAGGCGGAGTCGGAGCGCAGGCTGGCGGTGGAGGAGACGGAGGTGCAGAGGCTGAAGGAGGCGCTGCAGGAGGCCAGCCAGAAGCACTCGGAGGAGCTGAAGAAGCAGGAAGAGAGGGTGAGGCAGGACAGGGAGTCGCATGTGTCCAGCCGCAGGCACAGATATTCCTCAGTGACCAGATACGGAGCTCATGCATTCACTCCTCCTAGGAGGCTCTGGTTGGTAACAGGTTCCTGTGCTTCTGTGCCAACTGTGGATGTTCTGTTTTACACCACGCCCCTTCAGGCACGTTCATAACAAGAGTTTTAGCTTCAACAATGGCATGGACAGAAGTGCACTGAGCTGACTGTCTGTCAGTGAATAGAGAATCTTTGCTGTGGGCAGCCCTGGAGTGTCCTGGAATTTGTAGTTTAATTGGCAGATTTTATAGCAACCTGTGTCAACTTTCTATGCTTCCTGCAATCTATGCAGTCCTTGTTACGTTGTACTGCTTACAAGTCAGTGACTGACCACTGGTGTGTATATGACTTGTATTCTGTATACACTTCTTGATTGAGCCTGGTAACCTAGAATTGGAAGGTTTCGGTGAATTAAAATGAGGTGAAAATGTATTTGTTTGCTTTTTTTGTCAGGACTGAGTTATGTAACTGTCGTTATCTAGCTTTTTTCTGTTATACCTCTCAGCTGACCAGATTTAAAACATTGTTGGAGTTTATGACAGGTTTATGACAGAATAGATAGTTAACGTATCAAACTGTAGACTTTGTGAGACTCACTGTGGCGTGCAGGCCGTGGACCGCCCACTGCTGTGAGACTGTCAGGCACTGCTTGCTTCAGTCTCCATGAACTCCTGGCACTCTCCATTCAGTTTCTCACAGTCTCTGGGGAGTTGCTGATGCAAACCAGAATTCCCTCCAAAACGTCAGTCACGTAAGTGAAAGACAAGTGTATCTGACAGCCATGTGACACCTTCCTCCTCTCCCCCCCTCTGTTTCTGTGCCCGCGTGTGTGTGTGCCCGCGTGTGTGTGTGCCCGCGTGTGTGTGTGCCCGTGTGCGTGTGTGTGTGTGCCCGTGTGCGTGTGTGCGTGCGCCTGTGTGTGTGCCTGTGTGTGTGTGCGTGCGTGTGCGTGCGCGTGCCCGCGCGTCCACACAGATCCGCAGCCGGGACAAACACATTAACAGCCTGAAGAAGAAGTGCCAGAAGGAGAGCGAGCAGAGCAGGGAGCGGCAGCAGCGCATCGAGACGCTGGAGCGCTACCTGGCCGACCTGCCCACCATGGAGGACTACCAGAGCCAGAGCAAGCAGGTCTGTTCCAGCAGGGGGCGCTGCTGCTCACGTTTGGCTCTGCTCCACTCTGACACCCCATATACTGCAGTATCACACTGCAGCTTAAATAAGTGAAGCTGAAGTTCTATGCCTTATGTTTTTGTAGACAAAGACAATTAATCATACACCGTTAAATCCTGTCAGTATAGCTTCTGTCCTGTCCACTGCAAGTTAGCAATATGGTTTAAATGTGGCTGAATGAAATTTTACAGTGCTCCTTTAATGCACTGATGCTACTGATACTGTTCCTTGTGATTGCAGTTTGGCGCCACCACATGCCTTCCAGTGTAGTAACGCTTGCCTGTGTGTGTGCCGTGCCTGTGTGTGCTAGCTGGAGCAGGCGGAGGAGAAGGCCAAGCAGCTGCAGGAGAGCGTGAGTGAGCTGGAGGCCCGGCTGGGAGAGACTAGGGCGGCCACACGGGAGAGGGAGGCCCAGCTGGAGGAGCAGAGGCAGAGAGAGAGGGACCTGCTGTCCACCGTCACCAGGTGCGCGCGCGCACACACACACACACACACACACACACACACACACACACACACACACACGAAGCCCAGCACTGAGCTGACACCAACACACACATGCTAATGTGGGCAGAGGGCATCTAGGGTCTTTGCTCTCCAGACAGTTGCGGCAAGTTATCAGTTGAAAGCTTGTCTGTGTAGCCACACCCTGATCTCTGAAAGGAATGCACACGCATGGTGTAGCTGGGCCTCGCAAAACCAGTACTCCACCCCCGGCCATGAAAGCCTCCCTGCCTTCGGGCTCCCAGCAACGTCTGGCATCCGAACGCTGGATTGGAAGGGAGGGCAGTCAGCCCTCCCCCCCGCTTTCGGTGGATCTGTCTGCCATCTGCACACAGGGCAACCCGTGACATGCCTTTTCTCTGTCTGTCTGGCTCATGTGGGAATGAGTAACCTGCTGGGCTCTGAGTCAGCGCCTCGCGGGAAGGCATCTGTGGGGAAACTGACTGTCTCTGTGGGTTTTTTGCTTCTAATGGCTGCCTAAGGCATCTACAGTAGCATTTCATGGTGCATTAAAGGTCAGGCTTATTTACACACACATGAAATTTGAATAGAGACATGGATCATTTAAACCATTTATGCTAAGATATGCTGTATAGCAAATTTGCTATATAAATTATAATTTGAAAAGCAGTTAATGGGAGAAAGCCTAGCAGTTTTCAGAATACATTTCTGGATGTTTAATATCTCGACTGTCAGTAACATCAGTGTTGTTACTTAGACTTTGCTAAAAAGTAATCTTAATTACATTATGAATTACTCTCAGCAGCCAAGCTAACACTGAAGAGTGTTTGTTTACATACTGTGAGCTTGGGCTGTGTCTCTCTGCATTAGTCTCCTGGAGCGGGTGTGTGTGTGTGTGTGTGTATATATACTCATAGTTCACTGTGTGTGTATTAGCCTGGAGGAGAGGGTATGTGTATACTTTTAGCTGTGTGTGTGTATATGTGTATGTGTACTCTTAGCTCACTGTGTGTGTGTGTGTAACAGCCTGCAGGAGAGGGTGCAAGAGGGGCTTGCTGATGGGGCCAGGCTGCCCTCTGTGGACATGGAGAAACTTCGGGGGGAGAACGCCGCTCTGAGGGAAGAGCTCCAGAGGCTCAAAAAGGTGCGTGCTCACCACGGGGTCCGACCCCGCGCCCACAGCTACTATGTTTGAACACAGTGATCAAATGGCCAAAGTGCATTCTCCGAGCTGTGCCTGTATGCTGAGCCTGTTTTCAGGTAGGATTTAAGCGCTGCTGTTATTAACCTGGAAAACCAGAGAAGATAAACATCTCCTGTGTGTAAAACACAGCTCAGCGCCCCCCCCTTTCACCTACTTGAGATGAGACTCCAAAGTGCAATGTGGAACTTCTGTTTTTTAGGTTATTGAGAAGCAGCAGAGGATGATGGAGCAGCTGAAGTCACAGATTAGGGTAG
The DNA here is from genome assembly GCF_013368585.1 of Megalops cyprinoides. Lineage (NCBI taxonomy): Eukaryota > Metazoa > Chordata > Actinopteri > Elopiformes > Megalopidae > Megalops > Megalops cyprinoides. The sequence continues at coordinate 5,408,817 of NC_050592.1, forward strand.
GTGATTTTCTTTTGGTGAGATGCACTTCGGCTCTCCCTGATATACTTGTTGGAGTCTAATTTCTCTAAGTCGGTGTCCTAAATTTTCATGTAAATGAATGTCTGATCTTCCTTCAGTTTCTGATTTAATTAAGAAAGATTTGATACCCAGCCACCCAGTTCATGTCTATTTAACCGTGGCTTTGAATGGATGTTGTGCTGTAACTGGTAGCATTGGGAAAACCAGAGTTCCTCAGCAATATGTAGTGTTAATGACTGTGTGTGTGTGTGTGTGTGTGCGCGTGTGTGTGTAGGTGCTGGAAGAGCAGGCTCTACAGGAGGAGGGCAGCAGTCAGGCTTTGAGAGAGGAGCTTTCTGGGAAGGAGAAGGGTCTTCTGCAGCTGCGCGGTGCTATGAAGGAGGTCAGTGGGTTTAGCGCACTCAAGATTTTATTCAGTTTATTTAGCAGGCACACCCCCCCCCCCCCCCATTCAACGGTCACACCCTTCATTCCAGAGAAAGCCTGGAATGGCTGTGCTCCTGCTGAAATACTGCTGTTACAGCGTGTGTTGGGTTTACAGATCACGATTGTTCCTAGGCCTCAGAGGGAATTCCTTTATTCCTTATTGCTCCTGAAATGACCTGTTTGTGAATAGATATCAAGTAAATATGCAGTAGTTTAGACTCAAAAAATAATTTTAGAAATCCACAGCCAAACCAACTCGGTCTGCTGGCATTGCGGCTTCACAATTGTGTTTAACAAGCTTGATTAGACAGGTGATGCTCGTTAATCAGTTGCTGGCTTTCACAGACAGACGATTACAAACAGACAAGTAAAAATGCAATAGTTAACTGGTTAGGTGTATTTGACATGAAATGAGCTCAGTTACTGACGAGGTTGAACATTTAAGGGCAACATCCTTAAAGAATTAACAATTAAACAATGAACAGACAGTTTTGGGGGACGATTTGTAAAATACACATATAAAATTCACAGTTTCTGCGTGCTGGTTGTGCAGATATGTGTTGCAGTGGTGGTAGAACAGGCTTGAAGTTGAGTCCCTGACTGGCTGTGTGTGTGTGTGTGTGCGTTTTTGGGTGTGTGTGTGCGTTTTTGGGTGTGTGGGTGTGTGGCAGCTCTCCGCTCAGAACCAGGAGCTGATGGAGCAGAACCTGACGCTGCAAGAGCGGCTGGGCGATTCGGGCCGGGGGGCGCCGCCCGCGCCGGCGGGGGCCCAGCTCACCCAGCGCCTGCACGGCGAGATGGCCGCCTGCCTATCCGACCTGCGCTCGCTCTGCAACGTCCTGACGCAGCGCGCCCAGGGCCGTGACCCCAACCTCTCCCTGCTGCTCGGCATCACCTGTAAGGGCCCCTCTCAGCTCGCGACCCCACGCCCACCCACTGACCTGCCACACAAATCACCTCCCGCTCTGACCCAGTAATGTCACCCACACATCTGACCTGCTGACCTGTGAAACACTACACCTAACCCCCCCCACCCCCCTCCCTGGGACAGCAGTGTCCTTTTCCAGTCTCCCTTTAAGACTGATGAGAAATATGGCATAACGTCTTATTTGCTGAGTCACTGTTATTCACACAGAGAGACTTGTATGTGTTGATATGCATTTATCGTTTCTTTATGGTAAGCAACCAGGCTAAACTCAGCAGCAGCAGTGTTGCAAAGTGGTAAGGAGCAGGGCTCGTAACTGAAAGGTTGCTGGTTCGATTCCCTGCTGGCGCGCTGCTGTCGTACCCTTGGGCAAGATACTTAACTCAGAATTGCCTCAGTAAATATCCAACTGTATAAATGGATAACATGTAAAAACTGTGACCTATGTACGTTGCCCTGGATAAGAGCATCTGCTAAATGGCAGTAATGTAATATAATATGAAAACACATTGTGAAATACACGCAGTCCGTTCTGCCATTCCTGCTGTATAGCTGCCAGTCTGTATGGGTGTGTTGAGGAGGTGCTGGGAGGTGACGGACCAGTCTGTATGGGTGTGTTGAGGAGGTGCTGGGAGGTGACGGACCAGTCTGTATGGGTGTGTTGAGGAGGTGCTGGGAGGTGACGGACCAGTCTGTATGGGTGTGTTGAGGAGGTGCTGGGAGGTGACGGACCAGTCTGTATGGGTGTGTTGAGGAGGTGCTGGGAGGTGACGGACCAGTCTGTATGGGTGTATTGAGGAGGTGCTGGGAGGTGACGGAGGTGCGTGTTCTGCTTCTCGCAGCGCCGCTGGCCGGAGGGGAGCAGCAGGAGGACTGGCAGAGCCCCGAGACGCTGGACAGGAAGCTGTCGGAGGTGCGTCAGCTGCGGCGGGACGTGGAGGAGCTGCGCACCACCGTGTCGGACCGCTACGCGCAGGACATGGGCGACAACTGCATCACGCAGTAACCCGGGGTGCGGGCCCGAGAGTAGGGCCCGGGGGTGGGGGGGGGGGGGGGGGGTTGAGAGGGGGCACCCAGCGCCCCTGCAGAGCGCCTCCACACCCGGGCCAGCGGACTCTCAAAGCCCCACAGACTCTCACCTCGCTGAGGGCTAATGGCACGAGTGTGGAGGGAACAAGCAGAATGCCTGCTGGCATTGACCCGGCTCAGCTTGGAATGCACCTTTTTACCCCTTTAATGAGGGCTTCCTGTGGAGGTACCTGTGAGTAGACTGCTGGTTTGGAATCCCTTTCGGATCTGCCCAGCACAGCGACCCCCTTGTCCCCCTGCTCCCCCTCTTCCCTCCGTTTAAATCGACGCCATCTTGTGTGTCACAGACTGCATTACACTGTTTATAATGAACCTTCCCTTATCTGGGGAACATTTTGATGTGGTTGACAATCAACTGAAGATATTTAAATCTGTTGTGGAGTGCTGCAAATTCATAAATGGTTACTAACCTGCCATTTTTAATGGTAAATCGGTAGCTTTAATCACTGAAGCGGAGTGGAGGAGCGATCTAGTTGACGTGCAGTGTTTTCATGACATACATGTAATATTTTAAACAGTATCAGGATGAAACAGCATTGAATCAAAGCAATGGTGAGAAGATGTTACGCTGTGGCTGGGATTTTGGTTGGTCCAGTCAGTTCACACATTTTGCTGACTTCTGGCTTTGCCTCTCCGGAGCACATATCATTTTACACTTCCACTTCCTCTGACTCACTGTTCCACTGATTAAAGACATACTGCTTTTTGTCCGTCTACATCTAGTCTGTAGTTAAGCATTAGTATAATGCAGAGAGCAGTACAGTCAAAATGTTTTATGTTTCTCTTTCTCTTTCTTTTTTTTTTAAGATTTTAACAAGGATTTCCCATACTGCTTTGCAGCTATTAGGATAATCAAATAACTCCTTTTTTCATGTTATTTAGGACTGATATGTTAAATGTGTTCCATCATGACTTGAACTAATTCCAGTAATGTAAAACTGTAGCTGATCCCTTACATGTACCTGTTGTCGGGATGCCTTCAAGAAAATTCTAACCCCCTCTTCTGCTAATAGGAGGGGCTTTATCATGCCATGGTGCTGAGAAGCACAAGGCTTGGAAACCAATAGCAATAATTGCCTGTCTGTAGCACCGAGCAGGTGAGCAGACAGCACCCAAGACCTCACCTGAGCAGGGCTGTGTGCTGCTGTACAGGTTCCTGTGGGTAAGCTGCTTTTGCCTGGGTCAGGGTTCGAGGGGCGTGTGTCACCTCGAGATGCAGGAAAGCAGGAGGCTGTCACTACTGATAACCCAGCAAACCCACGCCATTGACATCACTCAGTGCGCTCACAACGCTTCTAGTAGATTGGACCTGTGGCTACAGTCTTATAGCAATGTTGGAAAAAGATGTGTTACCCAGGGAGTGATCTTACTCATTGTGACTGGCTTGATATTAATGTAACCTAGAAAATGGCTGGAGAAGAAAAAAATCCAGCTCGCTTTTGTCAGATTGAGCTGCCTTCACCCGAGACATTCCAGTTTGACCCAACACATGTTCCTCACACGTCGCGGTGACATTGTAGCAACCTTAATCAAGTTACAGCAATCTTACGGTGACGTGCTGAAAATGGCAGTGTCCTGAAAATGTTATACTGGCTTTCACAGTACCAGGTGTCTGTAGCCTGGAAGCCTAAGCAAACAGGCTTACCCACGATGCTTATATGTAAATCTCTTATAAACTTGCTGGTGGATTCCTCAGTGCTATAAGCAGGCACAGAACCCCTCAGCCACTACCCCGCCAAGTAACACAACGTTTGAACAACATTGCTAAAACATTGTAGTCATGTGTCAGTGGCAGTCTCTGGTTCAGCACTCTAGCCCCACATCTGGCCTTTTTCCCCCCCGTCCCGCACTGCAGTTTCACAATGAAAGGAAAGCCAGGATTCCAATGAGGGACCAAATTTAGCCCTGTTAACATCCACCGGCATAGAAACGAGTTTATTTTTTTTTTCCCCTCGCAGACTGTAGAAGGGCTTTGCATCAAGGTTGGGGTTTTTCATCAGAGTGGACTGTATTTTTTAATGTTCCATTGCTGCGGGTGCAAGTTAACCTCATCTGCTTCTATTAATTGTTAATATTTAAATAAAAAGTCTGGGTGTAAGACGACTTGTGTTATCAGGCCTACTCTTAAAAAAACAGTTTCTTTGGTATACATGTGATGATTATGCAGGGAATGAAATTATTTCAGGTGTCCAGATTTATGCAAAAAACACTAAGATTGTACTGTAGTTTCAACTCAAAGTACACAAAAAGGATTTTTATGCACTGGTTTGGTAAATTTACTGTAGGAAAACTGATGTGGGTACAGTTCCCGATTTTTCTGAGGGTTCTAAGCAGACATACTGGAGTTCACATGATCTGCTCTAGGTCAGCCCTAAACAAATGCTTTGCCATTTTTGGTGATGCTTTCCTCGAATTCTAGCTTCAAACATCAAAGAACTTGTTGTGGTAGCATTTCACAGCATATATCACCATGATTCATTTGGTTGTTTTCTTAGGGGGGAAAAAAGACTACATCATGAGGAAATGACTTTTTGCACTGCCCAGATGGGCACCTACACAGGGTTTTTGGTTATGAGTCAAACATTTCAAGTAATAATTTGTACATGCAAAATGTGTAGGGCTGATTTGCGTACGCTTTTTGAGCTTGAACCTTCAACGCTTTTCTATCAATGCCGGAACTGTGCCGAGATGATATTTTAATATTTTGCAGCCCAGCAGAATTACTACTGGTATCTAAAACTACATTAAAAATAAGACCCTAACATTTTATTACATATTTAAAGTAATGCCATACTTGCATTAGTAACACATTTCAGTATGTTGTTTGTTTTTAAGTGTGAATAAAGGAAAATGCATTGAGGTAGCAATATTTTTGTATTGTTGGGAAGGCAGTCGGGGAAGCTGCTCTGTGATCTAAAACCGTTGTGAGGCAAAAAGTGTCTAAATGCCTATAGACGTGTGTTGAACTGTCGATTGTAAGGTTTCGGGTAAGCGTCTGACAGCACGGAGCCAACAAACCAGCCCTGTACTTCATACCAACGTCTTGCAAAAATCCAAAATGTTTATATTCAGAAGATGTATTATTTTTGGTCTTAAACGGAATTTGTATTTTTAGAAATAAAGTTTGTTTTCAATAACTTTGCCTGGATGTTGGTCTTCTGCAATCATTTTTTTATCATTTCCCTTTGATTTCATGGCCTGTGAAACTGGTATAACGTACTGGCACATGAAGTCTGAAATGTGTGAACAGCAAACCAAAACTGATGTATACTTTAAATTTATACTCGTTTACCGTTAATTGACCGTTATAGCTTCAATATGGGATTTCAATACCGCCATCTGTATGTTCCGTCAGATAAGTCTTAATCCGATTCTTCTGCGTATAATGAGGAACAGGAGATTTACTCATTCTACGTTTAACCCGTTAGCGCCCAGATGTCTATGCAGCGCATAGCAGTCTGTTGTCAAACACTAGGCTTGTGGGGCATACATTGCCAATACCGTTAAAAATCATTCAAGGAGTTCTGTATTTTGTCCGCAACATACTGCAGTGTACACTAGCTGCCAAATGAGTAGGGAAAATAGTAATATTTTAAAGTTTTGGCGAAAGATGTGCCTTTAAGAGAGATTAAATGTCAGTGGTGTTGGCCCCTTTAAATTACATGGTGAATAGCGGGTTTGCGAGCTAGGAGGGGAGGATATCGTAGGGGAAGGAGAGGTTCGCTGACAGAAACACAAAGGGATATTTGGAGCTGCAACCATGGGCATCAAACTATACTACACCACCGTCACCGCTTCAAGGGAGGTAAGAATACCAATTTAAATGGTTTAGGTCATCGATCGCAAATTCCGCACTTCCAAGCGCAGTTTGCCGATAAATTCGTTTGAAAGAAACAGAGGGACAGGATTCAGAATAAGACACACCCAGCTCCCTGTCAATATTGAATTTCAGCATCTAGCGTTCGTCGTCTAAGCGAATCATCGTCGAATTTAGCTTAGAAATTTTCACAGCTGTCAGTGTTTAGACTACACTGCGTATCAACATTGTCTTCCATAATATGTTGGAGCACGAAGCGATTATAGGAAACGCAACGATCAGGCGACGGAAAGCACAACTCCCATCAACAAGGGGCGGAAGTCATTATTTCGTCTTTCTCTTTTCTTTGCAGTTCTTTCGTCTGTCGGGCACCTCCACGGGCGTGTGTTAAATTGAAACACTTTTTCGTGGCGTCGACAGCCGTGTTAAGAACTGCAGACCATCTGTAACTTGCTTTACGACATCAAGGAAGCGGCGTAGGAGGGCAAATACCTGCTCCTTGCCCTGCGATTAACGTGTCTGGACGCCAGCTCATAGGACGCGAATGGTCGCCAGTTATGTGAATGGAAGCGTATTTCAAATGCCTTTTGTTTTCGCGCTTCCCATTTCACAGCCGCGTTATTCAACGGTTTGAATAAATTTAGTAACCTTAATACTTTCAGCCGCACGACGAACTTTTCTGAACAGCACGTGAAACACTGTAAACAGTTCAATGAATGTGATTTATTTATTTACTTGTTTCATTTAGGCTACTAGGTTACCTAGTGTGCGCTTGAGAGTAGCCTACCAGGTCCTCGCTCGGATGACTTGTAATGTGTCTAGTCTTTTGAGTGTCATGCAAACGATGCATGATATTTTAATTACAGAGGAGGCCGTAATCGCTTTCTAATGTTTTTCAGATAAGGGTTGCTTTAGTAACACATGTTTGTGCAAACGGTATTTGGGCGCATTTTTACAAAGACAAGCACAGCCGTTTAAAGTAAGGCCGGGTGTACTTCCTTACTCAAAGCACAAGTTAACGTGCCTCAGGGGTGTGTATTTTTTGTGAGGGAACAGGAAGTTTGCGTGTGGTTACTCACCGGAGGCAGGGTTTGCCAGAGGTGTGGGTGCGGAGCTAATATTCCCTCCTCACTTCTTCATTTTCAGTGACAGAGAGTAAAGGACGATAAAAGATTTGGCTTTACATTTTGCTGAACATGTGAGCATATTTACATTTGCTAATATTCAACTTAGGCTCAGTTCTCTGGCATCAAAGGGCAATTTGCGGCAGAATATGCACCAAAAAATGTAGGCCATTAGTTCTTACAGTAAAATTCAAAAGATGACTCTAAAGAAATTAGGGTTAGACCTGTTACTGTATATCATACTGGACAACATTTCCACAGTTAAGTTATTCATAAACTAGCCTGTATGTATATCTTGCACCACAGGGTTACAGATTCACGGTAATAATGCACGGCTACGAAGTAGTTCCAGTGGAAGTGGCATGGTCACCGTTCAAAATTAATACGCAAGCTCATTCAACTGAAGATTCCATTAACAACCGAACATAACGGCAACACTGTGATAACATTAGATAACGTTACAGTTAACAGCAACAACATAGCTAGAGCATCAACAAAGTGACAATACCATACATACAACAGGCTATAATAGACCACCCAACTAATTGGGTTGCTTCTGAAGGTAACATTGTGTACCTAACTGAATTGAGGTTTGCCAAAGTGAAAGGGGTCGAATACTTTTCCAAACAGCATATTCCATTTTTCATTTTCTTAAATATTTTGTGGTGTAATACTCATGTTACTTACTAGTAATCCATTAAAAGTATTATTGTTGCAAATTAAAATATAATATATAGAAAAATATTAATGTATTGTTGTCCAGTGAAATGAGTGATTTAGCAGGGCGGTTGAACACTTTTGCAAGACACTATGTCACATTCTTATTAGGGGCTGAGCCCCCTAAAGGTCTGATCCTAGAATCGCCCCTGGTGTACAAACAAGTGCACCTCAAGGGTCACCTCAGGATATTACTACCATAATGGGGGGCTTTACCTGGTGTGGTCAGGCCCCCTGACTCAGTCTGGTGTCTCTGCTGGCTTTTACACCTGCCCCCATAATCATGGATTTATATTCATAGCTAGATATTAATCACAAGGCTTTCTGCATTATGATGGAGAAGTCAGGCTTTGCACTGTGGGTGGGTGGAGGCTGATACATTCATTCCTAAAGTCTCAGGTTCACTCGCCGTAGTCCTATACAAACAATCTTCAAGACTGGCTACATGTGTACTAAGCTTAAGGAAAGCGGAGAGCTGTAGTGGGCAGGTGCTGTGTTCAGAAACTGCACAGCGAACACTGATATTAGCCCCTGAGCAAGATGCTTCTGAATCTGAACAGTGAAAATTAAAACCTGAAAGAAAACGCACAGCTGTTCAGATGAGAGGTTGTTTGGGTGTCTGCTAAACCATTATAATCACTGCGGATGGGACTGTCAGTGCTGAACGAGGCGATGCAGATATGGAACCACTGCATCAGTCCCGCCCAATGAAAACAATGATCCAATTTATGTGAGCCGGGCAGCCATGAAATTGCAAATGCACCGTCATCCAAATTCTTTGTCGCTGTGCTAATGTGGAATCTTCTTTCTCTTCGCTTGGTATTCTGTGTCTGTCCATTCTACACCACATTAGACATACTCAACAGTCTGTTTTTGATAGAGCGCTGTATGTGGTTGAGCATATCGTATCTGTGTGTGTGTGTGTGTGTGTATGGGAGTCCAGCTTTACCTTCACAGTTACGTGACCTCTGACCTCTGACTTCTCCCATGCTGCAGGTGAAGTCCCAGCAGGCTGAGGTAATGCGCATTCTGGAGAGCAAGAGCATCCAGTATGAGCTGATTGACATCTCTGTGGGCGGGGCCGTGCGGGAGGAGATGAGGAGTAAGGCGGGGAACCCCTCGGCGGTGCCTCCCCAGATTTTCAACGATGACCTGTACTGCGGGGTGAGGAGCAGGATGGGGCAGGAGATACTCACTCTCTCTCTCTCTCTCTCTCTCTCTATCTCTCTCTGTCTCTCTCTCCCCCTCCCTCCCACTGAAACTGAAACCTTTCTGATATGCACTGTAATGTGTAGAGGGAGCATTGGCTGTACATAGGACTGCCTAGTGTAGTTGAGCAGGCTTTTATGAGTCTCTATTCAGTCTCTTTCTGTCTTCCTTTATGGGGGGGGGGGGGGGGGGGTAGAGAGACAGAGAGGCAGACAGGGATAGACAGAGATAGATGGAGACAGAGCTGTCCAGCGTAACAACTGACCCCCTGAAGTTTGACCCCCTGGAATTTACCCTCACAGACCATTTCTATTTGCAAGCTTTTTTCATCCTTAAAAACAACTGTAATTCAGGACCTGAGGAGATAGGCCAACAGACCTCTCTTGTTTGGTAGTATTGTGGCTGAGGGAGTTGTAAAACAAACTGGACAGGGTTTTTCCTGAGGTGTCTCCAATGAGATGAACAGCCAAAAGGACCTCTACTGCCCACAGTTGCAGTGGAATGGCCTTGTTAAAATTCCATGAATGAAGCATCAAAGGCATCCATTCAAGCCGTGACCGTTTATTCTGGCTGCAGTGTCTCTTTCCTCCTTTCAGAGCAATTTAAACCTTAAAAAATGGGAACCAGTTGAAAGCAAGTGTTACGCAACATTTTGCATGGTCGAACGTTTCTCATGGTCATGCTTTGAGGTGTCTTATTTCTAATCTTTAGTATTATCATGTGCTCTCAGATCAGTTACCTTCCACCTTCATTCTATCCAGCAGTGGTACTGTGGGCAGGTTGTCTTTTGGCCAAGCCTCATAGTAGCTTCTAGAAAGTGACAAGCAAAGCTTTGCCCTGCGGATACATGCTGTTTTCCCACAACAAATGTAGCATAGGATGAGATCTACTAAAGCCACAGGGAAATGAAAACAGGGTTGTGGGATTTGATGGGCTTGACAGATCTGTGATCTGTGTACGGTGAGTCAAGAAATTTTAGAACGCCATGATGTAGATCTGCTGTTATTTTGGAGAAGTGCTAAATCTGTCAAGCCCTGGACTTTTGTCATGTATGCTGGGTAGGCTCCAACTGGTCAGTTATATTTGTTGAATTCATTGAAGTGCTTCTGTATGTTTTTTTTCCTTTTAAACTCACTGTAACTGATAATAAATTTGGCTCATTACCTTTTGCTTTGTCCCTGAGCTATTTCCAAAGGCAGGCATTTTGTTTCAGTAAACAGGTATCCACATTTGAAGCATTTAGGACTAAAGAGTGATTCCCTCTGGTTATCAATCAATAATCAATCAATCAAGCAAAGAAGTAAATAAGCACATGTAACTTTTCTCTAAAGGTACTGCCTCAGAGCAGAAAAGTAAGACATTAGTAATCTTAGGATTTATCCAGCTGATCAGAGAACAGCACAGATATGGGGGGGGTTTGTGAATCCTGAAGTGTTTGTAATGGTCTCATGTGTTTAGGTGTGTGTGTGTGTGGTGCTGTAAGATAAGAATGCTGACTCTGTGTGTGTGTGTGTGTGTGTGTGTGTGTGGATGTAGAATATTCTGGGTTATACAGCAGGCAGAGACTAGCACAGCACTGACATCTTTGTGTCCCTGACTGCCCTTCCCTCAGGACTACCAGATGTTCTCTGAGGCCGTGGAGGAGGACACAGTGGAGAAGTTTCTGAAGATGGCATGAGGGTCTCCCCGCGGAGGTCTGCCTGCGCACTCCCCCCAGCTGAAGGCAACGCCCGGCACCCTCCTCCCTGTGTCTCAACGACAGAAAAAAAATGCCAAAAACAAGACGCCCTCACCCTTTCCCTGTCCTCTCAGTCCTCTGTTCCGTCAATATTACAGTATTTCTGCTTTGGTTCATTACACCTGCTTGGGTTGGGGTCCATTCCAGTTTGAAGGATTGAAAATCCTACAGTAAATGGCCAATTCCAGTTCAAGTACTGGAAATGATTCCTGTAATTGGAATGTCTGTTAGATTAAAACAAGAGCACAGTGAGTAACAAATGGAATGAACCCCAATCACTTTGTTTTTTTTTTCCCTTATTTTTTATCTGGTCCTTCCTCTACCTGTGTGTAAATGTCACAAATTTGTCTTAATCCCATCTGGATCAATGGTAAAGCTAGCTAGTGTGGCAGTTAGGGTCACTAATCTTCGCAGGGATTGCAAGCCTGCCTGTGTTTAAACTAATCCCTGGTTTTCCTAAGAGGAAATCTATTCCACTGCTGAAGGACCAAACAAATGGAAGCGTGTGCGTCAGCATTCCGTGTTCCGCGGGACCCTTCCACAGTGCTTGGCTTGGCTATGCGGAATTTTTCTTGACATCAGACATGTCATGTTTTCCGAGGGGGTGGAACCCCATAGCACTTATTTGAAGGATGCTAGGAGATATTGCAGTCCAGGAGTGAGGGAACTTCCAGGGTATCTTATTGCAGAACATTTATTTCGGCTCCTAAAACTGTTACACAGAACAAACAATTTTGTTGGACGTTTTGCACCTCAGTCTAGGAGCAGGTGAGGTCAGTTATTGTGGTGTTTCCTGATGTTTGCGGTCATACATTCTCAATCTAAAGTCTTACGGTGTTAAACTTGCTTCCTTGAGCAGGGGAAGGCAGAGTGAGGGGGGGAGAGATCGCATTTCTGTGCCAACAAATATCATCTGTGGAAATGTTTTCTTGCTGAACATAGCCATTTTCTGTCACCTCAAAAAAAGTTAACTCTTTCCATGTGTCCAAGAAATCTGTGCTGTATTTGAATATTACCCTGAGTCAGCTTTTGGAGTCAGCTTTTTGCTTTACAATGAACTTTGTTTTAATAAAATATTTGAAAAGTAGCACTTATCAGAATTACTTAGAACAGTTTTTTCCGCACCAGATGGAGAAGACAGGCTTACAATATTAGCTTCCTTCTTCAGTTCTGTAATCTCTTTGCAGTTGAGACTGTATATATCCTGGTGTATTTACATGTCTGCATGTGTAATTAAGGGTGGGTATCTCCTTCATCTCATTATACAGTGATGCAGTAAATATGACTATGCACTAAAACCTTGCAGCATTTTAAAGTTTTATCCCATGTAAAGCTCCAGCAGAAAGTTTGATCTTGTTTGTGTACTTTTTGTGTTGGCTTCAAAATAAGAGTCCCTACCATGTTGTACAGCTTTCCAACATACATCTCCTAAGAGATAACCCCACTTAAAGGCATCCCTTACCAATTCCAGCCACAATCCTTTTCTCTATTACCACCTGCTCTAGTTCTCAAAATTATCCCAGTTGATGTGTGCAAACCTTGTTAATACATTTCAGAAACGTTAGATATACAGTGTTATCTGTTCTTCTAACAGTATATCATGATGGCCAAAGCCTTCCTGTGTGACACAAAAGTACGTGCCCCTCTTTTCCACTGTAGAGCTGGAAGCAGGCTAAAATGAGTAATGCACCAGGCTAGCATGAACTGGAGCCAACGCTTGCCGATACAGCATGTCTGCTTTTTCACTGCATCTCCCACAGCCATAGGAAAATTACACAGAATGCTGGTGTGCCCCCAGATTCAGACGACAGCCTGTGCTTCGTCTGGATTGTAAGGCTAAAGTAAATACCGTCATGCTACTTCAGTCTTCCTCCGGCAGATTCTGCTATCAGTGATAACGGTGCGCTCTGGTCTGCCTTCCAAAGCTCACCTCCTCAGCTTGAAGTGCGGACTCCGGCTGAAACAATGGAGCCGCACCGCTTGCAGACCCACAGCTTCCCTGTAAGTAGGCCAGCACCAGTAATTCTAGCACACTGAGCTGACCCAGGTCAGCACAACATAAAAGATTGTGGAGAAGCGCTCAGGAACTGAACCGAGGAGACCCAGACTGGTTCCTGCCCTGCAGTGGAAAAGCAGTATTGCTGTCCTTTCATGCTGCGGTACACAAATGGGTTAACTTGAAGCACAAAATACTGAGCTGGTCTTTTGATCTGTCTGAATTTGCATTCCTTTAACGTGCATAGCTCATTTGGATTTGGATCAGGTCCCAGACATATTAAAGCTTTTTCAGCTGTATAGAAAGGGACTCTTGTTTGGTCCGTGTGGTTCAACGGTTTTGACTAACTGGTTCCCCTCCCTTGACACCTTCCTCCCCATAAATGACCAAGCATTGTGACATTCCACCACTCTTCCCAATATACTGCTTTGCTTTTTGGACCAGCGCCCTTTTTGGCCAAAAGAAATTTAAAAAGTAAAAAGGCTGTTGTCTTCCACGAAGATAATAAATAGATGGTGAAATCATCAAGTGGAGAACTGTGTAGTGATTTTTGTGATGTGGTTTTTATTCAAGGTGTGCCGGCCACATTGGCACAGCAGGCGATATGCTGAGTCATAGTAACTGTATTGCGTTTTACACCATAACATAGACACACCCAGTTTAGATGAGGTCCACACTGAATACTCATTTGAACCTGCTCCGGAAACTGGATTTTAGTCTCTCACCCTCCTAAAATATTTGCTGCATCCTACTGGGGAATGTGGCAGGCCACTGTCCCATTGATTGCCCACATAAAACCTCAGTGGATTTAATTAGCAAGTTCTCCATGCTTTGCCCTGCCCAAGAGAGTATGTGTCAGCACATTGGTGTTCCTGTCATCGGAGCACACATCAGGTAAAGAGGAGATAGAGATTTCCAAGATTTGTAGAAAATTTGCTCTTACTAATAGGGAGCTATTTTAGTAAAAAATGTATTTGCTGTCATTAACAAATGCTGTTTGCATTTACTCTGCTGGCTTCTGTGAATGTGTCTCTTTTTAAACAAAGAATATGTGTAACTTCAAGAAACTCTCCTGAACACACACACACACACATCACCATGACAGCTTCTTTATTCTCGTTAGCAAAAGGAAATTACATTAAAAAGCGTTTGTTTAATAGCTCAGGAGTAGAACTGCCTTACACAAAGGCTGTCTGAGGCAGACTGCATTATAACTGATGGCTGTTACAGAGCTGATCAAACAAGATGAAATCAGCCGGCTGAGTAGGACTGACTCCTGTCTGGCCAGAGCATCACGCGAGAGCCTTTTGAACAATGTGCTGAGCAAGGCAGACACCGCCGCGCTCGTGCCAAATTCACTTCCCTTGATTTCTCCGAGTGGCTGCTTAATTGAAGTAAATTAAAGCGTGCTATCAGAGGACTGTGTTTACCGTAAAAAGAAAAAAAAAACGGGGTGTGGGACACTGACTCAGTCTTACTGCATTAATCTTAATACATCTTAACAAACACGTATATTTCTGGTTGCTCTGTCGGATTTGTGTGGGTTGCCTGCAGCCCTACAGTAGCGTTATCAGCCGTTTTGCCTGTCATTGGCACACTGATAACTAGTTGTTATTTTCTGGAATGAGAAACCATGTTCTCTGTCACAGATGTGTGCAATTGACACATGGCTCTGGTCTGTGGGGTGCTGGGCGTGGGGTCAGAGGGGGCTGTGTGTCAGTGGGGTTTTGGTTTAGCCCGCAGCAACAGCGTGGCTTTGGAAGTAAGGCCACAGGTAGCGAGTGTCAGGGAGTCGTCATCATAGCAGCGGGGCAGGAATGTGCTGATGATGTCATAAGGCACGAGGCCCTCCCCCCTGTTAAGAGACAGCGAAGTGGGAGAGGTGAGTGTTTGTGACACTCACTGCACTTCCAGCATAGACAGGATTCACTGGAGAAACTGGACCGCAACTGAAGCAGACTAATTAAACAAATTAAGAGCAATCAAGACTGCAGTGCTGATGGAGAGGTGACACAAAATGTTAATATGGTTCAAAAACTGTAGTTTTTTTCCTGTTTTTAAAGCTCTTACACTTACTAAAAGTGACAGTAACATGTAATTTATTCCTTAGTCAGTAGGCGCTCTATCAGCAATTCACTTTACCATGTGCTGAAAACCCGAAAAAGGATGAAACCCATATTACAAATTGAGGTCACTTAGCGCCCCCTACAGTCTTAATTTAGACATTCCTTCAAGAACATTCTGCTGCCCAACTTTTCTCACTAACAGACCTGCTGCTGACAGGTAATAATAGTGAACGGGTTCCTGTATCATCTACAGTGAATCACAGCGCTACCGCTTGTAATTTGCATGATGTCTAATGTCTAATGAACCCGTGTGCACATACACTGGCAGTGAAACAAGACCCGACGTGGCAGGTTAATAATGTATACTCGTCCCCCTGTTTGTTTACAAGCTCATCTTCTTCCCTCATCAGTGTTTCATTACAATATGTTAATGGCTGTATCACTGCCCAGCCTTTCACCTGCATACCTGAGCACGTTATTTATTTATTTTTTTTTTTTTGCCTTGGTCACATTCTTAACATAGATATATAATTCCTAGATAGGTTAAGTTCCTTGAAGTTAAACTGATGCACCTGAATCCCTGATCATTTCAAATATATGTGCACAGCAAGCAGAGATATGACAATGCCAAAAATAATGATGGGTTGAATTTATATCGCACTCTTCACGGGTGTGATCTTTACAGTGAAAGGAGCGTGACCCACCTCATCCCCCACCAATGAGCGCCCACCTGTAATGCACGGCAGCCATTTTACAGCAGAGTGCTCACCGCACTTCGGGGAGGTTATTTACTCTTAGCCAATCAAACAGGGGGATGCTTTGAGGGCCAGACTGAAAGAGCCAGCCTGGGAATTTGGCCAGGAATGCCTTCCATTTGGGACACTTCATTGGATTGGACAGGGCAATGCCAACTGGACAAACCAGCAGATGGGTCCTACTCTCGTGGCAGTGTAGCATAGTGATAAGGAGCAGGGTTTGTAACCAAAATGTTGCTGGTTCAATTACCCACCACGGTACTTATCCCAGGATTGCCTCAGCAAACATCCAGCTGTATAAACGGATAACATGTAAAACTGTAACCTATGTAAGTCACTCTGCATAAGAGTGTCTGCTAAATGCCAATGATGTAATAAAATGCAATGTAATGTAATGTAACCCTTCTATGGGTGTGCTTCAGCAATGCCAGCGCCCCCACTCGCCTGTGCTTGTCGAGGTACTGGCGCAGGTGCCCGATTGTCTCTGAGAGGCGCATTTTGAGGAGGTACGTCTGCTCCCCGTCCTCGGACCTGACCCGCAGCATGGTGACGTCACTAGGAGAGGGGGTCCTGGGGGAACCGCGGGCCTCCAACCTGCCAATCAGTTCAAAGAAGGGGTGGTGCAAGGGGCGGGTCACAGCCATGTCATAGCCATCAAAGTGAGCCCTTTACTTGCTCACAGTGTTACTCTATGAACACTATAAATACAGTGTTGTTAGGTGCTGGTGTGGTGTAGTGGTAATTTATAAGGCTCATAACCAAAAGGTCGCTGGTTTGATTCCCTGCAGGAACGCTGCTGTTGTAAACTTAGGCAAGGTACCTAAACCACAACTGTGTCAGTGAATATCCAGCTGTATAAACAGATAACATGTAAAACTGTAACCTCTGTAAATTGTTCTGGATAATAGTGTCTGCTATATGACAATAATATATTGTAATGTGACTGTAGGGTTGAGAGACAGCAGCATACCCCCTGTATGCACCTTTCACAGGCTCTCAAACACGTCTCATAATCCCAGGTGGGTCTGAATCCACCACTCTCATCCTACAGGTCATAATGCACAACATGCGCTTCAAGGTGTACTCTTATGTAGGTGAGCTATACACCTTAATTACCTTTTCTTCATGTCTTGCAGGGCTGGTGTGTCAATTAAAGCTCCTGTATGGTTGTCTGAGCTGCTCCCAGAGCCCTGAAATTGGGACAGAGACCATGACAGACTAGGAAGGTGACTTAACAGTGAAGGTGTTGTGTAGGTTATAGCAAATAGTGTTTCACAATGGCAAGCAGCCCTTCAGAGTACATGTAACATTCTCTGTACATTGTAGCAGAAGCACTGTAATAGGAAATGAGCTGTAAATTCAATTCAATTTTATTTGTATAGCGCTTTTTACAACACAAGTTGTCACAAAGAGACCCCCTGAGAGCAAGCCTAAGGCAATGGTGGCAAGGAAAAACTCCCCAATTAACAGGAAAAAACCTTGAGCAGAAGTACAATGTACTGCAGTAATTAATGACATAGTAATTATAAAATCTATCCCATAATGTCCGGTTCTTATGCAGTAAATGTATGCATTCTGGTAACAGCCAAGCTGGAGGTCAGGGAGTTAAACACGCTGACACAGAGCGTGCCATGTGATCTGGTGTGGGGGACAAGAGCTTCTGCTTGCCTGCTACCTGTGTGCTCACTCACAGTGATCTAAGGCTGTGCTCTGTGCCAGGTGGGTGCTAACGCAGCACGAGCAGGCCTTACACTTCAGCAGTAACTGAGCCGAGATCTGCTGTCCCTGGCCAACCCTGGGCTGGCTGAGCACTGCAGGATGTGACATCAGGAAGTCACTGCTGGGCACCGCCCTCAGAGGTTGCGAGTTCAAAACCACAGCAGGATACAGGAGATATCACATGCTGCAAATCTAATACACCGTGCTGCGGTCACCCACCCAGCGGAGAAAGAATGAATCATATGGTTTTCATACTTGTTACTTTGGAAGGTGCAGGAATGGCTCTCGGCAGATTCCACGTCCCTCATTGGACAGATTTGGTGATATTCAGTGAGGTATCTTACGTGTGTGTAATGTCATGAGGTCTGGGCGACGCAGTAAGGGCCCAGTACACTTGATGCAGTGATGAATGAGGCCTGCGTGTCTGTGACTCCGAGTCTCACCCGCATGGTTGCCTTCACCGAGTCACGGACGTCAATCACTTTCCCCGCCTTTATCACCACCTTCGGCAGCTTGTTCAGAAACTGCTCCACCGACAGCTTTCGGCCTGCAGACAAAGCACTCAGCTGATAGTGAAACAGTGAAACCATGATCCATCTATCCGCCTGTCCATCTCTACTCATTTATGTCTTTGTAGGTGGCACGCATCTCTTCCATTTAGAACTGTGAAAAAAGCTTAAAGTCTTCAGCTGAAGTTGAGACCTTGATGTGCAGCACCGGGTGCAACTCTTGTGCCGCTGGAATGAACTGAGCATGTAAATGGTCTTGTTTTGTGTGAATAATGAGGCTGCCATGGAGGATGAAATCACCCTCTTGCATGAGAATCATTGGCCCTGCTGCTATGGATGATGACATCACCCTCTTGCATGAGAATCATTGGCCCTGCTGCTATGGATGATGACATCATCCTCTTGCATGAGAATCACTGGCCCTGGTCTTTTTTGGGTGTCGGGCAGCTCTACTTTCATGTAAAAAGGATGTCCACTCATGGCGGTTTCATTTCTGTGGCCCGCCGTGTCCTTTGTAGCTCTGCCTCTGACACTACAGAAAACGAGCAACGTCACAGACCTGGTAACTGACTTCTCTTGCAGGCGGTGTTGTCGGGGGCGTGTCCGACGTTATCAGGGCTGTGTTCCGTGGCCTGGCCCACCGCCTTCCCCTCCCCGGGGAACTCCGCCCCCACCCGCCTCTCCTTGAACACTTCCTCTCTCCTGTCACTGACCTGCCATAGTGAGAGGCCTTAACATTAAACAGGTCTTAAACATGTTTCCACAGCAAACTCATTTTGACCCATATGTTCGGTACCTCGTCACTATGTCAGGGGGGTTTAGGGGTGTGATTAATGACCTAAAAGTGAGGGGAGATTAAGCTTTTTCCCATCCGGTTACAGGTTAATCAGGCAGTGATGCAGGGCAGTTAAACAGGTATACATCCAACGTCAAAAATGGCTGAACAAAGCTACTATATATTCAGTATTTATCAAGGAGGGGGTATGATTTTACCAAAACATATCATTCAGATGCGAGGCCAAAGTCAAAGCCCCTCTTTGCCATTAGGGGGCACTGTTTCTGTGCTGCAACGGAATGAGAAACAGCACCGAAAGTGGGCCTTTGTAATCATGTACAAATTAAAGATGAGAGCTTCCTGTTCATAGATGTCAGCATTTTCTCAGCCCACCAATATTGATTACTGTCTGTGGGTGTGTAATTCTGAGATTGACCTTGAAAACACTGAAAACAAATTTCTGTTATCTGATGTTGCGCGATGACAGTGACACAAACCACCGGGTTCAGGCATGTCTGAAGTCTGTAGGTTGAGAATACGCCCATGGCTTCAAATACATTGGAACGCACACGCACACGCACACGCACGCACACGCACACGCACACACACACACCTGGAAGGGCACTCCATCCGGAAACTTCTTCTGCAGCTCGGAAGGGAAGTATCCGTCCATCAGGTCCTGCATGCATTGCTGCAAAAGCATCAACACAGGGCAGTGTCAGGTTATGCCAGCCCGCCGAGCACCCCGGCATTGATTATATCTTGCAGTGGTGCTGAGTCACGCAGCGGTGGCTCTTTTGTGAACACAGATAATAGCAGCGATAATGCACACTACAGCACCAGCCAGAGGTGAAGACAAACAGGAGAAGGGGACCACACATCAAAATGGTCTGTGGAGGGAAATGGGTAAATGGAGGGTGAGTCAGTTACATTCACAACTGCAGTATCGGACAGCGACTGCATTTCTCCCTGACTCTGTGGCAGTGGAATAAATTATCTTTCCAATTTATCTCCACGTTTTTAATGAAAACAATTTTCCTAACTAAAACGCTTTCTAAGCTTCAGATGCAACGCCACGTGTGTGTATCATGAGAAATAATAACATCCATAGGTTATTCATGCGTTGAAATGTGCTCCAGCGATTGAGTTCGAGGTGAAAGCAGATGGTCTAGCCATGACAGCATTTACCACTAGGCTAAAGGGAGAAGCAGCATTTGGCTGTAAAATATTCATTACCAAATGCTACTGCTTTTTTTCTGGGGGAAGGGAGGGTAATTTTCAAAAAAGTAACTTTAAGCAGAATTTTTGCAGATTTTTGTGTTGGAGCATGCCACCTAGATGATGTCTCTATTTGCTTTCTAAAGTCTGTAAAACAGAACCAGCTCCACTACCCTGCCTGGCTGTGGCAGGCCTTTAGTGAAAACCTCCTCTATTCTCTCTCTTTCCCACATGGAATGACTTTACTCAAAGGTGTTTTACAGTACCTGCGTGCTGGGGTCCTGGTAGGAGCGGAAGGGGCCGCCAAACATCACGATGCCGTTGCTGAAGAGCGTCAGGGGCACGGGAGACTGGCGCGCCAGCCGTGCGCCCCCGGGCGTGGCCTCCACGTGGGACACGCCCTCCCCCGCCACGATGTTCAGATCCCGGATGCTCTGCAGCACCAGGTCAAAGTTCATCTGAAAATCCCGGACCACAGTGGCACCTGCAGGGAGGCAAGCCGGGTGAACACCTGTCCCGCCTCGGGTACCTGAATCTCAGTGGGGATGATCTAACACGTGGGAAACACTCCCACTGTTTCTGTAACGCTATGGCAACGATGCCACCCCACTGCACTGTCAGAGAACCACGGTAGCTGGGAAACTCTTCCTCTGGACATGCTAATGCGCAAACATTTGAAGATGGTATTGTGAACAGGCAGGGCAGACTGAACTGTCATCACGTTTGGAGGGTGAGGATAAGAGGAAGATGATGCTGGGGAAATGAGGACGAAGACTGCTGTACCTGGCTGCCACAGGCGTCGTCCGTGATGCACTTCCTGTTCACCCTCCCTCTCTTCCTGTGGGCTGGGCGTGTCTTGCCCCTCACTGCTCCCCACCCATACCATACCATAGTCATTCAGAAAACTCTGCAGAGACAGTTTCAGACAGTTTCTCCTTTGCGGCCCACTTCTCCTATCATTCAAATGACTGCAGTCTGAGTAATTTTTGGAGTGAGGTATCATGCCGCAGACACCGATGCAAATAAACTGGAAACCCCTGTAGCCTTGCCCTTTTAGCTTTATTGTGCGAGTGTTTGTGAGACTCCACATCACCATATATGCCTGTGCCGCGTTGTGTTTCTCCATTCAACTCACACGGTCCAGTCTCAAACAGTACGTCCCACTGTAACGTCTCTGACATTAACTCAGCTAGAAGGGTAACAGTGGTGAAAGTCATGAAAAGTGTGGCAGATCAGAAGGCACGATTGCATTCCTACATCTGAAAAACAGGAAACTAGAAGCATGTCTACCAATGAAAACGCAGCATCGTTTGAACTGCAGGTGTGCGCGGCATAGGCGACTTCCTGTAGCCTCACCTCCATCTCCCACACCTGATTCTGTAGTCTGACGCATGTCTGCTCTAATTCTTCCACCTGGCTCGAGCTGCTGGTTTTCTCTGAAGAGTCAAGATGATACAAGATGCACGTAAAAGTGGAAAAAACAGCTCCCCCCGAGTCTATTTTTGTGAATCATTCATCCTCTTTCCCGCCTCACTGACAAGATAAGCAGTTACTAATTCTAACCAATGCGAGACAGAACCAGAGTACGCCATTTGTTCAAACAAAATGTCCTAGTAACTCTGGATGACCCACTGACCCAACTGTTATTTGGTGTTCTTCATAACTCTGGAGTGGCCATGCTGTACAGGAGTCTGTGAGTTTACCTTGTGACTTTTGAAGAATTCTGAGTTTCTCTTCCAGAAGAGCAATCTTTTTCTCCTGGGGTTGGAAAAACCTCATATGTAAGCCATACTCAGATGAACACCCATATTGATAGCTAGATTAACGGCATATTTTGACTATGTACATCACTAAACCCATAAATATACATCAGTAAAACACCTTAAGGTTAAGATATGAATATAAACTGGATTCAGTTTCCAGCTATGCAGACAAGACAAAACAATGGCATGCTCAGTATTCGGCATTACATAGATGCTGCAGTGGATGCACACCCTGTCCAGGAAGGAAACCTGTTGTCAGGCTATGCTGTCTATGCTATGTTGTCTATGCTACACTGCCGCCTACAACAAGCATAGTGGTTAAGGAGCAGGACTCGTAACCGAAAGGTTGCCGGTTCGATCCCCGCTGGGACACTGCTGCTGTCCCCTTGGGCAAGGTACTTAACCCACAGTTGCCTCAGTAAATATCCAGCTGTATAAATGGATAACATTGTAAAGAACTGTAACCTATGTAAGTCGCTTTGGATAAAAGCGTCTGCCAAATGAATAAATGTAAATGTCATGTCATATGCTTTAGCCTTCTAACCCTGATGCTCTGATGTTTTATTGTCCCACCGCATCATGCATTGTTATTAAAGGTTTTACTTTTTGACATAAATTGCTCTTTTTGATGCTGATGTTTATTTGTGTATGTGGTCATGTACCTGCTGTAGGCAGCCCCAGGTACGCTACCTGCCGAATGACGACATGATATCAATAACAGCAACTGTGCTCATATGGTGACTCATAACTGAAAATACAAACCAGCTGTTTATTTTCTCCGGACGTCAGCGCAACCCACGTCCCTGATAAGAGAAGTATGTGTGGTGTTTGTATCCAGCGTATAAGTTCTCTGTAGTTATATAGTCATATATTTATATCTTTGGCAGATGCTTTTAAGTAGAGCAACGTATGATCCTTCTGCGTGAGTTTTAGCTGCTGCAAAGCGATTTGTTTAAGATATGGAGGGTGATCTATGTCCCTGCAACTCTACGCAAATAGCGATAGCTAACTTAAAGTTGCACGGAAATTACAATTTTTCACCTTTTCATTCCAAGCTTTTTAAAGGTTCTTCTTTCCTTTGCTTGAGCCTTTGGATTGGCTGAAATGCAGGGTTGTATTTACATAGCCCTAAAAATTTGCCAGGTTAAAGATACTTTTAATTCTGAAGCTAGACTGTAGCCTTTCCGGTAACACCAGAACACTGAACACATATATGTAATTGACGGAGGAGGATTATGATACAAATAAAGATTTATTTACATCAGGCACAGACTTGTCCATTCTACTGTAGTCATTTATTTTACTGGATTTCCTCTACATTCCTCTGTTTTGCTTTGTATTTAATGTTTCATTTACAATTATGTATAAAACATGTCTAAGAAACCACACAATCTTCCAGCACATCATGGGTTCACTTACAGCAGGGGTGTCCAAACCTCTCCTGGAGGGCCACTTGTCCTGCATGTTTTAGAGCTCTCCCTGCTCCAACACAGCTGATTCAAATGATCAACTCGTTATGAACTCCTGAAGCTGCTGAATAACAAACTGATCATTTGAATCAGCTGTGGTGGAGCAGGGAGAGATCTAAAACATGCAGGACAAGGAGAGGTTTGGACACCCCTGACTTACAGGCATATCCCAACCAACTGACAAGCGTGTCTTACACTATATCACACATCAAGCTTAGTCAGGGAAACCTCCTATATACATTACAACTGTCCACAGTGGCACTGACTGCACCTGTGTGTGGTTCCATGTATTGTTACTCAGAGGTCATCAGATGCCAGCGCGTCCATATCCAGTGTTTCTCAACCCTCTCCTGGAGGGCCCCCTGCCCTGCATGTTTTAGATCTCTCCCTGCCTCAACACAGCTGATTCAAATGATCAACTCGTTATGAACTCCTGAAGCTGCTTAATAACAAACTGATTTTGTTTTAGTGCATTCGCCGGTCCTGTCAGAGGTGCTAATCATATGAATTGTAAGTGGCTGAATTCTGTCTTTGTAATGTTGTTCTTACACTTACTCTTGCCAGTGTCACAGCCTTATCTACTCCCACCACTTAAATACGACAAGTGGTTTGACACGGGCCTCTTATAAATAATTTTCGCACTTTTGCTCCTCTGCTTGAACACTGTGCTCAAACCACATTAGCTAGATCCCACGTCTATTTACAGTGTGTGAAAGTGTAACAAGGCCTTGCTTCAAGACGGCAGACACTGTGCACATAAGCCAGGGCTCCATTTGAAAAAACTGACATTTGGTGCAACAGACGTTTTTATGAAAGCCAGTACGGAAGTACCATTACAGGGAGATTGTGGCAAAGGCTGTGGGTGCCGTGCAAGCTGTTCACCTTGCGCTGGATGTCCAAGGACTGGGCATTCACCTTTCTCTCCAGCTGGGTTAGTTTCTGCATCATGGTTGTCATCAGCTCAAAGTCACTGAGACCAGCGCCTGCGGGCAATGTGAACATTCACAGGATGTCACTCTGCACCATGTTCATTCCTCTCCTTAACACCAAGACAGCAGCTGTAAACCACAGGGCTGTTTACACAGCCTAACCCGACAGTAGTGTTTAAGCCGTGCACGTGGATGAAATTGAGAGAAAATGCTAGAAATTATCAAACTGGCTGCTGGTAATAATGAAATGAACTCAATACATGCTTAGCAGCTTTCATATACAGTTCCAAAGTTAAGTAAGTAGATAAATTAAGTAGA
Source organism: Megalops cyprinoides (assembly GCF_013368585.1). Classification (NCBI taxonomy): domain Eukaryota; kingdom Metazoa; phylum Chordata; class Actinopteri; order Elopiformes; family Megalopidae; genus Megalops; species Megalops cyprinoides. The sequence continues at coordinate 5,433,397 of NC_050592.1, forward strand.
GTAAGTAAGGTAGATAAATTAAGTAAGTAAGTAGATAAATTAATCCTCCATTCAAGCTTGATAAATTCAGCAGCGTTAAAAATATGCATTCCCTCTGCTTATGTCATTCATCCAAAATGAGACAGCGGTGTGTTCAAAACCTGACCTCCAAAAACGCTGAGCGTTACCCAACGCGAACCTGAGTGCTGTAACACGATTATAAGCCCAAAACGGTCCGAACCTGACATTATTTTGTCGGGTTCGTGTTGGGTTTGGGATGGGTTGCAGGGCTTTAGTTATGACATGCTGTGAAAGGGCCATGTGTTATCTGGGGATTGAGAGCTGAAACTTGGCACTGGAACGCCTAAGCAGACATTTTAGGGCAGCATTTCTCGGCTCTACTCCTGCTTGTACACTACCTGTATTACTATTTCCTAAGGGAACAAATTAACAAAAACAAATTGCAGAAACACAACTGTATTTCTCATTTTACCAGCGCACTAGCAATGTATATATTTTTTAAGGGTCTGGTAGCAGTAGGTATTCAGTTGAGAAGTAAGTATTCAGTTGAGAAGTCACAGAACCCTAATTAACTGAGAGATCTGTTAGAACTAAAACCAGAATCGACAGTAAAGTTCTCTGCCAGGGCTGAGAAATATAGTATCATTCCATTCCACTTGTTTAAAAAAACCATACTGTTTTTTAACACACATTGGGCTTTGAGGTAGGCGGATGTCAGTTGTGGTTGTGCTAAAACTTTTATGTGCAGAGGAGCTGCACAACCTGTTTCCTGTTGCTTGTAGTCTACAAATTAAGTTTTTGCACAGGGATAAGGACAACATGGATTTACAGTTACTTGTATGTATTTCAAATGCAATTAAAGGTACATGGGACATTACCATTGCTGTTGCTCTTTCTCTGTGTGACCTTCAACCTGGATGTAGAGGGAGCATCTGAGGCTGGGGGGGCTGGCTGCCTTAGTCCCGGGGAGATACTGTCATCTGGCATAGTAGCTTCATGACCTTAACACACACACACACACACGCACACACAGATCCAATAAGAATAAATTATTAATAAGACTGTCAAATTTACTTCCCAATAGTGTGGCATTATCTGTGATTTCACAGAAAGAGAAGAGAGCACCCTTACACTTGTCTAGTTTCTCTTTGGAAGGAAGACCTCTCCTCCTGTGATGGGCAAAGATCAACAAGTCATTATTACTTGTAAAAATGATCACTTCAACAGTAGTATTTTATTTGCTCTCTTAGGTTTTCATGCATTGTGTCATCATGTTATTTCAACAAATTTATTTTCCCTGTTTATACATGTTTATCTGTGATCAACGTTTTTTTTTTTTTTGTGGTAACATTGCTGAAATAAAAAACGGGTGCGCTGTCATGGACGCTCGGGTCGGTTTGCCTTACTTACCCCTGGTTTTGGGGTCCTGGGAAGGGAACTCTTTTGTTTTTGCCTAACATAGAGAGTGGGGAGCTCATCGTTCTGACTGGCCCAGGAGTGTAGTGGGAACAAAATGCTTCTTAATCAAAACAGACGGTACTTGTGAGTGGAACAGTATGGGATAATGCATTAACTGTGCATGTGCATGTGCAAGCATGTCTTCTGGAGACGGATAGCATCTCACTCTATCGATATTCAGCGTTTTATTTTACCAATCCACACACTAACGAAATGGTAGTGGGAAGATAAGACTGTAAAAGCTAAAGTAAATGCAACATCGCTATTGTTTAATAACGCAACAGTGGCCCTTTAACTGGTTAGCTGGCTACTCCACATTTCCAAAGGTATGTGCTATTAGCTAGCTAACGTTACCAATAAAAGAAGAAAATCAGCCTCGACGTTCGAATACAGCTATTTGGTCGATTCAAAATGACTAAAACTAGGACAAGGACTAAAACTCGAGTTACACATATGTTTTGGACACACGTATATTACCTTGTCAACTGCTTCAAATTTGAGCTCTTGCAGCTGAATTCGCTGTTCTTGACTTCCCATGACCACCGGCCTGATTGTTTACTGTCCGTTGCCGTTGGTTACCTGCGGTGAGCGGCGTGTGGGCGTGCTGCTCAGTTGGCTACAGTGCAACATGTCCTGTTTCGCAGGAAACAGGGGCGAAGCTACTGTTAAATGTTACTCTGGCGAGCTTGACATCCCTGGGTTCTCGTTGGTGTCCGCGACCGTGCAGAGTTTGTATGGAGCAGTGCCAATGCCAAACATAATTTAATTTGCATTTTCACATCTTTAATTATTGAACAGATTATAACACAGTGTTTCCGAGCACTGGTCCTTGGAGCCCCTTCTTGTGCTAGTTTTCATTCCATCGGAGCCCTTGTTTATTTAGGTCTGATTGCGATTTTAGCTGACCATCGGTATTTTTTAAAATAAACACATAAATCTAGTCATAACTTGGTGTTTAGTCGTATATACATTTTTGTTAAAAAAATGCAGTTAAAACATGCTGTACTAAAATTAAAAGAAACTGCTTTGTTCAAAATATTTTTGTGGCTGTCTTCCCCTTGACCTAATTTAGTACAGTTGTCATGGTTAATTAAACCCTAATTAATTGTTCAGGTAATTACTCCTCTTCAATACTTATTGGTATGACTAATTTATTTAAGTGATGCAAATAAAGAAAGTAGAATTTACAGAAGTAAGCTATTTCATATGTAGGCCTAAACTTATGTTAAAACAAACATTTTCCAACCACCCATATCTTTTACAGGGAACTGACAGCAGATATTTAAGTGAATTCAAATAGAGATCAGAACTAATTTAACTGTTCAATCAAACAATATGAAGCCTGGTCGATAGACAAGTAATTTAAAACCTACACCGGGGCCCCCGGGACTAGGATTAGGAGCATTAACAGGATTTGAAAGTGAATTCACTTTCAAATTTATTTTTGCCCGTGATATCACTGTAGGCTACGTCACTACATTAAAATTGAGTGTTGTTTTTGCAATTCAGCCTACTAGCCCATTCGGTTGGGCTAGCTAGCCTACGATTCTGTTATTAGTGGACAACGATTTAAAGTTTTATCGTTAATATCACAAGATATGGAATTATAGCCTATTTAATTTTGTTGTGAACTCCTTTGTCATTAGTTCACAATATTTAAGCGGTTTTCTTACTGTGCCGTGTGTGAGTTTCGCGGGGCCCAACCTGCCAGTCTGCTGCCAACCATAGCAAATTGACAAATGCAAAATTGAAATCTGTAAATTTTCGCATTTCATTTCACAATTATCTATGAATTAGGCATATCGTTTAAAATAGGAAAACAATAAAATAATGAAAATAATAATAATAAAGTAGCCTAATAAACTACATATGTTTCCGATTTCCGATTGAGAAACGAAGCACTCTTTTTCCAAATTACTTTTGCGAAGTTCTCTCGCTGGAAAGGAGCGGGTATCCTTCGGCTCGGGATAGCCTAGTAGACTTCACGCTGCTGCTTTTGACAAACCGGTGACTTCGGAAACCAACTCCTTTTGTCGTTTTACGATCTCTTTTTAATTAGATTAAATTGGCTCCTGGCAAGATCCTTAGGCTAAATGTAATTTATTCAGCTGGCTGGCTGGCTGTTTAAGTCATTTTCATGCACCAATCTGTTACATTAATCAAACTCAATGAATTTGCTGCCTTTACGTTATGTAGCAAGGTGTGTGTGTGTGCACGCGCGCATGTGTGTGAGAGGGAGAGAGAGAGAGAGAGAGAGAGAGAGAGAGAGAGAGAAAATGAGAAAGGGCAGAGATGCTCAAGTTTTAGCTTTAGTGTTTTATTTATTATTATTTTTTTTTTACTTAGAATCAAAGACTGAATCTGGTCATAAGTCATGCCCAGACGACAAAAGCATAACGGCATGCTTTTTCATCAGTGGCTATTTCCTTGGAGCGTAGTTATCACCATCATGTCTATCTTCACGACATTCTGTTCATCGTATCACGTATTTCTCCATTCTTTTTGATTTGAGCGAACGGTTGCCAAACAAATATCCATTTACGATTAAGCATCACGACCAACGCAGCCCTTCGGCGGAGACTGAACACCCCCACCCTCCTGCCCCGCCCGCATGTACGCGCGCGCACGCACCCCCACTCGTTTCAGTTAAAGGAAGGAGGAGAGACGTCTGCTGAGACTTCTCTCCTGCTCCAAACATGATGAACAAACTTGTGTTTTGCGTGCTTCTGGCCCTAATGGTGGTGATGATTTCGGCAAATACCAAGGTAACGCTTGTATTTGTTGTGCAAACGCGTAGTCTGCGGAGGATGTTGTGGAATGCTCATTCTGATGTAGGGACCTGAACACAATGAATATGCAAACTAACAAAAATACACATGATTATTTCTTTCTGAATGATTATAGAGTGAACTTTATTACTCTAAGTAATAGGCCTACTGTTTGATTTAATGTTCAAATCATGTATAAATATATAATGGTACTCTGAAAATAGCTTAAAATATACGCATCATAATAAATTTCTTCGTTTGCGTTAAGCGATGAATAATCGGTAGTTTCGAATGAACGGCACGATAAGTCTATGTTACGCCCGCAACAATGATTTCGGCGATGTTATATTACAATTAAATCCAATTCGCTGACGCTCACAACGCATTTTAGCCGAATTGATGTATTTTCCTCCTATTTTTCTCTTTTCCAGCCAGCCAATAATGGCACCTCACAAAAGGTATTTTACAAATCCCCTTTTTGCACAATTATTAGCATTTTCAACTTGAAAGAAAGACTAATGTATACTGTTTTACATTGTTCACGAGATGTAGGCTATTTACAATTATAGTAGTGTTTCTTTAAATGTGTTCATGTGCATAGAAGATACTTTACCATTCACTCTTAAAATAATACAGTAATCTTGTAGAATAGCAAAGCATTTCTTTCAGATGTGGTTTGCCACAAATGAAATCATCAGATATGATGCTGTTGGTCGGGTCGGATTTGCAGGTTCCATACCCTGGCAAAGGGGATATGAAACTCTACAGGTGTAAATACAAATTTCTGATTTAATTAGGTCTGACTCACTTCAGGTCTGACTAGTATGTTACTCATATTGCACATTTAAATCACCAGTTTCTTTTTACATCAAAGAAATGCATATTAAAAATAAATAAATCTCTCTGTTATTTAACCTATTATTTTTGCGCATTTTGACAGTCTGATTCTTCGGACGCGAGCACAGTGACGGTCCCGCTTCTGCTGCAGCTGGGGATGACGATGGTTCCCGCCCTTCTCTTCAAACTGCTCTGACCCCGGTTCCTCCATTCGTGGCGTTTGCGGAGTTCACCGTCGTGTGAATCCTTGCATACCTGTTCTCTCCAACCTGTTTTGTGTTTCGCTCCTTCTTTTGCAACCGCCAACCTCTGTGACGCTGGAAAAATGTTCTGATGGACCTGTAATGATCGGATAAGTGGCATGCATTGAATAAAACTTAAGGGCAAAAAAGGGTATGTGGTCTTATTTTCCACAGAAATGAAGACAGAGGTTCTCGTCTGGGTATTCAGTATCTTTCACCCTGGTTTATGAGTAAAATTCTTAATTATTTATCCAGACCCTTATTTAAAAGCAATAAGTGATGAAATATATAACAAGGTAAAACACTTCCAACTGTACATACAGCTTTCATCATTGTAAAAACAATAATTTTAATGGACATTTCGTACCTTGTAGGATAATGTACAATACAAGTGCATTGTAAATACGTGAGGACGAGCTATTGGTGAACTTGGGAAAAATGTTTGATAGCGTAAGCTGCTGGAAACTATACAGCTTTTGGGTCTTCTGTGGGCTGAAATATAATTGTGCATGTACATCCTTGTTGGTTTTACGCTTAGAAAGAACCCATAGCCGTAACTGACTAGAATGGACAAACGTTGCCACCAGGCTAAATATAAGAGATCAACGGTGAGCGTTGTTCGGGGTTCTGAATACTTTGCTATGATGTCATGCAGCAGGAAAATTAAGAAGGAGAAAAAGAAGATAAGGATGGCCGAGATTCAGAGGTTGGTGTATGAAATTTGCATCACAAACATTTGTACTCCTGAAATGTGGTTAGAAGGCACAAAACCACGTTCTTGTAATGGTCGGACCTCAGGGTAGTTGCGGTTAATTCCGCAGGAAACCTCATCGCGGTTCCAGAACGGTCTATGCTGCGTGTGTACGCTCCGTAAACCTGGCAGAGGGAACTGCCTGCCTTCCGAATGCAAGCGACAATGCGTTATCTGTCTGAAGACAGCGGGAAAAGTGTCCTTCCAAACCACGGGGCGTCGCTGTTCATAATTACAGAAGATATGACCCCTTACACAGGAAGTGAGCGGGGGGAAGTGGCGAAACAGTGAACGAGTGAGCACAAATTGGACTTTAGTAGAGTGCTAACGATACAAGTAGAAAGGTTGCTGTTCATATTATTTTCGGATAAAGAAGAAGTGACAAAGAAAAAAGAAGAAAATGAGTTGTCTTTGGATGGGGAATGTGAGTTACTTTCTTTGAAATGCTGATCTTCCACGCGAGATTGCTAAATTACTTAACGTTAGCTAACAGCAGCAACGGTTACGAACACAGCATTTGACCAGCTAGCAAGTTAGCCAGGTAGCTAGCTCCTAGTCGATGCTATTAACTACCTGACTAGCTATAGCGAGCTATAGCCGTTATATGTGAGTGTATAGTAATTTCGTGTTTTAGCTACCTAAACTACGTTATCTGGCGTAACGCTGGTGAATTGATAGCTTACGCAACAGAAAATGCTGCACTTCAGCTGACGTTAGCTTTTAATTCCCTTTTCAGTGTTTGGTCAGGGAGGGTGAGTCAGTGAAGATGAAGACTAAAGGTAGCTAATTATTTGGCTACATTGTCCTTTGCACCTCTAGGTACCTGCGTAGGTAGCAATCTCTGACGGTTTGTTCATGGATTTCTTAATGCCTCGTCAGTCATTCTGCGGAGTGCTGGTTAGCTAGATAACCCGCACAGTAGTATACATATACTGGCATAGACTGCAGTTAAAAATATTGATGACCGTATTTTTCAGTCCTAAGTCCACTGTTTTGATCCGTAACTTGGCTGAACACCATCTTTTATCCTGCTTTGTGAGCCCAGCATCACATCTTAATGTTCAGCGCTTTGATGAAGTTAAATATTTTTGACCAGTTATTACATTTACGTCACACACCATATAGCCTGCTTTCGTTTCAGGTCTGACTTTCTGTTTAAGTTGTGTGCAGTGCTCTGTGGTTATTTCACAGTCTTTGATCCACACATCCCTGGATGTTCTTAATGGAAGCGAGAGATTTGCAGTGCAGTGGAGTTTGTTAATCTGCAATGTGCTTTGCTCTGTGTCTTGCAAGCTGGAGCCGTATATGGACGAGAAGTTCATATCTCGTGCCTTTGCCACCATGGGGGAGCTCGTGGTGGGCGTGAGGATCATTCGCAACAAGATGACTTGGTAAGAACAAAGCTGTCAGCAAAAACCTGGAGAACCTAAGGCAGCAGCATATACTGTTATCTGAGACACTTGTACGTGGTGTATTAATCTCATTTGATGTAAAGATACAAGGTTTGCACAAGGTGGGCTACGATTATTTTTGGCAGACATTACATTATATTACATTCATATAGCAGACACTCTTATCCAGAGCGATTTCCAGCACAAGAGAACAGAAATGTATGCATTCAAGGTAACTGTAAGGTCATAAGAGTCAGTGCAAGTGCAAAATTTAACTGCAAGGAGGCAACTTCAGTTACAGTCTGGATACTATAATACATACCAGCAAGAACGTACTTAAATGTAGGAGCCTCCATAGGGAAGGACTGGGGAAAGTGCAGAGAGCTGAATATGGGGCTACAGTTTGGCATACAGGTAAAGTAAGTGGGCTTGCAATCAGAAAACTAGTAGAATTTGGAGGTCTCAGTGCTTCCCTTGAGAAATACGTGAAATAAGGAGGGAGGGAGTCTTATGTATAAGCAGAAAATCCAGTGTGGAGCAACAGTGTCTAGTTAGTCCCTATTTGTGGCACTTATAATAAATTGTGTAAGTCAGTCCACAGAGGTGCTGTTGGAGGCCGAGTAGTGAATTCGGGCTGGATGCAGGTTTTGTGAACAAGGAGCATTGCAAACAAGTGAGCCTGAACCCTTAACTGAATTAAAGCGGAACCTGAGGTCTAAACCTCTGCGCTGTCTCTTGTTCCTCCGTTCTAGGGGCGCTGCCGGCTACTGCTTTGTGGAGCTAGCGGACGAGGCGACGGCAGAAAGATGTCTGCGTAAAATCAACGGCAAGCCCCTCCCAGGAGCGACACCGGTACAGAGCGGTTGCCCGTTTCAGCTTTCCCTCAGTGTCCCAAGCCTGCTGTCAGTAGGGCACAGACATTACGTTACGTTATTGGCATTTAGCAGACGATCTTATTCAGCGCAACTTACACAAGTTACAGTTTTTTTTTTTTAACATGTTGTGCATTTATAAAGCTGGATACTCACTGAGGCAATTGTGGGTTAACTATCTGGCCCAAGGGTACAGCAGCAGTGCCCCAGTGGGGAATCGAACCAGCAGCCTTTCGGTTACAAGCCCTGTTCCTTACTGCTGTGCTACACTGCCACCCCAGACATGTACGTTTCATGGACTTGGTAAATGCGTTCCGTGCTTCTCCCTCTGGGCTCCTGTCAGTACTGAACTCTGCCCTGCGCATCATACTAAACTGCTCATTTGCCCAACACTGATCGCAGTGCTGCTGGGGCCGTGGCAGGGGAGGGGTGTGGAATGCGACATGTGACCGACGGCTTACAAAGGCCTTGCTGATTGGCTTTCCATTGGCCGGTAGGCTGGGGAGCAGGCTCCTGAATGCTCTGTGGCACTGCCACAAAGGATTGTTTTACAATGTGAATTCCAGCAACTAGCTCATATAATTTACTTATGTGTGGAATTGTAAGTTTGTTACTATGAGTTTTTCATTTGAAGCAAATTTGAATAGCCTTCTGCTATACAACCACTTTAAGCCACACAAGAAACCAACACTAGGTCTTGTAATAATACATTTTTATGTGTTATGCTGTGTGTATGTTTTATGTGTCTTGCATTTGTTATAAAAATGATAAATGGTGTTGTCCTTATGTTGCAGTATAGTAAAGTACAGGTGTCTTATAGGGTCAGATTGTGTCATATTGCTCACTATGAGGGCATTTGATAAGGAATGTTTTACTGAAGTCACCTGGAGGCCAAGCACTGTCTCTCTCCTTGTTAAGCTGTGGCTTTCTTTTCTGTTTACAGCCCAAAAGGTTCAAGCTAAACCGGGCTACATATGGGAGACAAGGAGACAACAGGTATGCCGACCTGCTCGTGTGTGCCCCTTTTAGAGGGTAACAAATGTACACTGCACTCTTTCAGACACCACATCAGCAGATCACAAGTGTTTGGGGTTTGGAACTGAATGGCTTTTGGCTGCTTCTCAGCCAGTCATGGTATGGCACATGGAAGCTTTAAATGTTGTGTGGGATGGGCAAACCTCTGCATCGGCTCCCATTGTCCTCCTTAGTTCCTAACTTCCAGACTGGTTACAGTTTCCTCGTGCTTGTTCTCTGAAGCATTTGTGCAGGCCCAGCTGATACAGGATATTGTACAAAGGTTAGTGCAACGTTGCATAAGATTGGTGGTGCATTGGCTGGCAACCCCTTCTTTACTCACGTGCCTTTGACGGTTTTGGTCACCAGTGTTTATTTTTGTTTCTCTCCCAGAAACAGGGGTGGTCCAGACAATAGGTATTCCCAGCCATACCCTTACAACCACAACCAGTACTATCAGCAGTACCCAAATTACTACTCAAACTGGGGCTACGACCAGAACTCAGGTGGCTATGGCTACAACTACAACCAGTATGACTACAGCACACAGGTAAGCTCATCTGTTTACGGCTTTGATTTTTCTATATTGCCATGGGAAAGCTAGCAGTTCCAACAGACCTATGCACAGGGCTTTGAATGAGGGTTAGCTAAAGTGCTTTTCTGAATTACTGCTTAATATTGTACACTTTATTTTGATATGAATTGTTTTTGCCTGAAGCAGGTGACTGTAAATGACCCCATGACATGTTTCCTTTTCAGTCATACGAAGAGGTTGAGGACGACGGGCTGGAGGGTGAGTGTGTGTTGACCACTTTTCTTTCTGAAATCTTCTAAGAAATGAAATGGTAAAAAAAAAAAAAAAAAGACAGATTTATGGCTGACCTTTTAGTCAAGCTCTCTGATTGACTGATGGCGAGAGTCTGCCCAGCACAGTGTCCCACTGACCATAGCCATGACCGTTGCTGTGTACCCTCTGTTTTCCAGACCCCAACACTGAGCTGGATGTGGCAGAGGCCAACCGGCAGTTCATGGAGGAGAGCGAGGAGCTGTACGACGCCCTGATGGACTGCCATTGGCCACAGCTGGACTCCTCGGACCTCCCCGTCTCCCCGTAGATCCACGCGTTGGACCAGCCGAGCACGTCTGCTCTGAAATCGTGTGACTGTCCGTCATCAGACCCGCTCTGGCTTTCCTATAGGGGAACTCTGGGAGGATGGGCCGTGTGCGACGTTAAAGGTCAAAAGGGATTCGTTTTGAAGCAGGCTAGACTGTAGCTTTGGCACCCCTGGTTGATGGTGGCCTGGGAGAACCTCCAGTGAATCAGACCTCACTGTTCCACCACTTTCCAGAAAGGATGCGTCTTCAATATATGAATCATCTTTAGCATATTTTCTCTTTTGTTTACTTGCCATTTTTGGATTTTTTATCCCTTCCACCCCCAATGTGTATGGGAAACCATCTTGGTTTTCAAACCAAAGGACACCTAGCCCACCAACTGGCTAATGTTTTTGTTTGATGCCCAGCATTATAAAATCCACTTTATACACACAGATGAAACATTCACTGTGGTCTTTGCAATAGTATCTTTGACTAGTTATCTTGTCCTCTCATCCATACTGAACTAAAACTGTGGCTGAACAATGTGTGACCACACAAAATTAGTCTTTTGTAGTGTACATACACCATAGAAAGGCATAGTTTGTTTCTATATGCATCATACATCATGCAAAATTAGTTTCATGCTGAACATAAATATTTAATGGAGCATTTGAACATGTAACTACACAGTTATGTGTGTTATGTTTAATTGTTTTTTCTATTCATTAAATGCATTCAGTTCAGATTGAGTGTAGTGCATTAAGTATTGGAAACAAATTTCTGATGCAGAAACTGAACTGGTTTCGGTGAAGTCAAAACAGCTGCATCGTTGTCATTGCTTGCCATTTCTGCCCTGCTTATATAAGGAGAGCTTGAGGTTTGGTTTAAGAACTGCATTTATGTTAACTGTGTGCTGCACATCAATGAAGAATGCATGTCACATCAAACTGTAAACTGCGTTTTTTTTTGTGCTGACTGTTTGGATTTCATAGATGCTCTCTTAAAAATGTCATACTTCAGGATAAATTCTCTCATCTTGTTGTATTTTTTGCAAATAAAGTTATTTCTCTTTTCATAGTGTGATGATTCTGACGTTGTGATATACAGTACCGGTCAAAGGTTTGGACACCCCTGATTAAGATATTTGTTTGTATGAATTTCTTTTTAAAATATTAAGTATTTTTGGCTATTTTGAAGAATCTAAAATATAAGAGTTTTGATTTGTTTAAAATGCTTTTTTGGTCACTGCAGAATTCTAGTTGTGGTGTTTCATAGTTTTGATGTCTATGTATCAGTTGCTTTGTAACTCTTAATTGTGTCATACAGTGCCACAGTAAAATAGCTTACCAGTGGTTACAAGTATGCTGCACAACTGGATGGTTTGACTGTACCCAATGGCCTGTTGCTGTCGGAATGGGTAATTTGGCTCCATTTGCGCAGCATAATGTAGTGCGTGGAGGACTTAAGGAATGTGCCACAGGCAAGGGGCCTGCAGCTCCTCTCAGAAAGGGCAGGGAGGAGTTGGGGGAGGAGGGCTGCGGCCCACAGCCCACATCTATTCACGCTGACCTGGAAGAGCCTTTCTTAATGGGCTTTTTTTTTTATTTGTTCAGGCTGGCCTGCCTTCCCCCTTCGGGTCATGTGAGTGCAGTGCGGTGTCTGTGGAGTCAGTTACCAGGAGCCGTGTGGAAGTCATGGGATAAGGTCCCTGTGCTCCAGGCTTTCCAGCTAGCATGTTAACATTGTGATAATTGGCTTGAGTTCAGCGCTGCAGTTCAGCAGAGGTCTGGTGGTTAGGCCAGATGCCTCAAATTCATGTTAAAGAGAGGGCTTGTGTGCTTGTTTCCCTTCCAGTCAGTTCCAGTACTATGTTTCGTTAGCAGATATTTTCATAAATCAACTGCTGAATTATTAGGGTGAGTATGTTGAAATTCTGTCCAGATACCAGATGATTTCTGACATCTGAGGGCAGATTCTAAATTAAGTTAGATGACTGAAAATGTGCAGGTTGTAATGACAATCGCCTTAGGGAGAAGAGTGGAAATTGCTCTCTAAACACATTTGTAAACACACGCTTTGCTTAATTATATGCGCAGTCTCAATAGTTTTGTGGATAGCACCATGAAATGGTAATGGTGAATTTGGACGAGATAACACGATGATCAGCGAATTCTGCGCAGAATTTTGCGCAGCATGACGCCTTCAAATAGACTAATGACTGCGTAAGCGAGGTCGCTGCCAGTCTTAGGGCAGGACCTGTGACGAAACGTCTATCGATTTGGAGGAACTGAGTGAGTAACGGAAGCCTCTAAACGAGTAGTTGAAACGAAGTCCTACATCAAGTAAGGTTTTATTCTATAATAATAATTCAATGCACATGTGATATATGTTGACTGTAAAGGGATTTTCACATATTTTACCTGACAAGTGTCACTAAGCTATGCAGGCAGTTACTAGTCATCTAGCTAGCTTGCTAACGTTACATACATTGACAGCTTTGCTAGCTAAATAACTAAGCTAATTGAATAACTGGCTAACCAGTCAATTTATAGCTAAGTTAACAATGAATAGATGTATCCAGTAACAATGGACAGAGGACATGGTCACGAAGCTAAGTTGTAGAACAGATCTTGTCCAGAACAGGCTAGCAAACTTGCTAGCTACAGATGTTTGGTGTAAACAGTCGACAACCGATAGCTAGCCGACCAGACTAGCTAAATAGCTAGGAAGATGATTCGACAATGTTAGCTTATTAGTTACAGGCACAACATCTTGTATGTGTTTGTATCAAATTCATAGTACCAGTTTGGTGGCTGGCCGATTAGGTTGTCTAATGGGCTTTTCTTTTTTTCCGTTTAAATATATGAGTTAACAGGCTAATCATTCAAGGGAAAGGGACAGAAAGCTGGAATCAAACTAGCCAGGCTTATTTGGCTACCGTTAGCTAGCGGTCCCATTCAACAGAAATTGCTTACGTTAGCTAGCTAGACAGCATTTGAAAATTGGCTGCGTGCCATGTGATAGCCGGCGATTTATATGTTGGATTGTCGGATTTTGCCATGTTTATTAGGCCATCATTGTAAAACGGCAATAGCTACGCAGCTGATACATGTAGGCTACTCTCTGAATTTCATGTCTTGTAGCCATGCTCCGTGTGTTCCTGACTTGGTGCAACTAGGTCAGTCCCTTCATGAAATATTGACGTTTTCTAAAACGTTTAAACGTAGCATAATGACAACGTCGCATGTGCCCCGTTTCATTCCTGTGCAGGTAATTAATTTAACCGTGTCGAATTTGTCCGAATTCTTACAGCTGATTGATGCAGGGCGTAATATCGCGTCATTCGGGGCCCAGGGTGGAGCTTCTCGGCTGCTAAATAGTGCGCCTTTGTAAATTGTGGAGTTGCGCAAGCTCTCCAGACAGCCACGCTATCCTGCAAAATCGAGGCCGAGTGTAAACAACCTGCTCCGTTTTGACCCATATCGTCAGTAGCTTGCAGGTTAGTTAGATAACGTGTAAACGATGTGACAGTTTGCTGACACCGTGAGCCACGCCTGACCAACAGGCGACGTTTTTGGCGAGCTATCTGGAAAAAGGGATACTGCGTGCAAGAAAACGATTTCCTGCGTAACCAGGTGGGTAGTGCTAAGAGGCTATCTTAGAGTATGATGTTGCATTGTGTTGTTGCTAGCTACCTGACCATGATGGTTACCGGTAGTGACCGTACACCAATCCTGCGTAGCTGTCAAATTCTGTGTGGAAACTCGCCGATTGATTATTCGTTCCCCAGACACGTTACGTTACATTATTGTCATTTAGCAGACGCTGTTATCCAGAGTCACTTACGTCGCTCACAGTTTTACACATTATGTATTTATACAGCCGGATATTTTACTGAGGCAGCTGTGGGCTAGGTACCTTGCCCTCTGGGGAATTGAACCAGCAACCTTTTGGTTACGAGCCGTGCTCCTTACCACTATGCCACACTGCCGCACTAGCCACCACACCTGCAACACTAGTCAGAAAATGTGGCAGTGGGGCGGAATGCGACAATGTCCCACGCGTTATTGTTTGAATTTCGTGGAGGTAATATTTAGACAAATGATAAATAGATGAATAGTAAATGAGATAATAGTGAAATAACCTCTGCTCGGGCACGAATGGTAGGCAGATAATGTATGTTTTGCCATTTTGACAGGAATGGATGTTTTGTGTTTATATAATTTCCGGTCAGGTTAAGTTCAACAGCAGGTCAGCTTGCTGATGAGATATTATGGCTGCCTCGTCGTGTGGTGTAGCCACCCTGCGTCAGAGCTGTTCAGCTGAGACCGTTTCAGGGCGTTCCACGCAGGAAGGAGATCGGTGTTTGTTTTTGCTGTGTTACCGTGTGATGGTGTGTATTGCTTAGATGGAACAGAAGATTAGAATGGAGCTGCCTCAAAGTGCACAGCATTTGTGATCTTCCCAGCTGGTGAGAATCACACATCGAGTCTAGAGACAAGAGCTGTTACAGTGCCGAAGTTGCTGTTATCAAATGTGGTATTTCGTTGCTGATTGCAAAGCATGGCAGTTAAAGGTTGTCGTGATAATTGAAGCGTATTCAAAGGTTGTGTCCTAGAAGCATTTAGTATCAAAGACGCCGGTGCCCAAGTCTTTAGTCTTTAGGTTAAGGATGCTGACTATCTTGCCATTCTGGTTAGTTCAACCAGCTTGTTTAGCATCATTGGGTTTAGAACTCCTATCTGTCGTAGCTGAAAAACATCTACAATATAAATGCATCTACTCTATTTATTCGAATTTCTCAGTCATTGCCTGTTTGGGTGTCAGTGAGTGTCTGTTCTGAGGGGAGTGGTTCAGCGCGAGGCTTCATGAAGCCTAAAACGGGTAGGGCTGTCAACTGTAATCAGTGACTCACTGATCTCAACCAGTACTCTATGTTCTTACGTGTTGGGCCAAGTCTTCTGTTTGCTATGAACAGGTGACTGATTGACATTACGTTGCATCTCTGTTCATGGAGTGTCTCTCTCTGATCATTTGTTCAGGAACCATTTTTGTCTCCACCAGCAAGAGCCACAAGAGCCACTGCATCTCGTTTCATCCAAAGCCTTTCTTAACATATTATAGATTAATCTATGTGCTTGGTTCAGCAGGGTCGGACTGTAAATTCCTGCAGTCCTTGTTCTGCTTTCTGAATGCAGTGGGTATTTGATCTGTCCCTGCTAAATTGTCATTGTCACAGAGATGTTCTTCCCTGAGCTCAGAAGAGCTGTTAAGTGCTTGGCCCTTAGCTCCTTAGAAACTAGTGCTACTAATAACACAGCCTCCGGTGTTCTTGTGATTTGAGTGCATCAACCAGAGTTGCTGTGTTTCTGTCTTTGTGTCTGGTTTGCATTGATTGACCACAGGGCTTTTCAGCTAGGCATGAGGCAGCACTATTCATTGTGTAGGCCTCATTGCGATCTCAGCGTTTCCTCGGGAGTTAAAAATAACAATTGGTGAGATAGACAACTAATTGCAGCTCATGTTTAGTATTCTCCTGGGGATGCAGCAATCTGGGGCGCATTCCTAGTCCTGGACCGCAACAAGACCGGATGTTGTGTCTTGTGCTTTGGTCGTTTTCCGGATGGGTTGTCTTCTGTCTGCTTCTGTTGCAGGTGGAGCGTAAAAATACACTCCTGGTTTTGATTTGACAGGTTTTGAATGTGTGTGTTTTTTTTCCTCCCCTCAGGCATATCAGAGGAGCCAGCAAGCACAGACCAGTCGCTCTGTCGGTGTGCCTCACCCTCTCCTCAGTCCTCGTTCCTGGTTTTGGAGGGTGATTGACAGCTCAAAAGCAGCCATGTCTTACGGGAAGGCAGACAGCTACCGCTCCCAGCCACGGGACTTCAGCACCCTCATCCAGACATGCAGCTCCAACATCCAGAAAATCACACAGAACAGTGAGTACCATGGGAGGACGCAGGGAGACAGGGCTAAATTTATTCCCACCCCCCCCACCCCCCCCACCCGTCCACTAGGTAATGTTAAATCCAAGCAATCCACTAATGGAGAACAGTCATTTACAGTACTGCACATTTAGAACAAAGCAGTCTGAAGTTTATAAATGCTTTTACTCACTTGCATTATCCAGGTATGTTGTTGTTAGCTCTTTGGCTGGATTTCAGCTTGTTTACAGGCCTGGCATCAGCCGAGCCTCAGACCGAACAGATATGCCAGCCTACCTGGGGGTGACTGAATGTGCTCGAGTGACGATACATTTCCACAAGGCAGGGTTGAGTTCAGGCTTGAAAAATACTGAGAGATTGTTGAAATTAGTGCAGGTGCTGTTTATGCAGATCTCACTTTCAGTCAGTATCCTTACTAAAATTAAATCACTTTGTGCGTTAGTTTCAAATGAAATGAAGCATGCAGTTTACGATAATGTGCATTCAGTTTCCAACTCCACCACCTAAATTTGCTAGTTAGGCTGAATGCCTATTGTGTAGCTTTTTCCCCCCCTTGTGCTTCCTTGCATAACTCTTTAACAGCATTGGGCGACTTCTCAAATTTGCCACCCGTATTGGACAAGTCTTTTATGTAAAATACTTTCACATGGCATTCATTTTCGATAGGATCCACTTATGCATATCACATTTGGCAGTGGAGGGAAGAGACAACTGTAATGCAAACTGTCATGTTGAAGTGTGGAGTGTTGGGGCTCACGTGCGGCATGTAGAGTGCCTCACTGAGGCAGATGGCAACATGGCCATAATCTCCATCCAAGTGTTGTGCTTGCTTTGGTGTGCGGTATAAAAACTTCAAACTGAGTTGCTTTAAGCTTGGTATCCATCCAGAATAAATGAAAGAGGACCTTTTAAGTGTATCTTTGCATTTTCAAATATATTGGCTTCTTTTATTACTGTATTACATTACATTGAATTTTAAGAGGTGATGCTGTTTCTTTAACAAGGGAACTTCCCTAATTTCTGTGTTAATTTTGACCTTTAAAACAGAAGTGAGAAATGTCTACATAAAAAAGTGTTTGTGTGTAGTATTGGAGATTAGCCAAACAAGCATTTCCTGTTAAGTGGTTTTGAGTAAAGGTGATGGGGAATTCAGCTTTGAAGATAACCAGTATTTTTACTTGTACAGTATTTCCTTACATTTTCAACAGTTCTGCCCTTGTCCCACTCCACGTGTGTTAATTTAGCTGTTTTTGTGCTTGCCCACAGCTGCCCAGATCAAAAACATGCTGTACCAGCTGGGGACAAGGCAGGACACTGCCGAACTACAGGACAGACTGTGAGTGAATGTCTCACCGACCATCACCAGTGGGTCCGTCCCACCTGAGAGTAGATTGTACCTGACTTTCCACCATCACATTGTATACAATGGGCAGGGTTTCCAATACATTGTTTGCTAGCAGATGCTCTTATCCTGAACACCTTAGTTTACATATCATTCATTTGTACAGCTGGATGTTTGATGGAACAATTTGGGTTAAGGTTTTTGTGTAAGGGTGCAGGACCAGCGGGAAGCCCATCTGGAAACTGAGCTGCCCTCTCATGCCTTACAAGCCCTGTTCCTCACCCATGTACCACACAAGTCTCAGCTCCCATCATGCACCTCTCACCTATTCACTTTGCCCCCCCCGCCTTAGTACAACACTGAGTTCTAGTCAGTGAATGAGTGCCTTCCCAAATTGCAATTAATTATGAAGTAGATTTAAAAAAAAAAAAAAAAACCCTCCTTCCAGTGAGACAGTTCATGTAGATCCAAAAGACTTGTATTTCAGAAGGAGTCACACTGGTGTTATGAGTGGCGTTGTAATAAGCCAGGATGTGTTCTGACAGCGGCTATATGTGTGCGTCACCACAGACAACAGGTGCAGCACTACACAAACCAGCTGGCAAAAGAGACCAACAGACACCTGAAAGACCTCGGCTCTCTGCCCTTACCCGTGTCCCCCTCAGAGCAGGTGAGGCTTTGTGCTTGTGTTTTGTGGGCTAGCTGTACCTAGCACACTGACTGGACACCCTGCACCAAACCGCAGCAAACACCAGTGACGGATTGGTATGGCTTGCTTGGATACTGAATTAAGCTTGGTGGAAGTACATTTTCAACTGCTTTGCTGAGTATTTTGTTAATGTTAGTTTTTTAGTGTTGTCATTGCCTGGCATTGCTTGGTCTGCTTCTGCTCTGCTGTTTAGCCAGGAAGCATGCTAAAATCATAAAAAGATAGCAGGCACAGACAACCACATGCATCTAAGAAAAAGCTAAACTAAAATAATTGCAGTTCATATTAGACAGATGAGTCGGGAGGTCACTAGTTGTTCATAATTTAGTAGCTTCACAAAGTAGCGACATTGCTAATCAGCTTTGTTTCTGATAACAACAATGTTTGCTGGCAAAGGCTGATAACATTAGGTAAATGATGCCTACTAGATTGTGTAAGGTGTCCTGTTAGAGCCAAAATAACATAGCTACATGATTTTAGCCAGATGTATACTTGATAGAAATTGCCTCGTCTGAAACGAGGATCTGGCTGTCTACATAATGATATTTTCAGTCTGAGGGTTGCTGCCTCAATGCACTTTGTCTGATTGAAGGACTTTTTGGTGGCCATCTAAATTTGGGTATATTGCCTGCTTCTGACTGTCTTCTTGCTTCTAGTTGTCATGGATTTTGTTGTGACGCAGTTGATGGCCATGAGTGGAAATCACCTGATTTCAGTTGGCTTTTGTAGCCAGTTCTCTTATTTTGAGATTTTCAGTGAGTGTCATTTAGGGAGGAAGTTCCTTGTAATCTGGCAAACTTTGAAAACTAGTCAGGTTTAATCATAGTTCTCTCTTTTTTTTAAATATATCTTGACAGAGGTACCTTAGTTTGTCATTTAAAATCATTAGACTTTTGTTGTAATGCACGTGTGGTCTTCACCATTTTTGTGCTGGACAGAGATGGGGTATACTGTCAAAAATGCCTTCAGTTTAACGTATTAGTTTATAAGGTGTGAAGAGAGAATGCGAGTGTGTAAAGTAATTTTGCATGCTCTCTGTCTCCACCCTGTGGCGGTATGGGCACATTGTTTCCACCCTCAGCGGCAGCAGAAGATCCAGAAGGAGAGGCTGATGAATGACTTCTCAGCCGCACTCAACAACTTCCAGGTGGTCCAGCGGCGCGCGGCTGAGAAAGAGAAGGAATCAGTGGCCAGGGCCCGGGCTGGGTCCCGCCTCTCGGTAAGCACTCTCCCCTGTGGTTGGACATTTTCTCTGTCGGTTATATTCCACTTCCTTCTTTCCTCTCACAGACTTAACCCATCTTCACTATCCTCATTCACATACAGTACATTTCCTGTCACCAGCTATATGCTGTTGCCAGAGGATAACAAATCTCCTTTATCTACTAAAATGCATGTCAGGCTTGCAATAACCACTGCATGATTTAACACTATAACACCACTAGACATTTTATACATGTTATAGTGCCTGACACAGCTAATTAGGGAATTAATACTGCACAGTCACTAAATAGGTGTAAAAAGGTACCTAGAATGAGGTATAGTTGGGAGAATGTATACACTTAAACCGTAAAAAACCTCTGTGTCTGACCTTCACGAGATAAGAATCATGCTTAATTTGATCTTTTATTTATAGGCTGAAGATGGCAATCGGGATGAGCAGCTTGTATCATTTGATAAGTAAGTGTACATGTACGCTCTGCATTTTGGCTAGTCCCTGCAGTAGGTTTTGTATGTTGGTCAGATAGAGTATGGATTGTCAGAAAGATATCCTGTCCCCTAAAAAGAGATTGTGGTACCTTTGATTTTGTGCATCTCTGAAATTCTTGACAAAATCATACGGACTAAATAGGCATGTACTGTCACATTTCAGCGTTTGGGTTTGGGTATTTTTTGGCTCGCGATTGGTCTCCTGGTGTGATCAGGATGCCGAAGCCCGCATCTCATTGGCTGTTTTTGCCGTTTGCAGTAACGATGACTGGGGCGGCCAGGCTCAGTCGCAGACAGAGGAGGCGGCCATCACCGAGGAGGACCTGGAGCTGATCAAGGAGCGCGAGACCAACATCCGGCAGCTGGAGGTGGGGCTGCGCGTCGCCTGCACCCCTCAGCTGGGGAGCTATCTCTGCACTTGCGCTCTGAATGACCGTGCATAAGGGTGTATGCCAGTGGAGTTAAATATGTGCGGATGTCTGATTAACCCCACAAAGCAATGCAAACATGAAAGAGCACGTGCAAACGATGCCCAGATTCGGGACACTTTGTGAGGGCGGTCTGTAGTTTCGGATATCCTCCAGCATTTGGGGATTTCTGGACAATATGTTGTCATGGTAACACCGTGGTAGCAGTTTTTGTTTTAATCCTTAATGGATCCTTAATGGTAAATTCTTTAGGGTACAGGTTATCGAATTCTTACAATAGGTGTGTTGTTGGGTGTGGTCAGATGTTTTAGAATTGTAGTTTTGGAATTAGAAAACAGGAGGAAATTTGGAGCTGTGTGTTGTTTTTTTTTTTTAGGTGCTGCAGGTTTGATGCTGGTTTCTGTGTTTTGATTCAAATTTGATTTGTCAGGCGGTGAAAACCACTGCCAAGTTTGACTCATTGAGAATAGGCTTTTAATTCTGGGAATGATATTAATCTGTACAGTGGCTGTCTGAGCCTTCAGCAGTAGGAGGAGACGGTTCCGTTAGTCAGAGGCATCTTGCATCATTTTCGAAAGAGATGTGAAGCGTACATGGTAGAGATTACTGTCTGAGAGTAATATTCATAACTGACAATTGATGTCTGAAAGTGGTTTTGGAGTATGTGGATGGAAGGTTCAGGATGCCAGAAATCTATTTAACATGCTTTAGTGGCAGAGTCCGGTAAGTTAGAGGTTAGTAGTAAAAAGTCAGGCAAAGTACATGCTGAAGCAGGTTGTTATGTTATCAGTGGCAAGCAGTGATCTTTTCACATTATGTTTGCACCCTTGTACTGTGACCCCATCTCAGGCAGTTTCTGCTCAGACACGAGGTTGATCAGATCATTTAATGTGACTTTCTCTCGTTCCAGTCGGACATCATGGACGTGAACCAGATCTTTAAGGACCTAGCAGTGATGATTCATGACCAAGGCGAAATGATTGGTAAGACCACCACTGGCACCGGCAGGGACCTCAGACTGTTTGATTGTCTCATCAGCAGCAGACCCTCACTTACTTTATGCCAAACGGGCATTGTGATGAATTGTAAATTCTGTGACACTGATCTGTGATCAGTGTTCTGTGCTCAGCACGTTTGATGTGGTGTTCCAGTGGCGTCTCTGTGACACTGATCTGTGATCAGTGCTCAGTGCTCCGCGTGTTTGATGTTACACTGCAGTGGCGTCTCCTCTCTGACTTGCAGACAGCATCGAGGCCAATGTGGAGAGCGCAGAGGTGCATGTAGAGAGGGGTGCTGAGCAGCTCCAGAGGGCTGCTTACTATCAGGTAAGACTGTTATGGTGCATGAGTGAGTTAGCTTGGGGCAGCAGTGTAGCATAGTGGTAAGGAGCAGGGCTTGTAGCTGAAAGGTTGCTGGTTCGATTCCCCACTGGGGCACCGCTGTTGTGCCCTTGGGCAAGGCACTTAACCCACAATTGCCTCAGTAAATGTCCAGCTGAATAAATGGGTAACATTGAAAAAAAAAACTGTAACCGATGTAAGTCACTCTGGATAAGGGCGTCTGCTAAATGCCAGAAATGTAATAATAATAACTTCAAAACAGTGTGAGTTTGTTTTATTTTTATTGGAATTGTGGTTGGTGAAGTATGGATTTGTCATTCTAAACTATTCACTAACCCTCGTAGTTTGTAGATTATCTGGACTTGTGACCAGTGGCTTAAGGGTTCAGGACCGCATGTGGGGAAAACTGGGTTTAAAGGAACATTCACCTGCAGAGATCAGAATCTCTCTGGCGTTCTCAGAGACTCTTCTTTTATGATAAATGGCCATATGGTCATCAACAAGTGCAAACTCAAGACAAGGTATTCATTTATACTTTTACAAAACAAGAACAAGAAGTACAATAACAGCTTTTACAAGTACAAAGCCAGAGTTTCTGCAGTGATATGTAATCAGTTGTTATATGTGATCAACTCTGCCCTAAGTATGCCCAGGAACTGGCTGAAATTTTTCTGTATTTTGAACACTATCCTTGTGGCCAGGGCCCTTTGAAATCACTCTACCAGGAATGCTGTAGTCTCAGTCGATTCCAGTTCCCATGACAACTCCTCCTCCTCCCTAGCCAGAACACGATTCTGCTCTAGTTCCCGGGCTCAGAATCAGTAATCAGGCTCTGTAGTTGAGAGTTGACCTGTGGTGTGAATTTTGATGCTAATTCTGGAGCCCTGAAAAGCATATAAAAAAAAAACAAAACAAAAACAATGTATGTTTACGAAAGATTTATTTGCTCAGCTGGGCTCTTGACTGAATGTCATCGTATGATCATGTGATGCCCTTGGTCTCAGTCAGGGCCTATCAGCTCTTTCCTGGCAGCATCCCAGCAGAATTTGCAGCTCTCTAAAAATGGCAGACCAGTTCCAGGTCTTACTACAGGTCTTGATTGATAAATTATATGGGTAGATAAGGAGGTGTGTGTTTGTGAGTGTGTGTGTGTGTGTGTGTGTGTGTGAGTGTGAGAGAGTGTGAGAGAGTGTGTGTGAGTGTGAGAGAGTGTGTGTGAGTGTGAGAGAGTGTGAGAGAGTGTGAGAGAGTGTGAGAGAGTGTGAGAGAGTGTGTGAGTGTGAGAGGCTGAAACAAAATCATGCGGCTCGTGCGGCTCTGTGGGATCAGGGTTGAGTAGTTGTACTGAAGGTGGGCCGTGCCCCTGCCTAACAGCCATAACGCCTGTGCCCTCTGTTCTCCTACAGAAAAAGTCCCGCAAGAAGATGTGCATCCTGGCCCTGGTGCTGTCTGTAGTGGTGACCATCCTAGCCATCATAATCTGGCAAGCCACCAAATGAAGAAGCAGCTTTTGCAGCTTTTTTTCTTTTTCTTTTTTTTTAAAGTCATTCTTTCAACCTGGGATCTGAGCAGGGGGGTGGGGGCAGGGGTGAGGCTGGGGTGGGGTGGGGTGGGGGGGATTGGGGGGGGGTTCTGTGAATGTGGAGGGGACGAGGGGACCAGAACTGTCAAAGCCCCTGTAGAAACATGCCGTCACCTCTCCATCGCAGGATAGCCGTGTCACGTTCCTGATGCAGAGAAATTGTATTTATGTCTTAATGAAGGAAGAGATGGGGGGGGGGGGGGGGGGTATGGGGGAGGGTGGGTGGGGGGGACAGGGGAGAGATGTAAGGACTGTAATTGAACATTTCACCCTTCTGTCAAGTCATGTGACATGTACTACACTAAACACTAAATCTGAACCTGTTGCATTTTGAAAAGCAAATGATTATTATTGTACTTAGGGTGCAGATAATGTATACAATTTGATGCAAGGTTGCATACCATCACATGTATATAAATTCCACATTTGTGGTTTGGTTAGGGTTTTTTTTTATTATTATTTTTTATCACATTTCCTGTAGTCTCTTTGACTCCTAGAGGCCTCAGCATGGCGAGTTCAGTGTGCCATACTCTCATGTTATAACGCGTGCAAGACCTGAAGAAACTCTTCCATTAAAGTCACAGTCGACGATAATCTTAATGATGATCGTTATAGTAATATTAGACTGCATACCAGTATTCTGCTCATATCTGTGTCACAGCAACTCTGGGTCCTTTTCTATTGGCAGTGAATTAAACGATGGTGAGACTCTGGGAAATTTAATTTCAATGGTTTAGCTGTTTGTGTGCTGTTTAGCTTAACTGTTTATTATTATTGTTTATTTAAGTACCCGTAACAGGTATCAAAAATATGAACTTTGGATAAGACTTAAGGTTTAAAAGCTGTCTGTTAAGCCTAGCAAAACACAACCATGTTTCAAAGAGCATTGCCTCTTTGTGTGACTGTCAACTTGATTTTTAATATTATATATATATATATATAATATAATTTGTATTAGATTATTAAAGTGATAATGTCTTAAGTTCTTCTGTTTTTTTTCTTTCTAGCATCTGAGAAGCAGTGGAACATACAGACTTCTCCATCCATACTCAGTCATAGTAAACATCCATAAACAGTCATAGTTTAAGAAGCAGTAAAATCAGGCACAAGCACTATAGCATTGGCTTGGATGGGTGCCTGGGTTGAGCTACCTGTAGGTCAGCAGTGAGCTCTTGCCCAGTGCCAAACCTGCTCCAGAGGAGATTACGCCTGCGACAACCCCGAGTGCCTGGACGTCAGTGCCTGTTGGGCTGAGTGCTCTCTGCTGCTACCTCTCCGTCTCGGTGTCCTTTGAAGACACCTTGTGTTGCGCAGTTTGTCCACACATGCAGTTATTAAAAAAATGACTATTTCCCATTGTCTTTCCTTTTCAAAAATGATCTTCACTTGATAAAAATATGGTGTGGAATTCCTAATTGTAACTACCAATCTTGGTGAAATTATTTTTGAAAATAATTACTTAAAACTAGTTTCCCCATTTGTGAAACGCTGACAAAAATAACATTGAATTCAGCAGTTTGTGGCCAGAGTGCCATGGCTACAGTGTGCAACACTGCTATCCCCAAACACCAGTCCTGGAACAGCAGCTTTTTGTGGTGGCTTTGGTATATTGCTAATGGCGTCCAGGCACTTCGATTTCTCAGCTGTAACCCTCGTGGTTGCTTCATTCAAGACTGACACACATCCAAGCCAATCAGGCTGTTCTCTGCAGTAACATTGGAAGATGATGTTGACATTGTTTCAGTGCGAAATGTTCATGAAACATTTCACTAAGTAATAATTCCTGTCTTTCATTTAGTGCTGTTTTTCCCCTGTTGTTCCCCTGCTGTTTTGCTGCCTATCTGCAGCACCCGTGTAGGTGATTACGGGTGGACATTTTGCGTCTAAACACCCAGCAGGTCACCGCAGATTTTAAGGGAAGAGGATTACTTTGCAAATTAGAGAGGGGGATGACCAGATGGTCAGATGGAGGTTGGAGGGTGAGCCAGGACACCTGGGTTCAGCCTCCCGCTCTGCCAGGGGATCTTTGATAAACACTGTAATCCAGGGAATCAGTTTAAAGTCTGATTTTAAAGGGGGTGGCAGTGTAGTGTAGTGGTAAGGAGCAGGGCTTGTAACTGAAAGGTGGCTGGTTTGGTTTCCCACTGAGGAACTACTGCTGTTCCCTTGGGCAAGGTACTTAACACACAATTGCCTCAGTAAATATCTAGCTAACAATGTAAAAAAAAAACTGTAATTGATGTAAATATCTCTGGATAAGAGCATCTGCTTAATGACAACAATGTAATGTGATGCCCAGCACAACCTGGGGGCATTAGATTCTGCATTCTGCCAGAGGGGTGCGCAGCTGATGGCTGAACGTCTTCTATACTTAGGCATAGGGCTTGTGCTTCTCGATTCACCATAGACTAGTGAATCGGCCACCAGGGGTCACTGTTGCCCAGCCTGCGAACTGAATCTCGGGTTCGGTCAGACAGGCTTGACACACTGAGAAACAGCCCTTGTACACAGGGCTGAAGAGGGGTGCCAGCAGAGCATTATGGGAAAGGTGTCCGCTTGTAAAGCGTTCTGTTGGTCCCATGAAGGCCCTGTGAAGAGTTTTTTTTTTTCTCTGTTGTAAAGATGCAAGCTATAAAGCAGCATGAAAGCACTGCTACCCTGCTGCGTCCAAGAACTCTGCTGTGTTGGAATGCGTAAATTGTTATACAAACAGCAAGGGCCTTGCATCACTATCCACTGCAATTCGAGATGATGAGGTTTGGCCAGACCGACAGGCCAAAAGCAACTTTGTCATTCAGAGCGGTCCAGCACCTTGCGACAGTCCATAAATCTGCCACATTATCTTTTGTTTATGTTTTCTATTGCTTCGGCGGTGCCAAACCCCTGGCTGACGTTACCAGATCCGTCAGCAGCTCCCAGCGTAAATCAGGACCATGTGACCGCCACCGTTGCGGTTTTCTTCCGACGACAGCGTTCTGGGACGGAGCGTGTGGAGTGAGAAACCCTCCCGTGAGGAGCGGGGAAAACTTACGAGCGTATGGCCGCTGCTCAACTGTGTCTCTGTGGTCATTTCTCACAGGCTCTCTGAATGATGGGCCATTCTGTCTTCCTTTTCTTCCTCTCCTGGCCTGAGTTTCGCCTGGGTCCTTAAGGGCTGGACACGCTCCCAAATGACCCCTCTCTGCCAGCGTTGGATGTTGTGCGAGCGTTACCCCTCTCGTCCTCCTCCTAATTCGTAGGCTAGGATTCAGAATCGGAGCTGACGCTGCCACCAGGGGGTGCACCACGTGGATGCTGTGGTCGTGGGCAGGCGATGAACTCAGAAAAATTACGTTGCATTCTTTTACGTTACATTACTTATCTGCAGCGACTGCCAGCACAAGAGGTCCAAGGCCTCCGAGGGGTGTTTTGACACATGTGCACCTGCAGGTCGAGGTCAGGGTTTACACAAGAGGAAAGGTTCCCGCGGCAACTGCGCCCCCCCCCCCCCCCCCCCAAGACATGGACTTTATCCCCTTACATAAACGTACCGGGCCGCCCGGGGTCTGTCGTTAAACGCTCTGTGATCCGGACAGAAGAATTAGCCACTGCATCCAAGCCTGCTGCTCCTGCTGTTGGAAGAAAGGGCAGATGTGATATCTGAACTCCTTCTGTTTTTATCCCTGTCCTGTACGAGGCTCATTTATCCAGTGGGACTTTTGGCGCACTTGTTAATGACCATGGCAAAATACAACATCAGGCTAAATTCAGATCAAGAAATTTCTTTACAAAGGGTTGAGGGAGTTGCTGCAGAGGTCTGTAGAATCACCATAGCAGGTCACAGCCTGACCTGCTCTCCATTTGGATCTTTTTAAGTGTGTCACGTAATGTTTTGACTGTGTTTTTTCGTGACGGTGGGGTGTGGCAACACCCCTCAGCAACACCCCTCAAACCTGGGGGTGGGAACCTTTAGCGGAGAGTGCCGATAGGCCTCTCTGGTCCTAGTGGAAGTTTGCCACGCAGTTTATAAAGCAGCGCCCCTATTTTTGCCCTGACCCCCTTGGATGGTGTCCTGGGACACAGGCGGTTTGATCTGGTGGCTTTAGGCCTCTTACATTTCTGTGTATTTATACTCACTTTTCCATCAGTCATGTCTGCCGTGACAGGAGCCCTGGAGCCCAAAACTAGAAGTTTTCCATCATGCGCTGTTCAGCAGAGTCCCTCGGAGGACCGACGCGACCGAAAGGAGTCACCTTGTAATTACTCAGCCTCTAATTTCCACTCTCTCTTTCCACTCTCTGTAATTCCTCGTAACGAGGACCCGCGCTTGGATAACGACACCCAAACAAAATACAGAAACTGTGTACCCCAGTGATGGGTGTAGCTCCCCCCCCCCCCCCCCCCTTGTGTGTCCCTTTTATTTAGGAACCCTGTATTTTGCTTATTTGTTGCCCCCCCCCCCCCGCCCCCCCCCCCCCCCCCCCAGGTCTCAGATACAGCCACGTGAGAAAGGAAACCACGAGTGAGGAGGGGAAGGCAGGAACTTCCCTCCCTCGGTTGCTTTTGGGGGGGCTTGCATGCGCTGGCTGTGAGCCGCGCACGTTTTCGCTGTTTCTCATGTGCGTCCCGTTCCGCTCCGCTTACGCAGGGAGACAGCTGACTAGCAGCAGAAAGAAGTTTTCCCGATGGCTGCGTTTGTCATTTTTTTTCCCCTGTAGGCCCCGTGGTAGTATGCCAGCATGTATTGCACTGCACCAGGGAGATTAGTGGGAGTGAAGGGGAAGGCCTCTCTCCTAAGTGAACAGTCAGAGGCAGACCTCTCTGCAGGGGGAGGACTCTCCTTTACAGGATTGTCAGGCTTGTTCTGCCTTTCAGAGTCAGTCATTATGGAGAAATAGAATCATAAATGATAGAATCGGTTAATGGCTCCCCACAACCTCAGGAGGGTGCCTATAGGCACTAATCTCCCCGCTGTTCCTCTGTGGGTTTTCTGTCCAAATGATAACTGGAGTTCTTCCTCTTTCTCATTACACATGCCTCTTGAACAATGTACAAGGTCTTCCTTTCTCTCAGAAGTAGTCTGAAAAGTAGCCTTATAACGTTTGTGTTCTTCATGAGAAACAGTGACGTGTAATTGTACGAATCCAGACAGTTTATGATAAATAAAGAAAATACTATACATAAAATTATATGTATTGTACATACAGTGCATATGTCCTTTGTGACTGCAAAGTTCAGCTGTACTTCCATTCAAAGCTGTAGCCCAAGGATGTAGCTTTGGGTTGGCTCTGTGGTTCTCTTACTTGAACAGTTCATTTTCTTACATGTGGTTTTGCTGTAAAATAATTGTGCATGAAAAAACGTTATCCTGAAGAATACCAAACATTCCAGCCTTCTAGACTGGAGAAAAGTAGAGGAAAAAACAGGTCGGTACCCAAGCAAAAGACGAGTGTTGAAGGAAGACCTGAGGAGATTAGAAACGAGAACCAAAGAGGCTGGAATAAAATCAAAATGTTTACCCACCCCTTCAGCACTGATTACAAACCAGGGACTGTTTGTGGTTTTAGTTTTGTTTTTTAGCAAAACTTAAGGGTATTTTATGATTAGTAGGTTAAGCGCATAGCTGTCGGATTGCTCTGCCTGTCCACAAACATCCCCTCCTACTCCTCCTGTTCCTTTTTATAGTACTTTGGGAAACATTCAGGGACGAGGAGTGAAGTGACATTGCGCCCAGCAGACGGGGAGCTGGGATTGTGTGAGCATGTGCGGTTGCCTTGTTTGGCTGGCACGTGCGTGGGAGTTCGAAACTCATTAACAAGTGGATGCTTCAGGAAGTTTTATAGCGGCCTTGTGTACATAGGCCCTTCTGGCTTGGTTTACAGAACCAGTCAAAAGTTTTGGCACACCTGATTTATCTTAATCGGAAACATGCATTCAATGACATTTTGACCTAAAGACTTCTACTTAAATGCATGACGTTTGTTTCTTAGACAAATAGTGAATAGTGAAGTTGATGCCTATGTATGAAGTTTTTTTTCCAAAGTTTTGGAGAATCTAAAATATAATACACTTTTGATTTGTTTTTAACAGTTTTTTTTGGTCACTGCATAATTCCAGTTGTGTCATTTCATAGTTTTGATAGTCATATTCTACTGTTTCAAAATGTGGAAAATGGTAAAAAGAAAGAGAGAAGAGTGTGTCCAAACTTTTGACTGGTGCTGTGCTTCCCGGACAAAGCAGCGGTGGTGCACGTGCGCTCGCAGCGCGGTGTCGGGTTTGGGGGACGTGTCCCGGCTCCGCTGTCCCGCACCGGCGGCTCCGGTGGGACAGGGGAGTGGTGCCGGCCCACGTCGCGTTTCCCAGGACTGGTGAATAAACCGTCCGTGTGTGTGTGTGCGTGCATGTGTCTGTCCGCCCCGGAACTCTGTCACTGCACAGGCAATGCACTGCAAAGAATCTGCCACAAAATGTTGGAGGAGAAATTCAGGAGCGTATATATCCGATCTGTCACCCTGCAGAAAGCTGTGCGAGTCAGTGCGCGCAGCAAGGGGAAGAGTGGGAGGGGAGTGCACAAGCGGCTCACAGGAAAAAAATATTGCTGCCGTTTATGAAGCGAAGACATGCAAACTCGATCACGGGCTTTCCCTGGGGACTCCCTTTGGCAGAGATACTCCAACTGAAGAGAACGGAGGGGAAGAAAAAAAACTTGAGAAAACACAAAAAAAGGAGAAGTTGAAAAAGGCAGCGTTTATAGTAAGAAAATGGGGGGGGGTTAAATGGAGTCCCCGTTGGGGTTGTGTTTACATTCCTTGGGCTTACGATACATTTTCCATGAGGTTCACCCGAGGATAATTTGTGGTTGAATGGCTTACAGATGTTGGTCACGCCTGGTGACCGTGGGAGGGGATGTGGGGGTCCCGCACCTCTGGGTGCCCGCGTTGGGGAAGTCGGGTTTGACCGACGTGATTTCGGCTGGTGGCAGTCGGGGCTAAACTCTCGCACCCTGCGAGGTCCTGGAACATCACATTGCATTATTGGCATTCAGCAGACGCTCCTATTCAGAGCAACTTACGTCGGTTACAATTTTTTTTTTACATGTTATCGGTGTTCTGCACTGTAGTGCAGATGGGTTTATTTCAGACAACATGTCTACAACCGGGAGACTGACCATTCGACTGCTCGTTAACACTCCTTAGTTCAACCAAAAAGCAGCTGCAAACCAGTGGCACTGCACTGGTTCTACACTGTTCTTCATGTATAGTTATGTTTACACCTTGTCTGTTAGCAGGAACTCTTATCCAGCGCAGTAAGTTATAGTTTTATCCATTTATACAGCTTGTTATATCATGAGGTAATTGTGGTTAAGTACCTTGCCCAAGGGTACAGCAGCGGGGCCCCAGTGGGGAATCGAACCAGCAACCTTTTGGTTACAAGCCCTGCTCAGTACCACTACACTACAACTGCTGCCCCATGTGCATATCCATGTGCCAGAATCCCTCAGACTGGATGGATCACCCTTAAAAAATGGTCAACGACGTCCCCTCATCTGAGTGACAGTTATGAGGGAGGATGCTGCCGTATGAGCTGGAACATCTCTGGGCTCATCACCCATTGAGTTTCACGGGGCCTTCCTTCTGTGCCAACCATTGGATGAAAGCTTGTACCTCACAATCTCGTAACAGGTGGCAATGAGACAGCCACCGGGATATAATATATAATATATATATATAATATAAGAGATCTCATATTACTGTAATTTAGCAGACACTCTTATCTAGAGTGACTTACATAGGTTATCCATTTGTACAGCTGGATATTTACTGAGACAATTCTGGGTTGAGTGTCTTGCCCAAGGGTACAGCAGCAGCATTCCTGCAGGGAATCAAACCAGCAACCTTTCGGTTACGAGCCCTGCTCCTTACCACTGTGCTACACTGCTGCCCACCAACTCCTGAGATCTTGCAGCCATTCTGTTTTTCTGTGAGCTCTGGCAAATGGGACCGGGGGAGAAATACACTCTGACACTGAGTCAATTCATCAGCTCAGCCTGGGATTTCTGAAGGAATGCTGGAATCAGGATGAAGCTCAGCCAGTCCCTCCCTCCAGGCTCTGCCCGTGCCAGAAAAATGGCTTGATTTAATATCGGGTAATAAAGCAAGTGTAAGCTGATGCGTTCTTGGAGTACGCTCTGAGCGCTGACGAGATCCCTGACTTTGATTTCAGTGTCGGGGTACGCAGTGGTTATTCCTCACTTTAGACCCCTGTAGGAATGCAAAAACAAACAGCAAAAGGACAACAAAAATCCAATAACACATGAAAAGCATTTGTGTGATTTCAGAATCAAACTCTTTCTGAATGGGAGTCGAGTCACTTGCAGAAAAGCTGTCGTCCGTCCCTCTTTATGTGTGTGATCAAAATACTTGTGTTTCAGCCCTCTCTGTTAAATCAGCTACTTAATTAGATACATTCGGTCACTGTATGTAAAGATTAAGATCTGTTGTGTGTGTGTGTTTGCTTCTTGCGTATATTCAGAAAAAGCAATGCAGCCTGGCCGAGCAGTTGCCTTCTTTAACTTCACTTATTGGTCTCAGCTGTTTGGAGTGACCGTATCCCCCGTGATCCCTAGAACAATGTGCCCCGAGGGGTAAGAATCTTTCAGTTTTCCCTCCAGCCTCAGAGAGAAGAGGAGCAAGCTTGAGGTCCCTTGTACATGCCAGAGAAGCTGGCCTCCTCTTTGCGGTGTACGGTTGTCAGGTCTGGTCCTAGCCCCCCACCCTCCACCCCCCCATTCCCCCACCCCGAGCCCCCTTCCTCCCCCTCTCCCCGCCGCACGGTTGCGTGACTAGGTAAGTTAACACTTGAGAGAGCATGGGAGTTTGACAGGGCTGTGTTCCAGGGCCAGGCCCTGACTCTGGGCCTGTGAAACCTCACCGTCCACTTCCTGAGCCGGGTGGTGCTGCCTCACGAAAATGGTGTGTGCCCCCACGAGGCCCCCGCGGCACACCCCGCAGCCGGCGCATTTCTGACCGACAGCGGGTGGTCTGGGGCGTGGTGCTGGTTCCTGTCCGTCGGGCCTGAGATGCGGTAAATCAAACAAGCTCCTTCTTGGGTCATTACATTACATTATATTACATTCGTTTACATAACATTACATTATATTACATTCATTCAGCAGATGCTCTTATCCAGAGTGACTTCCAGCACAAGAAAACAGAAGTGTATCCATCCAAGTTAATTGAGCAACAGTGTCACACCAGGCTAACAGCGTTCCCGGACCAGTGACTGTGAGCACAGCACCATTCAAGCCCTACCGCAAGTGAATTTGTGCTGATCTGAGACCAGGCAGTCTAGAAAACTAAGGGGAGTCAAGTACATACTGAGTGTCACCAGATCACAATATCCATGACACATCCCAATAATACAGTGAGCAGGTGCTAGGCGGTGGGGATTTAAGTGAAAGTAGGTCATTCCCTTTTAGTCTGTCCAGCACTGACATGGACTCACTGGGCATAAATGTCCTTTCAGATCTGATTCAATGGGCCACAGTGTAGGCCACAGTCAAGGTACTGAGATGGCAGCCAGGAGAGATGTTGGCATAAAACGAACTTACAGTCTGCTGTTGTAACCTTGCCTGCTCTAGACATTTCCAGCTGTGTGACCTGGGCTTCTCGATATACGCCAGATGTAATCGCTAGTATATCCCGTCTGCCCTAAAAATAAATACCTGTGGTGGCACTAGTAGTAACTGCCCTCCTTTGTTCTGGCCAAATATCCACAGAGCTGTAACGCCATCAGAATGCGTACCACAATGTTTTTCCCCTGTCAAGCGGGCTGACAAGATAAGGCAACACAAATAAATGAAGTCTGTGGTGCCCCCCTCCCGATCGAGGTCAGAAGGCCTCTGTTGTGCTTGTGAGCTTGCCAGCGAGATTAGCTATCGCAGTTGCGGTTTCCAAACTAGGCCACGGTGGGCAGCAACTCTCCGCTGGGGCTGAGGCTAACACGGCTCCGGTCTTCAACCCCCCCCCCCCCCCCCAAACCCCAGCCGCCCCACCTGACCCCGCCCCCAGTGCTGCTGCTGTTGTTATGGCTATGTCCCGGAGCACAGGCCTCTCCTGACCCCCATTCCCACCCCCCCACTCCGACTCCACATGTACTTACGCCAGGCTGGAAAAAATGTTGAGCTTCCCTAATAACATTTGGCAGGGTGCTGGGGAGAGGTGCGGAGCCTCCCACACCCCCCCTCCCCCCCGCCCCCCCCCCCCCCCACACCTCGTGCTCCCGTGTAAGTGCCCGTCTTGTCCTCGTTTTCCACGCCGGATCAATAGGGATTCCTCGTAATGGGATCCAGCTGCCAGGATTCCCTCCCCATGGAAGTGGATCCGTGAGCCAGCTTTGGATATTGTCATTCTTTCCACGGCAGGGAATGATTGGAGGGATAAGTGTGAATCGGGGGGGGGGGGGGGGGGGGTTGAGGGGGTTTGGTGTGTGTTGTTCAGTCATTCTTGGGTCAGTATAGCCCACCACACAATGCCACTGTTGTCAATTCCTAATACCTCTCTTCTGCTATTTTTTTTGTGCCCAAGCCGCCCCCCTGCTTTGCCCCTAGTCTTTTAGACGCCTCTTGATTCCCTCCAGCCCGCTGTTGCGCTGCACAAATTCACTGGGAAAAATGAACTTAAGGGCGTGTAGCAGAGCTGGCGTGCGTGTTTTTCCAGCCAGCCGAATCGGTAGCGCCCTCAGCCCCCTCCACGTTTTGGCGCCGGACGGAGGGCTCCTTTCTCACCGCGCTGCTCAGCCGTGTGGCCGTTCTCCCACCTGCACGTGCTCTTGTTTTGCTCTCCATCTTGCCTCCAGCTGAGAGAGAGAGGCTCCTCTCGGTCGCAGTTGGACTGCAGGACAGAAGCCAGGGCCTCACCCTGGGGGGAGAAAAAAGATTTTGAACAAAGCCCGAGGGGGGTATGGCCGGGGCCGACACAATAAAAGCACATGCGAAGATGTGCTGCTGGAAATTTTCCTTGGCTCTGCATCCCACACACTGCAGAGACCACGTTTTCCCACCTAGCAGGAGTAACAGCATCTGCCCATCAATCCGGGATCCAAGTCCTGTCTCAGGGGACACTGCGATTCTGCTTTTCACCGCATTTTTAAAATCTTTGATTTAGTACAGGCTTGGCTTAAAAACAGGTGTTTCAGTACACATGAGAGAGAAGGTGAAATTGAAAAAAAAAATGGGTATTGCTTCAGAAAATGTTTACACATTTTTCAAATTAACAGGGTGACTATGATTTTAGGGGGAAGTTCTTTGTCCAAGTCAAACGTGTCCTCAATGCTCAGAATCAATGATGTAGTGACTGATGTATGGTAGTATCCTTGGCTTCTGTTGCCTAGTCAGATTGCACAAGTTAACTTGTGATGGGGCTTGAAAATGGTGTTCACACTCACTGGTCTGAGAGTGTTGTTAGTCTGGTCTGACACTGTTGCACATTTAACTTGAATGGATACACTTGAATGGATGTTCTATTGTGCTAGATGTTGCTCTGGATAAAAGCCTCTGCTAAATGCATGTAATGTAATGTAATGTAATGTAATGAACTGTCAAACAGCTACTTTGCTTTCCAGTCACCATTTGGGCCTCTCCATTTCTCTGTTATGCTGTTTGGCCAATGAAGGACGCCAGCTGCATTTCAGCAGCTGACTAATCAAGAACCGCATGGCTGTGTGGTCTATGCTGTTGCAGACATTGATGATATTGTGGTTGTTTTTAAGCATCTCAGAGAGAGATAACATGAAGCATGTAAAGCAGACTCTTACCAGAATCATCAGTGCTTGATACTCACCCTGAATGTGGAGAAAGAAAGTGCATGACAGGTGAGATGCACAACACCTTGGCCACCAGTTTGACAGGGCGCCGATCTATCCCCAGAAGGATAAGGTGTAGGATAAGATAATAGGAGCTATGCCAAAACCTCAGGATAAATGCAAGGTGAGACGGGTTGATTTAGTGATACAGTATCTCAGATTTACTTTCTGGGTTACTACCAAAGCGGTGCCTCTTGCTGACCTCGCCTAGCAACAGTGGATGAAATGCTGTGGGGTGGAATGACAGCTTGCAAAAAGGCTTTTAACACTTTACAGTGTTGCCTATGTGCCTCAGCGTCTTTCCCCGAGCCTCAGTTTTGAAGTGCGTTTCCGTGTGGAGGTCAGTACATCAATACCGGGTCAGATCCCTGCCCTGTCTAGCGCTTGCAGTACTGTAGCTCCCCAATGACTCAGTGGTACTTGTGGGATATTATTTTAATGTGAGGGTGGGCCCTTGCCTTCCTCCCCTTCTGTTACCCCTGATTGCCATCAGCTCACAGCTCACTCCACCCTGTGCCTGAGCTCTCATCTCTCTCTCAAAGCACCATGACTCTGTCACCCGCTGGCAAGCTAGGGGCCCTCCTGCGGTATTTCTGTAAGGAGATGCTTTGGTTTCACTGAGGGAGGGGCAACCTGCCTGCTCAGTGCCATCAACACACCGCCTGTGTCTCGGTAACCTGGGAGTGCCTCAGCCTTCCCCGTGATGACGCACCTCTGTGGACAGAACCTGTTACGACAACCTCGTGTGCTCTTTGTACAGTACGCCACGAGCCCAATAACTTTGTCAAAGTTCACCCAGCCTGTCGGTCTGCAAGAAAGGGAGCGTGTTCAGTTCTCCCACACGGCGCATACAGAAAAAATGTTTAGCGTTGCTCACTTTGCGTACGCTTCACTTTGCGTTTCCCTACATGCCCCACTTTGTCGTTCTCATCTGTATGTTTTTGTTTGTCCTACCTGCGTTTAGCTCATTTCTGAGCGGCATCTTTGCTACTTTTATTCAAGTTTGCATGCCCTTAGCAGAATGCATTCATTCCATTTCAGGCTCTTACAGAATGGAAAATACATGGTTTTAGAATCCTTGCTACAGAGCAATAATAACAATATACAGCCATAATATATTTCCTCTCTCGGGTATTCTTTTCCCGTTATTGTGTTTTAAATGATGACATTTCACCACATATTCATGTTATGTTTCCATTTTGTGAACCATACTGTAGGTATGTTACTGATTTTGTAGCATGCTCATGTTTGTGGTTTGGGAAAGATTAACTTCATTTGCCCTCTGTGTTACTTGTTGCTCTCAAATAATCCCTATAATAATCCCTCAGGACCCCTATTTGAAATACGTTTTCAGAGGTTGGTCCAGTAATATGCCTGCGTGGAAGTGTGGCAAGCAGCCATCATGCAACCATAATAAGAAACTTCACGCTCATTTCAACCCATATTATTTTTGTCAAAATTGCGTAAAAGTGGGATGAATGTGAGATTGTCATTTAATCTCTGTAACTGATTTCTAATTGTCCATAATTCAGTCACTGTGGGTATTCACTGGGAATTTCCCACTGGGAAGGGGTTTATTGTATTTAAAGGGCTTGCATTGAATCAGCGAGGGTGTGGTGGTTGTTAATATTGAGGTAGCAGGGTGGGAACCGTGCAGTTGTGGCTTAGAGTAAAGCCTTTTGTTTAACCCTTTTTATACATTTTTATACCAATCATCTTTTAGTAGGTGTGGATTGTGGTCTTTTTTGCCCTGATGTTGTTTCTGAGGGCTATTCTGTGCAAGTATGTCTTCACATTGCACAACCATATTTTGTTATTTGTTCTGTTCCTCAGTTTTTAATGATTCAGTGTAGGATTTTTATGTCTACCATTGTTTTGCTTGTTCAGGGCACTGAAAATAAACCTTTACACCATACCTGCTGTCTTGCCAACCATTTTGAACAAATTCTAATGCAGAGAGCATGTAATTGTATTGATGGGCACTTAGCTGGATGACAAAATGGATGGCATGGGGCTCTGTCATCTTGTTAGCCTGCTGTTGTAGTGTCTCCAATGACAGCTTTTTGGCCATTTTTGAATGCACTTCAAAGCAATTGAGTATTAAGCTCCCTATAGACCTTTTTGTTCTCGCTTCCCAAACATGAACAAAGTTACAAATAGTCAGAGGTGGACACCCCGGCTTCAGAAAGTAAAAGTCCTACCATGTATTTGTTCTAGCCATTCACTAAACAAGGCGATTTCACTAATTAGCTTCTCTACCTGGCTGAAGAGTTGTGCTAATTAAATTCAGCAGGTGCTGTGCATGGGTGGAACAAATACGTGGCAGGACTTTTACTTTCTGAAGCCAGGGTGTC
Source organism: Megalops cyprinoides (assembly GCF_013368585.1). Taxonomy (NCBI): domain Eukaryota; kingdom Metazoa; phylum Chordata; class Actinopteri; order Elopiformes; family Megalopidae; genus Megalops; species Megalops cyprinoides. The sequence goes on from NC_050592.1 coordinate 5,471,079, forward strand.
CACCTCTGCAAATAGTTCCCTTTTGCTGTATACGCACAGGCTTTTGGATGGCCCAGATCCCCTCACAGCCCCTCCTCTTTAGATAGATATGCCATGGGGTGAAACAGGTAGAAAAGGCCGATGAAGGACAAAGGAGGTAGGGGGTAGATTCCATACCGTAGGACATCAATGATTAGATTTCACTCTGTGGGTCACAAGACACCAGTAGCATCGTACGGTGCTGGAGACATTAGCAGGTGGAGGGTAGCCCCGCCCCTCATCTGTTCTCCGTTTTCCCCCCCTACGCCTGGGCTGTCAGTGATTCCCTGTGTAGCCCGGCCGTTCCGCCCACTCTCCCTGCACCTGGCCGGCCTGACAGCACTTACCTTCTCCCATTGGAATGCCCTGTTCAAAGGAGCCGAGCCCGTTCCACCAAAGAGATAAAGAGGAGTAATTTACGGGGGCACTGGCTCGGGCCTGCGTTTGCTGACAGACACCCTGCCCTCAATGTTACGCGCCTTCTTGGACGGGCTTTCCCTCGGAATGGTCCCTGATTTCATATTAACGGTGAGAATGGATCGATATTGACAGGGACCTCCCACGTGATGGCGTGTTGCGTTTCCCCGGTAACCGCTGGTAGACCCAGAGCTGGTGGAGGTAGCCCTATCACACGACCGAACCCCTTGTGTGCAGAAACACGCTCCTAAAACTAAGACACGTTTAAAACCGGGTGGTGAGGCAGTTAAACTGCAGATAAACTGGGGGATGGAGAAAAGGAGAGATAAACAGGGTAAATTGGGCTCTCGTGTGGTTCGTTTGGCAAGGTTCTTGTCTTGAGTGCAGGCTGAGCCCCACATCCTGGGTTCGATCCAAGCCGTATCATCTGCCAACAATGACTGGAAGCCCACGGCAGTGTTCTGCAGGAGATAGGGGTGGGAAGGTCAGCCAGAGTTTCCTCACCTCACCGCTTTCAGGCACCCTGTGATTCATCAGACAACCGCAAGCTGTCTGGATGATGTCAGCGGAGCATGCCTGTCCTCCAATTTGTGCCCACTTCGCTGTGGTGCATCATGGGACTTGTAGTGCAAAAAAAAAAAAAAATAGCAGTTGGTTATGTGACAGTATTGCATTCTTCTTGTTTCAGTGCACCTGCATGACTGCAAAGGTTGTCCTGGTGAGGTCAGCCTAACGTACAAGCCGTGCTTCCAAACAGGTGCATGAGTGGGAAAAACATACAAATCAAGCAATCCTTAAAAAAACAGGATAAACAGAGAAATGGGAGAGCAAACCAGAGTGTAAATGAGATGAGCACGAGGTCGGAGTGTTGGAGCAAACCAGCTCCCAGTGTGGTGACAGCGGGCTCTGTCGAGCAGGCGACGGCAGGGTGATGTCATGGCTTTGAAATCGGCCCTGCCCTCCCTCGGTGCCCTCTCGGCCTCCTCCCGGGGTTTTCCGGAGCGCCCCGTTCCTCTCACCCTCCCCACCCACCTCCTGACCCTGTCAATCTCCCTGCTGGTTCGCGTGCGCAACGATGCTGAGATCATCCCTCCAGGATTTGACGAGAAATACTGAGAGGAAACACAGTCTGACAAGGGGGGTAAAAAAAAGAAAAAACAGCAAAATTAAATAGAGGGGCAGCAGGAATTTGAGTGATACATGCTCCACCAAAAGCCCTAACAAATTGCTATCTTTTAAACTGGCAGGCCGTTTTTTCACCCCCGCCCCCCCCTTATTCAGGCAGCACAAAGAGGGTCTGTGTGTTGAGTCTCATGGGAGGCCGGTTCACGAAGCACACAGGTGCCCTGGGAATTCCCATCCATCTGCAGCCTGCTTGCCCCCTCAGATGTGCTCTCAGGCCTACACGTGTAGCAGACCTCAGCCAAACGGTAGTGCAGCGCCGCTAACTCCGGTAATGCTAACTGGCCTAAGTGTACAGCGTGGTGCCTTGTACAGCAACATGTGCCTTCGCACCGTGCGCGTGAGCGTGGGTGATTGCGTAAGAGGCCAAGCATTGGAATTGTTAGCCAAAGCTGCAGTAACCACAAGCGTCACTTTTTTAGGAATTTAGGAATTTAGGCTGTAGTTTAATTATGTACTTTATTTGAGAGACATGAAAGACGGTTAAAAGGTAATCATGATCGCCAGCTTTAAAGGTAGTTCATTATCTCTTCCTGCAAGTTAATTTTTGGCAGCAGCTTTTTTTTTTGCTGGAATGTCGCTTGATGCAGTGTGTTACTGTGCATTTTTCGTTCCTGGCTGCAGTCAGACACAGATAAGAGAGAGAAAGAACAGAACCGATGATGTGATTGACTGACTCTCCAGAAACTAAAAATAGGGATAGGTGGTGGATTTGAGGATAGAGGAGGAGGAGTATGAAGAGGAGGGATGGGGGAAGGGGGTTGCTGGCGGGGGGGGGGGGGGGGGGGGGTCGTATAGGGAGCCGTGTGATGGAGGAGGCCGCTGTGTTTGTATTTGTGCTCAGGAATGCAAAAGATCGGGCGGAGGCTGCGGGAATTAGCCAGTAGGGACCGTTGAGTTGAGTTTATTTTTTTTAAAATATATTTTGTTCCCCCTCCTCCCCCTTTTTTTTTCTTCAGCGGGTCGATCGCCCGGTTTCAGGGACGGTTGGTTTTCCTGGGCAGGCTGCTCCCGGATGCAGACAGGAATGCAAGGCATCCTTACGGGAAAGATTATGGTGCTATTTTGGTCAAGTGCATAAACAGAGGTGGTTTGGACGTACCTGAATGGCAGCAGGGGAGAGAGGGAGGGGGGAGGCAGCCTGTGAGGTGGTCTGAAGGGGGTGGGGTGGGGGGTGCGGGGTGTGGCGGGGGGGGGGGGGGGTGTCTGGGGGTTCAGCCCTTCATTCTTGGCTGTTTTATGTTAATGTCAAATTTCAGCTCTCAGCTGTGCTGTTACTGTCCTTTCTCTGGCTGCTCTCGTGCTCCTGCCAAGTGATACTGATGGAGAAAGTGCTGCAGTTGGTTCAGGTCTGAAAGATGGCACACCCCCCCCACCTGCTTTGTCAAATTAATGCTGGTGTCTCGATTTGGGGGGGGGGGGGGGGGGGGCACAGGCCGACCCTAAAAGCAGATTTTTTAAGAGCGTTCCCCATTGATTCTCCATCCCCTCTGGCGTTCCCAGCTCCGCCTCGTAAATCAGTACCTGCCAGGCCCTCCTCCTCTCAAACCGCGCAAACGCCTGTGTGGCCTAATGCCCGAGGGATCTCAATCTACCGCACTCGCACTTTCCTCACACAGCGGTATTCAATAACCGTAAATGGCTCATGTCAAGAAGCCGTCTTTATACAAAGCGGGCCCGGCCCATTACAGCAAGCGTCAAGTATTTTGCTGGCCTCGCCCAGTTACTAGTGCACGAAAGCAGGCAGTCCGCGCAGAGTTTTGGGTTACGCCAAACACGCAGAGAACTGGGAGAGGAGCGCATTAATCTTGCTACGAGGGAGAAAAGAGAGTAACGACCGAAAATGCATAAAATGCTCTTGATGTTATTTGGCAACAAGCTTGACTCATCTCTGTCCAGCTGGCCTTGTTTCCCTGTTATTCCAGCCCGGGCACTGCAAACTTTTAAGTTCCCCCCCCATCAAAAGCACAGGCAGTCACTTAATGCATTGAGAGCCTTTGACCCTCGGCTTTAACCGCGAGAGGAATCTAAATTCGACTTCTTGGGACGATGGCAGGAGGAGGTGGGGGGGTTGGGGGGGTAGGGTTGGGGCAGTGGGCGTTCAGGGGTGAGCGCCGGGATTGGAGAGTTTGTGTTTGGGTGTGTCCCCTGGCCAACTCTTTGGGAAATTGGTCTAACCACCTTGTCCACCTTTTTTCCCCTCTAATCCTTTCCAGACAATCCAAATATTGGGGCTGGAAGGCCTTCAAACGGCTGCTCCCGCTCGGGGTGCGTGAAAGCGATTTCAAGGAAGCCGCGAGGATTCCTGGTGTTTTTGGAAGAGGGGGGGAAGGCGATACCCCCGTCCTAGCCCCCCGGTCCCCGCTGCACCTGCGGGATATTGTTTTAAACGTGATGGCGGGCCGGCCCTCGTCTTCTGTCATCCATGCCATCAGCTCACAGCTCCCTCCACCCAGCGCCCGTACCCTCATCTCCCTCTCACAGCACCCTCTCCCTCTTATAACTCAGTCACCTGCTTGCAAGCTGGGGGGGGTTAAAGTTACTGCTTGGTATTGTCAAATGACCTTTAAATCCTAGTCGCCTGAGGCCACCTCAGCTTTCACTGTGCCACTGTGGATGGAGCCTGTCACAACCTTCAGTAGACTCCCAGTGATTTGTAAAACACCTGATCTGTAAAACACCTTCATTTCCACTTCCCCTTCATTTTTGGTCCTTTGCTAGACCCAGGGCAAGCGCTGGTATTTTTGACCAGTTACCTGGTCTACACATTTTGCCAACACATGGACAGGGTGCTGTAGATCTGAACAACTGGATTGTGGCTGTGAAACCCAGGTTTCTATCTCTGCTCTATGCTATAGCCATGTACGTTTCATGGTATCAAACATGAACCCCAGTGTTTTTTACAAAGAAACATTAGTTTTTTTGGGGACACGTGGTGGTACTAGACAATCCATCCGTCCATCCCTGTCCTCCACCTGCCTGACAGGATGGCACAATAATGGTGTCTCTCCTGAGATTATGTCTTCATTTTATGTCACCTTGTTACACGGTTATGTGCAAAACAGCTGTAATTTTAGAGGACGTGAGTAGCTGTAATTACAGTTGCGTCACATGGCGAATTGTAATTATGGCAGCTTCCACATGTCTCGAAAAAGGAGCTAGAGAGTCCCAGCCCGGCTCCATGGAAGCTGCGGGTGTGTTTTGGAAAGGATGATGTAAGAGGGTGGCAAAGGTACCCCCCCTACACACGCTCTCACAGACACACACACACACACAGACACACAAACGTAGCGAAGTCCAGCAGCATCTGGTCATCTCACACCTGTGAGGCCCAGTTCCTTGCGGTTCTTGGCAACCCAAGCTGGCAGGAACCAGTTTTGTTTTCGTAGCAGTGAGTCACGTTGGTAATTTGGCATTTCCAATTCCTGTCTGCCTTCCTTCCAAACATTCTACTTGACCGACCATCATAACCAGCACCCCCCCCTCCCCCCACCACCACCACCACCACCACAGATCACAGCGCCCATTCATAATGAGCCACTACTTTGTGGACTCCAGTCTCCAACTTCCTCAATTGAAGACCAGTGTGTTCTTTCTCTCAGTACATACCGTTCCCTTGTACTGTACTGTCTGGGACAGTAAAAACAGGTACCCTCATACCATACTGAGTCACACACATGCAGGGATGAAGACTGTTTTTGTTTGGTTTGGTGTGTGTCGTCCCCCCCCCCCCCCCCCCCCCCCCCCCCCCCCCCAGTAATAACTGGGCAAAATCACTGAAGAAAGAACACCCCACCCCCAGCTGCAGGGTGATTACTGTGCATCTTTGTTTTGTCTAGATTTCACTCTTCATTTATTTACCAGCATTAGGTGTTCTGTCTCATTCATGTCAGTCTGACTCTTCAGTGACAAACAAGAAGAACATGAGAAGAAGTGTCTGCACAGAACATTGCTTGCAGACATTTGCTGTCTCTTGTTGTGCATGTCTTTTTAATTATCATATATCAGGAGCTAATTTGTTTTCTTTTTGGACCCAAAATGGAGGATGCAGGAACATTTATGCAATCTGTCTCTGTCCTTTTCGCTCTAGTCCCTATCTATGTCCTCTCTCTCTCTCTCTCTCTTTCCCTCTCTCTCCCTGACTCTCCCCTGCTCACTCTCTCTCCCTCTCTCTCTGTCTCTGTCTGTCTCAGACTCATTTTCTCCGGTGGAAAACAGCGTCTGCTGTACTACTTCACATTCCTGCGGTTGGACTGGCACTTCCTGCTGTGTTGGAGAAGCACGGCCGGAGCGGGGAACATTCCTCACGTCTCGTGGGCTTTTTCTATCCATTTTCTATTTTAATCCGTTTAGCCCATCTTTGTTAGATTAAAAGGAATCGGCAGAACCTCGGAGCCAAACACGTAGCGGGGCCACCTCTGTCGGGCCCGGCTTTCTAAACCAGGATACCCTCTTTCAATGTGTGACGATTGAGGATATTTTTTGGGGGGCTTTGGTTTGTTTTTCCCACTCTACCATGGGTGCAATTCCCACTGTGTTGGCATGTGATCAGCATTACAGTCCTTTGGGTTTTTTACTGGGTAGCACTGTAGCACAGGACTCATAACCGAAAGGTTGCTGGTTCACTTCTATGCTGGGGCACAACTGTTGGGTAAATGGGTAGCATGTAAAAAAACTGTAACCTATGTAAGTCACATTGGACTCACGAATCCACTGAATCATCCTGAAGAGCGCACCCATTCCTCGCTCTGTTCGGAGGAATACGCACTGAGTCAGGTCTAGCCAGCGAGCTGCTCCGATGCTGAGCAAGCAGCACTGAGACACGCTTCTGACGTGACTGAAGATGTTTACCCTCGAACCCTGGGCATCTGTGCTGAACGTGCGAGCAGCTGTCCGTTTTGGAGGCCGTGTGCTGCAGACTTCCTCCTCTGGGCTGATTCAGTTACAGGAGACAGTATTTTGGTATTTTACTCAGAGCCCTTGCACCCCCCCCCCCCCCCCACCCCTCCACCTCCCTTGATGACACTTCAGGTTTCCGCAGAGCAAAGGCAAAGCTCTGCTTCTGTCGCTGTATGAGTTTGCATGCAAACATAAACACAGGCAGATGCATGCTATCCCCACTGCTGCTGCAGGCGCACATGTGTGAGTGTGTGTGCGTGTGTGTGTGCGTGTGTGAGTGTGTGTGTGAGTGTGTGTGTGCGTGTGTGTGTGTGTGTGTGCGTGTGCGTGTGTGTGTGCGTGCGTGCATGTGTGTGTGTGTGTGAGTGTGTGTGTGTGTGTGTGTGTGTGTGTGTGCGCGCGTGTGTGTGTGTGTGTGTGTGTGTGTGTGTGTGTAAACAAACAGGCACACAAATGCTCGCCTTACCGCCACTGCATGAAAGCGTGTGTAAACAAAAACATGTGCAAGTTTGTTAGCCGCACTCCCCAATGCATGTGAGCGCATGTAAACACCAACCAAGTCACATGCACGCTCACCCAGCTCCCGCTGCATGTGTGATTTAAATATACATTTACATTTACATTTCATTTAGTTAGCAGACACTTTTATCCAACATATAATCCAAGCCACATGGTCATGGTGTAAGGAGGCAGTGTAGCATAGCAGGTAAGGAGCAATGTTTGTAACCAAAGGGTTGCTGGTTTGATTCCCTGCCGGGGCACTGCTACTCTACCCCTGGGAAAGGTACTTAAGGTTTCTCTCACTGTTATTATGGGTGATGCTGGCCATTGTTTTTTCTCTGTCTATTTGAATGTGCACCATATCAAAGATGGAGGCTGGCTGTGTTCAAACAAAACTAACAGTAGCAGAGCAACTAAGTTGCTAATATGATCCTGGAAAAACACTGGACATTAAGGTAATGAAAGGGAGTGTAGGATTTTGGAGGGGAGTGGAGGACACCTCTAACCCACACTCACTTACCAGTAACCTTGGCCCATAAAAGTCTGGGCCAGGTCAGCATCTCTCCAGCATGCCTTTGTGTTGGCTTGGCTGTGAGACCGGATTATTTATTCATGCTAGAGTCACCAGCAAAGACTGAGAGTTCATAAATAAACAGCTGCTGAACTCCGATGTGAAAAGCCGTAACTTTGAATTTTTTAAAGTTTTTTTAGTTCTGTTTTTACAATGGCCGCCTCTTACATTACAGAGAAGCCGTAAAGTGAAGGCCTCTATGGCTCGGAAGAGAGAATGATGTAGGATTTCTGTTTGTCTTGACTCATGTCCAGCTTTTGCAAGGATTCCATAACAGGCTGTTACCAGGGCTTCTGCGTGTTTGTAAGCGATGAGGGTTTATACAGTAGAAAACCACGTCCAGCTGCCGTCAGCTCCTCTGTATCACTGCTGATCGCAGCACACGGGGAGAGGGAGAAGGAAAGAGCTGTGTGGGGATGGGAAAAGTGCAGTTTCCTTGCGTTATCCAACCACTCCCAGCTCATGCAGTGCCACACGCTCTAAGCCTTTCATATGGCTGATGGAAGATCTATCACGGAACAGACCAGAAGAATAAGAGGATGAAAAAAAAAGCGGGTTTTTCCACCTGAATGCCTCCTGACTGCGTCGGGAGGGCCCTCCTGCCTCGTCTGTTATTTTAGCATCATGAACGGGTAATTTCACTCAGGCTGGGGCCCGGCCTCCCCCTGCTGATGGCCCTGGATCGGGGCCTCGTGTGGCCCTATCCGCGTGGGCACCTGCTCGCTGAGTTCTCCCCGCCCCCCCCTCTGTCGCGGCTGGCACAGCGGCTGGTCATGCCCTCCTTACCCCCGGGCAGGGGGTGGGGGGAGGGGGGTGGTCATGAGACCGGGCCGGGCGGGTCACACAGGGGCAGTCGCTGCTGGGCGCTAGAGCGAGGCCGCGAACCGCCCAACCCCCCGGCGGCCCCCTCCTGCCATCACGCCCCCCAGCACCTGTCAGACAGGAAGGGCGTGCGGCCCTGTGGCTTCACTTTCGGTTCACTTCAGTCCAGGTTCATGCTTATAGCTATACAAAAAAATACATATGTAGGGATTCTTTTTGCGAAAGGTCTTGCAAGGTCAACATATGCACAGTGCAATACCCACATATAGCTCAAGGAAAAAGTCAAAAATAAGTAAATAAATCACTTAAATTGCTGAACGCTGGAATGATCAAGACTACCACTGTTCATGGTACTGGATGGGAGTTTAGCAAACTTGCTTTGGAAGCCACACTGTGTTTGGACAGTTGTTGAGGCTGGCGGTAGGGTTTTTAATGCTGCGATACCTCTGCCCTGATGGTAGGAAGGAGAACAGTGTGTTAGCAGGGTGACTTGGTGCAGGGCCTGTCCATATAGATGGCCTCAGTGGGGGTGAGCAGAGAAGCAATGATCCTGCCCTGTCACAGAGCACGCTTTCTCCCCACCACTTCCTGTACTCTCCAGACAGGCCACACGCACCACCGTTTACTGAACATTCCGCAGCCACACTGTTACATCACATACTATGATGTAAGTATGTTGCGCTCCAGGATAACCAATGGGCACTGTACGTGCTTACTGTTACATGCTTTTCTTCGTTTCTGTGTTTTCTCAATGTGGTGCCTTTTTGCTATAACACTGGCTGTTCTGTGCCTATTATTTCAGCTCTTTTTGCTCTAATGATATGTATTAAATTACGCAATATTAGCTTTGCAAGTCACTCTGAATTACAGCGTCTACCAAGTAAACAAACAAATAATCTCCTAACGATCTTCTGACACGCCTCCAACATTCCTGCCACACCACCCCTTCAATCACTTCAAACAGCATGCCACTATCAGCTCTTTGTTGTGTTTAGCTGAAAGCTGGCAGCTGATTTGGCAGTATCAGAAGTAATCCCTACTGCTTGAAGCACCTATGATTAAGGCTCCATTTATGAAACCCCCCTGCCCCCCCCCCCTCCACCACCACCACCACTCCGGGAGGCAGTTGGGCATGTCAGTTCACAGCCGGGGAAAACTGAAAAGGGACCCTTGGCTTTACCTTTTATGATTGCTATTTATTTCTTTGCAATATACATTTGTTTTTTTTTGTTTTTTTTTTTTATAAATTATTTGCTACTGATAGACTTTCTCTAATTCATCATCATTTGGTGGTAATGATAATAATGACTGGAGGAACAGCAGCAGCAGCTGAGGGCCTTCATCTGTTTCCCGTTTCGTTGCTGGTTGTGAGTTAAGTGAGCCAATGCTCTGGGAGTGTCGTACTGTATCTGACCCCCTTTCAGATCTTGGGGATGGGAGGTTGGGGAGAGATGGCTCCCCTAAGCGGAGCTGGATCACCCCGGTGGCCTTTGTCGAGCAGCTGTTTATGGGCTGTGCGCCTGTCCTCTCCCCTGTCCCGAAACAGGGCCCTCTAATCACACGCCAGCCTCTCTGGGTTAAATTGTCTCACAAAAGCAGTAAATAAAATTCCTCTGGAACACTGAGTCAGCACAGCCACTAAAAAGAGGAAAAAAAAAAAAAAAGAAAATATGAAATGGAATAAAATATTGCTGTGTCTTCTTTCCCCGGGAGCTGGAGCTCGACTCGTGTTCTGTGCGGCAGTCGACCGGAGCCAGGGGACGGTGGAGTTCTGCTCTAGTCCAGTGGGCTGGCCTCTCTGTCTGATTCTCGTTCTGTCTGAGCGGTCACGGCTTGCTCATCTGAAATTTTCACATACAAAACCAACGCCCATAGTGCCCCAGAAGAGAGATCGTCTACTTCTTCTTCACTAAATCTCCTTACTTCTTTACTGTTTTTACCATGGGGCAACTGACTGTCCCGTCCCGACGAGACCGCTCCTCTCAAACACGATCCCTTTCTGTACTGGTCCCTCAGTGGTGGAATGAATTGACCATGAGGGTCAAGACAGTGGAATCATTGGTCATATTCTGACACAGACTGAAGACTCACCTCTTCAGACTGCATCTCGGTTCCACCTCAGTCCCCACCCCCTAACAGTCGCTACTTGTAGTACTTGCTGTTTGTTTTCATGTAGCCTTTCGACGTGTTTTGAATTCTGTGGTCTACTGACTGATGTATACTAGTATACTTGGCTTCCCTTGTCTAGTCAGGTTACACAAGTTAATTTGTGATAGGGCTTGAATAGAGTTATGCTGACATTTACTAGTCTGGTCTGACACTGCTGCTCAGTCAACTTGAATGGATACAGTTATGTTCTAATTGTGCTGGAAGTCACTATGGATAACAGTGACTGCTAAATGAATGTAATGTAATGTCATGTAATCAATAGGTGATCTGAGGGGGGATGAGGGGGAATGCTAACCCCCTTGTTAGCAAAATGACCAAAATGCATCCCCCTTGTTAACCTGCCACCCGCCCCCCCCCTCCATCCCCTAGTTAGTAGCAGAGAGTGCTGCGTGTGCATCTGCCATCCCCCTCGTTAAAAATTAACAAATCACCTACTGCATGTAATGTAATGTAATATGTACCACCAGTTACCAGATGCAGCTTGGTCCTGTAGGGGGCGCTGTGAAGTGATAAAAGCAGAGGTGACATTGTTCAGCAGAAGGCATCGCAGGTGCATTCATTCAGTGAATTGAGACATTTTCCCCCTTCAACAGGCCCTAATCTAGGTGAAGGGGTGAAGATGCCAAAGGAAAGACTTTCAAACAGGCCTTTTCAGTGGGGGCCATATCATCTTTCATTTTTCGGTCTTGTGTGGTCTCATGGAGAAAAACGGGGAGATAAAATAGCTCTTGGCAGTCCGCTATGGAGGCCTTGTTCTGATCTTCCTCTAAACCATAAGGAAGCAAACAGGGTCCATCACGAGACAGTTGCTTTGGGCAAAAGATTAAAAAAAAAGAAAAAAAACTTGAAACGCTTTCAGCAGGTCACACGCCCACGGATCCTGCCCCTTGGTGCCTTTTTCCACCAGCGTGGGGCTCAAAGTAGCCCTGGACCCGACAAAGAGAGAAACCCAAACCTCAGAAAGGCACCGCAGACCACAGGGATGGCATAGCAACCGACACTGTCCCTGTTAGCCCCGCCCCCTCCCCTCCCATCCCGTCCCACAGTGGGGGCCTGAAATAAAAAAGGGCTTCAGTTGTGTGGGTGCGCTTGGCAGGGCCTGCGGAATGCTGATGTAAAATGACAAACATACAGTAGGCTAAAGGGCAAGTGAACCCAGGCCATGATATATTTTAAGAAATACTCAATGGAACAGAATCCTAATTGTGTGTTTTCGGTTTTCAGGGAGATGCTCCATGCATGTGGCTGAGCTATTTTTCTGTGAGGTCTGGCAGACGATGTTTGAAGGAGTTTTTTTTTTTTTTCCTTTTGTAGTTCAGGTCAGTTTGGGTCAATTGTTTGCGTAGAACCGGATCAGTTGGAGAGGTGGAACGGCCTGTAGCTGGAGCTTGGAGCCGCACCGCATTCATCAGCTCAAGCTCAAAGTGAGAATGAAAAGGATAAGGGATGAATGACTCATAGTGCTGGGAAGCCATTAATCATATCTGAGCAAGAAATACATTCTGAGACTAATTTTCAAATAGTTATTGATATTTTTTTTCCAGGGGAACGCTTGATGCTTCTTTGAAGCTTGGCTTTGGGTTTCAGGCTGAGATTTTTTTTTTAAACATAATTTATGATATGATGCTTTATGGTGAACTGCTGATATTTATTTGTGAGGAGAATCCAGTGTATGCTTTTGGCCCTCTTTACCTCCCACCCAGCCTATAACTCAGAGGCCTTTCAGCACGAGAGCGCTTTCAGGTCGCGGAGGGCAGCCGTGAACGAATCGGTGACACGACACGCGTGTGAATTACCTCAGAGCCTCCCCCTCGGCCGCCCGCGTCCTGTTCATACTGTGGATCACTGGTATTTTTACACGGTGGTCCAAATGCACTAGACCAAACATAGGTTTACTGGAATCCGTGGCCTGGGAACAGGGAACAGGGAACGGGGGGGTGGGGGGGTGGGGGGGGGGAGGTTGAAGAAAAAGAAGTGAGAATTTTTTCTGCATTTGTATCTGGAAGCCTGACCCCCCTCTCCCTTTGGAAGCCAAGAGACAGTTTGCTCGTTGTAATATATAGGTCAGAGTAACAGTTGTGCATTGTGGAGTATTTATAGAACGTGGGGTCGGTGTGAGGTATGGAGGTCCTGCTCTGGAGTGTCTCAGGTGGACGGCGCGTTACGGTTCATGTGACTCCAGTGAGGACGGAGGGCAGGTCTGCAGGCCACCTGCGGGGAGGGATGTGGGACAGGTGTGGGAGAGTGTGTGTGCTGGGGTGTGAGCGTAAAGGCATGTCTCAGGACCACCTTGTAGAGGTGTATATATGGGAGTGTGTGTATGTGTATATGTGTGCACACATGGGAGCGAGGTTGTGTTTGGGGGACCACCTTGAACGGGTGTGGCGGATAATGTCAGTGTGTGTGTGTGTGTGGGTATATGTGAGAGAGAGAGAGTGAGTGTGTGTGTGTGCGAACGTGTGTGTGTGTGTGTGCGCGTGCGTGTGCGCGCGCGCGTGTGTGTGTGTGTGTGTACATGTGTGAGAGAGAGAGTGTGTGTGTGTGCAAGCGTGTGTGTGTGTGTGCACGCGTGAGAGATGAGTGTGTGTGTGTGTGTGTGTGAGATGAGTGTGTGTGTGTGTGTGTGTGTGTGTGTGTGTATGTGAGAGAGAGAGAGTGAGTGTGTGTGTGTGCGAACGTGTTTGTGTGTGTGTGCGCATTTGTGTGCGTGCGCGCGCATGTGTGTGTGTGTGTACATATGTGAGAGAGAGAGAGAGTGTGTGTGTGTGCAAGCGTGTGTGTGTGTGCACGCGTGAGAGATGAGTGTGTGTGTGTGTGTGTGTGAGATGAGTGTGTGTGTGTGCGTGTGCGTGTGTGTGTGTGTGTGTGTGTGTGTGTGAGAGATGAGTGTGTGTGTGAGAGATGAGTGTGTGTGTGTGTGATGTTGAGGGAGGTCGTGTGTTGGAGACCACCTCGGTGCAGAACATCTGTTCAGCAGATTTGAGGCCCTTTTTGTCATCCTCCTCAGCCAGCAGAAAGCACTGAAGACAACGGACAGATGTGCCGGAATGAGCAGACATCACTTGGACAGTCTACTTCCCCTTGTAAACGGGAGATCGGAGAGATGGCCCCTGTTCTGTGGTGATAGAACTTTTAAAATTGACTTCCTGCAGCTCCCAATGTGAATTTAACACACCCGTAAGGGATCATTGGGAGTTTGAGCCTGTAGAGTATCAGTCCTCTTCATCTGAAAAGACCAGGTGGTAATAACAGCATGGAGTTGTGGAGGGGATTTCGGACCCCTAGATCATGTTATGGGACACTCTTGTAGTAACACTCTACTCCGATAGCCTTTGTGAAAACACACAATAATTGGGCTCACGTGTGCACAATGTGTGAGGTACAACAAGCGCAAGAAACATTCCTGGAGAATGGCCTTTCACACAATTAATGAATTTATTAACTATTTGTACGATTAAAAAATACTTCAGAAAAAGAATGGCAAGAGATGACATCCTTCAGAATTCAGCCCGTATCACAGAGTGGGGGACGAACGAATGAAATGGCAAAAACGCACGACACCCAGGCGTCCGAAGAATGCACCCTGGACCTCAAAGGCATTTCAGAGAGCACAAGGAAAGCATCAGGGCTTCTGCTCTGGACCCCACACTTCTATTTTTAGCTTTCACTTTTCACCTCATTAAAAGAGTTTCAACCCCAGCAGGAGTCCCAAGGCCGTTCTTATGGCCCGCACCAGAACAACAAGCCTGATGGAGGAAGACATTGGAAGAGAGGAGTGAATTAGGGACTCGGATTCATCACCATTCCAGCTCAGCGGTCTTCTGGCCCCTTTATACCCTAATTATGTAATAAAAGCATTTATGGATTTTTCACTGAAGAGGATGGAGATTTTTTTTTATTTTTGGGGGCTCAGTTATCTGAACGGTTTCCTTTGTTCCCTGCCAGAGAGTCACGCTGTTTTGCGGACCTCAATAGCTAACATAGTCCGCGTAACCGCATGGCACACATTCTAGAATGCCTTCAAACTGCTGCCTCTGGAAAACAGCTCAGGGCATTGTGAGGGGAAATCAAAGAAAAAGAATATTATTTGGATTGTGGGAATATAATTTCCCTTAATTGCAACATCTGTTTTTTGCAGTGCAGATGTCCGTTGGCAGCTATTTCTAATTGTTTGACGGTTCCCATCGTTTTGTGCGTTTAAGGAAACTTTATTGCTGATTATTCCGGGTTCAAGTGCATTGGAAATACGGTGCAGTATCTGCTTAGCATACTGCCCTATCCAGGGCAACTAACATGTCAACCATTTTATACGGCTGGATGTTTACCGACACAGTGTGGGTTAAGTACTTTACTCAAGGGTACAACTGCAGCACCACAGTGGGAAATCAAACCAGCAAACTTTGGGTTACAAGCCCTGCTCCTTACCACCAGATACTTCATGGCTGTCTGCCTTTTCACCTCCGGACCACATGATTGCCTGGTTTGCGGGACTCGTGCTTCTGTGGCAGAGTTCAGTAACGTGAGCGGGCACGTGAACGGCCGCCGCGGAAGGTGACATCACCCCTCCCAGGGCCAGAGCAAGAGCGTGATTAGCTGGGTAGTCGGCTCTGTGAGCTAATCATGTGTCATGTTGCGCTGCACAGATGTCGAGGGCCGCGGTCGGGAGCTGGCAGCGGACCTTCCCCCTGCTACATCTCTCCCGTGACTTGAATAATGAGGCCGATGTGTATCAGAGGGCCGATGTTGCTGCGGGAGTTTGGAAGAGGGGATGGAAACATGACTTAGCACGCAGGCGTCTGCCACATAGGTCGATCTCGCCCCTCGGAGGCGCAGAGAGAGCACGATCAGTTCCGTCAGCTGGGGACCTCGGTCTGCAGATTGGACAGCTGAAGGCATCTTCTTGTTGTGGTGTGTAGATGACAGAGGCAGTAGGACCTGTACGACACCCATCCCTGTCACAAATCATCATGACATTACATTACATTATTACATTACATTATTGGCATTTAGCAGGCGCTCTTATCCAGATTGACTTACATTGTTTTTTTCCACAATGTTATCCATTTATACAGCTGGATATTTACTGAGGCAATTGTGGGTTAAATACCTTGCCCAAGGGTACAGCAGCAGTGCCCAAATGAGGAATCAAGCTGGCAACCTTTCGGTTACAAGTCCTGCTCTTAAACCACTACGCTACACTACCATCATCGCCTTTCCTGTGGTGAATGGTGAGAAGAATTCTTTGTCTTTGTCTTTTGAATCCTTTCTTTTGGAGTGGGGGAGGAGAAAATGTTTTGTTTTTCCCCTGTATTAAGGGATTCTGTTTGAAGTCTCCCCAGAATCAATGTCCTGTGGGTAGGAACAGAGTGATGTCACCAGTATCCTGCTCTGATTATCGGTGTCACCTGTGTTAGTTAACCTTCACAAGTGTGGGGTTATATTTCTGCGATGCCCTACGGTTGGTAGTTTTAAAGGCTTATGATAAAGTTTTTTTGCTTTTCAGAGTTGGTTGGTTTACTATACCCAAGATTCCTCAGCACCTTCCCACATTGTTTGTGTTCTGTCAGTTCCTGGACATGTTGATCATAATGAACGAAAAGACAATATAAAAATGGATAGCATGTACAAACCCAGACAAATCGCCTATTTTAACTGAACAAACTGCTGAATTTTGAGCAACAAAGGGGTCCACTGACTACTCACTGTAACACTGGATTGCCGTGCTGGCCTCTGAATTTCATGGGATTATACCTCACAAAAGTACAAGCCGTCACTGGGCCCCAGCTCCTTGTACCTGCATCCGTAAAGAGGAAACAGAACCTCAAATGTGTCCATCAGAGCAGCCAGAAGGTTAAAAACAGGAAGGACTCCATCTCCGTGCAGGGGATGTCACTGGACTTCAAGCGCGGTGTTGTGCAATGTCACACCGAAATAGCTCCTTGAAGACTCAGCGGTGGGCTCCAGAGATGGGCAGCATTAGAGGAGAGCCGACAGAAGTTCGGGCGCAAAGACTGAGGATGCAGAAAGAAAAACAAAACAAAACAAAACAAAAAAAAACCCGGCAAAGCCTGAACGCTCTTTGCGCGTTATGTAACTCGCGGTCAACCACAGGCATGCGCCGCGGAATCCCACAGTGACACACGGGGGGAGCATTGAGACGGGCCGGCCGGGAGGAGGCTGGTTCAGTTCCTTGAGAAAACAAGCTATGCCACAGCTGGATCGAGTCCCAGAGCGTTCTGTACTCTGCTGAGGCGTCCCCAACTGTGGAATTATGGGAACAACCTCAGAAGACTGGCCTAGCAGGGAATCACCCCAACAGCCAGGGGGCAGTTTTTTTTCCCCTTACTTGTTTATTTATCTGTTTGTACATTCATTCAGTTATTCATTTGAATATTTATTTTTCCACTCATTCCCAAATTTATTTTAGATTTTTCACTCAATCGCTTTGAATCTAGCACTGACTTGTGAGTTGCCGGTCAGGAGGGAGTTTGGGAAGTGAACTCTGGCACCGTTTAAGGACCGCTGTCACCTCCGCGACCCTGCGCACCCCTCGCCTGGTGAGGCTTTGCTGGCTTTTCCTCTTCGGCAGGAGGACGGAACCTCTTTAACAGCCCCATTGTCCCGTGGCGAGGGGGGCACGGCCTGATGTGACCCCCATTGATCTTGATCAGCTGGAAAGAGAAAGGACCCCCCCCACCCCCCCCAGCTCTGGAACGGGCTCTCGGGAAGCACCCCTCCTCTTTGTCTCTGCCTGAGAAGCAGGCACAGAGAGGGCACAATGGGTCTGGGTCGTCCGCCATTCACCCCAACCTGACTGACGTCTCTACCCCGAATGGGGCGGGTGCCTTGCACAGAGGGCCCAGTGTCTCCCTGTCTGATTGTTTGCCCTCCCCCCTGAATCACCCTGAAAATCCAGTGGGGGGGGGGGGGGGGGTTCAAATTGCCCCACGCCCCGCCCCTTCAGCGCAGCATCCTCTGATACCCCCTGGTCTGTGCCTCTGCAGCGTGGGGGTGGGATGGGAAAACGGTTCAAATTCAGGGAGACAAACACGGCATGTCTGCCCCCCCCCCCAATAGCACCCCTCACTCCCCCCATCTGTTGGGTACACTGGAGCATTAACTGGTGTTTCACTTGGGTTACGTAATTTATTTTCAAGCCAGACTGTGACACAACAGGCAGACAGTTCCTCTTCAGTGAGTTTCTCTCCCATCTCCTTGGTGGGGGGGTGGGTGGGGGTGTGTAGGGCGGGGGGGGGGGGGGGGGGGTTGGGGGGGGGACATAGGGCAGAGCCTGCTCCAGAGATCAGGCATCAAGGCATTCTGGGATTGCAATTCCTCGTGAAATCTTTGGATTTACTGTTTGGTTGCCCCCAAGGCATTCTCACCCTCGAGTTCTCGTTTTCCAGAGCCATGTGCTGTTATGTTCGTGAAGAGAGGGGACAGGAGCACGTGGAACACGTGTTTTAGTGCGGAGTTCATCCAAACCGAGAGGCTTCTTGAGGCCTTTGTAGTTTACCATTTGAAATGAACGTCTGGGCAAAAAAAAACACCCAGCAAGGTAAAGCCCCACTCTGGTAGGTTCAGCCCCCTCTTTGATGTGGATGACATTATGGAACATGAAGGAGAAACCTTTGTGAGAACAGGGGGCCTTTCTGCAAGAAACATAGACACAGACAAAAAAAAAACAAGGAACCGCTCTACAGGAAAGCTTGGAAAATAATAAATATGAGGATATAAGGTGAGATTAAAGTGTAAAACAAAGTCTGGAAACAGAGAAAGGACAGTCTTCCTGTGTGTAAGAGACCATTGTGTCGGGTCACTTGTAACCCAACCCTTGCCAACCCTTTTTCGATTTTTTTTTTGTGCTTCTTTTTTCTTTCACTCCAGTTTTCAGCTGGGGCCTGGATCTGCAGCCTTTGCACAGGTCAGACTCAATTATGACAATATTGACATAAATTGAGAGCGCAGGTTCAAAGGGCCTGTCTGGGACTGGGAGAGGCCTGCTTATCCCTGGTGGAAGATAGTTTTTCCTCCCCAGACTGACACAGGAGGGCTGGAACCGGGCAGTGTCTGTTTTGATAGAGCGTGTGCAAAGGGTGAAAGGGGAGGGTATGACGGAGTGCCTTGGCGCGTACAGTCCGTCTCCTGGTCCCGAAAAACTGGCACGCGGCCACAATAAAAATTAAAAGGGGTTTCCTCACGCAAGAGTCCAACACACTCTGTATGCACCATTACTCCTGTGACTTTTGTAGATGGCGGGCAGCAGTGTGGCACAGCGGTAAGAAGCAGGGATTGTAACCGAGAGGTTGCTGGTTCAATTCCCTTCTGGGGCACTGCTGTTGTACCCTCGGGCAAGGTACCCAACCCACAATTGCCTCAGTAATTATCCAGGTGTGTAAATGTGTAAAATTGTAACCTACATGTATGTAAGTTGCTCTGCGTAAGAGTGTTTGCTAAATGACCATAATGTAATGCAATTTTGTACTCTGGCTTTGGAAATCTGTCTGGATAGGAGCTCCTGCTAAGAGACAAGATGTAAACATGACTATACATGGGGAACAGCGCAGAACCAGTACAGTACCATTGGTCATGACTTTTTGGTTGAACTAATGGGAATTAGCAAGCAGTCAGCTTCCCGGCGGTAGGCATGTTGACTGAAATGAACCCGTTACAGTACAGTACCAGTCAGCAGAGTTGTGCGTGGTGGAAAGCCGGTGGCCTCCTCGTATAACAACGCCCCTGCTTACTCAGGCCACCATCGCTGTCGCCAATGAGTCTTTTTTGTTTTCAGTAGATTTTAGGTCGTCTTTACAGCTACCGTTTGGCGGGACAGGGAATTAGAGCGGTGTAGATCCCCCCCCCCCCGCGTTCTCTTGCTCAGCAGCTTCAGGCCGACACGCCCGGCGTGGGAACTGGGTCCGAAAGCCCCTGTTGCGCTGATCCGGCTCGGGAGGGCCCGGGACCAGCCGAGTCGAGGCGTTTCCTCAGCTGACGCAAGGCAGAAAAGCTGCTGATTCCAGCTCCTCTCGCTCCCATCGTGTTGCCCTGTCTGGCACCTTCAAAAGCGGCACCTGCCCCGGCGGATTTCCCCATCAATATTTGCTCACTTTTCTCTCTTTTTTCTTCTTTTCTCATTCTGTTTGTTCAGCGGCTGCTGCCTTCTGCTACAACCCGGTCAATCCCCAAGCGGACCGTTGGTGATTGGAATGGGGGGGCGGGGGTGGTGTTGCCTCTCAAAGCCCAGCACCCAGTGCCGATGATGAGAAGAAAAACACAGCTCACAATGGACTGAAACATTACATTACTGGCATTTAGCAGGCACTCTTATCCAGAGCAACTGGATCAACTATTCAGCTGGATATTTACTGAGGCAATTGTGGGTTAAGTACCTTGCCCAAGGGTACAGCAGTAGTGCCCCCGTGGGGAATCGAACTGGCAACCTTTCAGTTACAAGTCCTGCTCCTTAAACACTGTGCTACACTGCCCGCCGCTGATAGCGTAAAACGGGACTGGTACTCCATCTTCTCTGTCTGTGTAGCAGCAGTGCCTCAGTGGTGAGATGGCTTCTCTTAGACAGAACTGGACAGGACCATATTACAGATGCAGAATGATGACCCTGTAATGCAAAAGCAAGTTTAATGTGAAAACGGTCCAATCTTACAACACAACGCAATGAACGTCCCTTCCCCTCACCAAATCTATGCCTCAATACAATGGGAAAAACCAAGTGTTGTACATTATAGTACAACATAATACTGACACATACTTTTAAAAAGTCATTAAATATTCTTCCATCCCTCTCAGTTTAACACAAGAAGTATTCATCCATAAAAAAGGAGTTTTTTCAGTTCGGACTCAGGTATTTTAGATGTCTGAGGTAGTTCGGAAAGCTTATCATAGCTGCGCCGACAGGCATTTTTTTTTTAGCTTAGCCCTGTGACTTTTATTTTTAGGGTAAACGACAGCAGGAGCCAGAATGACGTGTCTCAAAATGTCAGCAGAGATGATGTTCCTCCTATAATGGGACACTGTCTGATAACCTCATTACAGCTGAGCTACTGTGCACTGTAGAAGGGCTGAACCGTGGAGCTCCGCTAAGAGGGATCATCAGTCAGAAACCTTTACCATACATTGATGTGCTTGGCCATGCCTGGTGAAAGTGTAGGCATGCCTGGCTGTAAAACCAGGCAGAGACAAAACCAACCATTTTGTGTATAATTGTATTGTTTTTTTTTTTTCTGCTCTGCCTTGCACTTGTGTGAACTACATTGCAGGATATGAGCTTCTGATTAAGTTAATGCACTGTTTTCCTTTATGACTCCCTGCCTCGATCGTCCGTTCCAGCATTAAATGGTTAAGTAGCGCGAGCAACGCTGAGCACAGCAGGAATCTCACAGGTGCTATTAGCACATCATTATGGGAGTTTAACCGGAGGAAACATCCGCCTTTTTGCCGTTAATCTCGACAGGCACGATGCTCCGTTCCCCCCCCCATCCCAATCACCAAAGGTCTGCTTGGAGGAGCATTAAGCATCCCTTCCTTTAATCTTGGAGTAATACCGGTAGTGCGGCGAGATTGAATCGGTGAGCAGAAAATGAGAGTCAGCTGAGTGCAGGAATGCCCAGCATTAGGCCGCAGGAAGGACTATGTAAGGTCATGATCTGTGCTCTGGCCTTCTCTTCTGTGGGAGACTCGGGCCCTCCGTGAACCTCTCACTCTGGATAGGTCGGAAGCAGAGCAGGATGTGCTTGGAGGTGAGAGTAGCGGAGGTAATGCCATTGAATGACTGAAGATCCGGCCTGAATGAACTCGGGATGAGCGGTAATGTCCGCATACGATTTACGTGTACACATACATACCCATGTTTATGAGTAAGTCGCTAAGACCTTTAAAACTGTTGTGAAAAAGGCCTTCTACTGATTTAATCAGACAAGTAATTTGTGTGTAAGACCTGTCCTATAGTATTGCCTACAATACATTTCTGTACTCTAAATTACATTACATTACTGGCATTTAGCAGATGCTCTTATCCAGAGCTACTTACATCAGTTACAGTTTTTTTTCAACAATGTTATCCATTTATACAGCAGGACATTTACTGCGGCAATGGTGGGTTAAGTACATTGGCAAGGGTACAACAGCAGTGCCCCAGCCAGGGAATCGAACTAGCAACCTTTCGGTTACGAGCCCTGCTCCTTAATCATGCTACACTGCTGCCCCTTCTGCACACCCATTTGCCAGAATCCCCCAAATCCTTGACTGGTCAGAGGACACCCTTAAAAGAACTCTAAAAAGATTTAAAATGTTTGTTGAGTATTTCAGCTCAAGTTCAGTTTAAATTTATAACATACTTTTTGCATGGTTCAATGTGCAATTATTTTGTATCCCCTCATTTTGTATCAGAATCCATTTCCAAAGATGCCCCCCCCCACCCCCTTATGAAAAGTGGGGAAGGTGGCTATCTGGTCCCCCATGCTGGTTCCATGCAATTCCTGTGGATCTTGGCTTAGCCTGTGCAGCGTATGGCTGCAGAGTGTTTTTGCTCTCCCCCCAGGGCGGAAATGTGTTCCACATGCGATGTGTTCCCGATGTGTCATGTGACCGTGAGACCCGAGCGCGGCGGAGAGGCCGCATGCCATATCGCAGGGCCCGCGCTGACGGCTCTGCGTGTTCCCCGCCCGCCCGGCAATTAGGAGCTGTCCCTCAGCCCCGCATGACTGGCCACATCTCAGCCGCCATGACGGATCTGGCAGCGAACGGCCGACTCCTCTCCTGATAACAACCAGATGACCCAGGGTGGGGATCGCTGCAATGGCGGCCCGAAACGCTTATTCCTGCATTATCGCAGCGGACAGAGAGAATCCCAGAGTGGTGCTCCACTTACAGAGTGCTGATAGACCGAATGCTCCAAACTGGGACTTTGCTGTATCTGGTTAAGGAGCTGAGCCTGTAGACAAACATTTGCAGTTTTACACTCCTGGATAGCAGAGTGCACTTCCCGGATTGCTTCAGCTGCGTGAGAGGATTGTGTATATGTGTATACATGCGTATAATGCATAGTAATAATTTCTGACTCACAATCTCTCTTAGTGGCAATGCAGGCTTCATAATGTACCGACTGTCCCCATTATTTAAGTGAGCTGGCCCTGTCTACCAAGTGTAAATTCATGCACAATAAAAAAAGCACACGCTACATTACGTCGGTCACCATGGTAGTAACATCTGCTAAGCAAATGCTTCATCTAATGGCAGCTTGCAAGCCTGTTCCTCCCTGAATGAAAGTCTACAGTAACCATCTTCCAAGACAGACCGTGTTAAGGGCAGCAGTGGTTATAGGATCTACAGAATGATTTGTGCTTAAAATTTGAATGCTGAATTCAATCGAATATTGCTTTTTCCGACTGGGCTGATATTGTGTTTTCTGTGGTTGCTGAAATTAACTTAAGAAATGTATGAGTAACAAAAACACATGCTCCGTTAAATCACTTTGTCCTTTCATTTCATTTCACCGACAGGTTATGTCAGACATTTGTGCCATTAAAAAAATGTGAGCGAGACTACAGGGAAAGAATGTTTGCGAACATTTGATAGGGAGCTGCAGAGAATGTTATGTTCAGGCATTTTATTTTGTAACCGGTTATGCAACATCGGACAGTAAGTGATAGTGTTAGTCTTTGCTCATGTCTTTCCATCACTTTCATCTGCCTGCAGTAACTCAACCCTGTCTTAAAGCGTACTTCTGAATATAATATGACTGGTGAGCTGTGTGTGCGTCCACTGTTTAATGCCGTTTCCCTGTGTTTTGCCCCAGGAGGTCTGTGTCTGAACATGAAATGTCAAGTATGGGTATCATATGCGCACTCTGCGCCCCCTTGACACTGGGTATTATTTCAACGTAATGAATGTGAACGCCTCTGCTGATAGTTCCCCAGTGAAGGGCAGGAATTGTCCCACCTTTGATAAAGCCAAAGCACGTGTACTGTCCTGGCCTATGTATATCCCTAAAGCCCCCTTGGTTATTCTGCCCTTGTTGCCATATGGTGATGGTGTATTTCCAGTGTCTATGTGCACTGACTGTCAGTGTTTTCAAGCACAATATATTGCCATTCTCTCTTCTCTCTCTGGGAGCTGGGGCCACCCCTACTAGAGGAATAAATGTATAAATGTGTGTCTGCGGTAACTCCATATCCAGACATTTAGACAGAGAGTAAATTGTGAATTACAGGTGAATTAACATGTTAGGGGTTGTATTTAGTCTTGACAGCTTGCATGTTGCATTTTGAACATTTTATTATGTTCAAAATGTTTTGTGCTGGAAGTCGCTCTTTTTATGCAGGACGCCACTGAGGATAAGAGCATCTGCTAAATGTATGTAATGTAATAAAATAACCTTTGCTGCTTGAGAGTGATTTACAATGAAATTGTACATTTGGGACTTATAATGTTGTTGGCCTTACATGCACTTGATAAGCTGTGTTTGGCTTTTAAGATGTATTTTGCACTTAGCACTATATTCTCTACTTTTATATTGTAAAATAAATAAATAGTACTGAAATATTACTGCATGGTGTAGATGGTACATAAAGTATCAGGCTAGCACTCAGATAACAGAGTATTGGACTCTGTGGCCAGCATCATGAGTTAGCCCTGTGAATACACAACTGAGCATTGTCCTGCCATAGGTATTTTACATATTGGGGCGGCAGTGTAGCATAGTGGTTAAGGAGCAGGACTCGTAACCAAAAGGTTGCCGGTTCGATCCCCGCTGGGACACTGCTGCTGTACCCTTGGGCAAGGTACTTAACCCACAGTTGCCTCAGTAAATATCCAGCTGTATAAATGGATAACATTGTAAAGAACTGTAACCTATGTAAGTCGCTTTGGATAAAGGCGTCTGCTAAATGAATAAATGTAAATATTGACCAGGTAGTCTGCTCCATGTACTTGACATTGAAATTTCTGCCATTGTTAAAGCTACAAGTATTCTGATTTTCTGGCTTAGTATGGATTTGGTTATTTGGCAAAGCAAAATCAACAAAAACAAGAGAACCTCCTCCGCAGGAGGTGAGCAACATGAGAGTGGAATATCTGGTCATAATATAGAGTATCTGTGGTCCTACACAAACGTAGGAAATGGGGTTGCAGATGTATGCAGTGCGGGGGGACGACAGGGAGAGTTTGGCTTCTTGTGGCCTTTTGACAAGGTGAACAGTGGGTGGGTGGGGTCTTGTGAGTCCATGGGCGTTACTTCTGTCTGGAAGCGAGGTCGGGAGGAAGACCCGACTGGGCTCATCTCTGTTATCCTGTTCCGTTTGCGCAGACTGTCACCCCTGAGATCTTTGGCCCGACGCTAACGCTTCTCCGGGTCAGTTTGTCCCTGCCACCCCTCCCTCCATTGTCCTTCTCCCAGCTGCTCGGTCCAACAGGTCCAATGGTGCAAGAATGTGGTGTAAACACAGTGTGTTGGGCGGCCTTCTAGTTTAGACAAAACTGTGACATTTGTAGATGTGGTCAATTAAATTCCTTTGATAAAACAAACAAAGGTGTTCGTGAGGGCAAGTGAGGGGAAGTCCAAATCCCTTCTAAACTGTGTTGAGAGACTTCTGTTTTCAAGCATTACAGTTTTGGCCGAATGACGTGGCGGGAAACCTTCAGCAGCTGCCTGCTTCAAAAGCACCCCATGAAAAAAAAGGGCCTTTCGCACAATTACCCAGACTGCACTGGGCTTGCCCGATGCCACAGGAGCAGTGCTGCAAAGCTCAGGGTCAGGCGAGTTGACACCTGTTCCACAACGCTGCGCTGGGTCCTGTGAAGCTCCCTGCAGAAGCCCAAGAGGGAAGTGGGAATCAACACCTTGCCACGGCTAAGAGGAAGTGCGTCTTCAATAGAGGCGATAACCATCTTTGAATGAGAGGAGAAGGAAAAAAATAAGACCACGGCAAGACAAAACAACACAACAAAAAAATGAGACCAGGATAAAAAGCTGTTTCTCACAGCGTTTTTTGTCGGCCCTGCTTTTGCTCTCGGCCACTCCAACAAAGGCCCAATAGGGGAATTTTGCTGACTACAATGAAACCTAGTTTGACGACTGTAATTCAAGTCTTGCCGAACAGACAAACCGGTGGGGCAGACAAAAATGGTGCATATTCAGAAAGAGGTCTCTTGGTGTCTGGGTAATTACCTTTCATGCCATTCACACATCTCCCCTTCTGTGGATGAGAATGGCAGCTCTCACGTAACCCTCTCCCCATGTGGCACTCAGCTGCAGCAGCAACCTGGCAGTGGCCTCCCAGTGGCCACAGCTGGTACTGCAACAGACACTGTGCAAACTTGTTACTGCACAACTTCAAGGATGGGGGAAACTGACATTTTTATGGTACCCGAATCCCAATCAACTTGTCTATCCCATACTTGTGGCAACTACAAGACCGCTTGAACCAAGTTATACGGCCACTGGCACAAAAACGATTGGCTACAGGGCTGTGGAAAACACAGGCTGGCCAGCTTTATTGCTGTGTGTGGGGACCCCCTGTCGAAGGCGTGGGTGGAAGCAGCGGGGAGGCCGGGAATCAGTGCCGGCCTTCTTGCGTCTGTCTGAGGGTGGCAACCAGTGTTTATTTTCCCTCACGCGCTTCGCCGACAAGGAGCGTGCCGTTCAGGCCAGCAAAACAGACGCAAAAAAAGCCACGGTTTAATCAAGCAAGGCCTCCTCCCCAGCCCCAACGTGCATTATAACTTGGATCAACGACAAGCTGATGGCCGTTTTTTTTTACTGCAGCTCAGGGGCACGTTAAATTAGACCGCATGAAGTCCTCTGGCTGAAATCTGGGCCGCGTTCACACACCGCGGGCCGGTGGAAGAATGCTCCGGAGAGGAAGGTCTCTTACAGTTCACAGACTTGCCCATCTACATTTACTACGCTCCTTAGTTACGGTTCTGTTTTGAGCTTATGTACTTGTCGGGGAGCTGGATTTGGCCCGCCGTGCCGCGAAGATGTGATTTCCTCCCAGAACTCTGGGAAGTGCGGGAATCGTTTCTCATGCCATCGCATTCCTCTGCCTCGGGTTCCAGCGCTGAAAGCTAACTGCATGCAACAGCGAACTCGATCCAAAAAAAAGCCCCTCAGGAAAAGAAAAAAAAATTACAGGAGACAGTTGATTTATTTTATAGAACAGTTACACAAAAAAATGTAATTCTGTTCTCTGTGGGTTTTTTAGGAGAACGGAGTCCCGTGACTCAGTAGGCATGCACACAAACCCCAAAGCATCACAAAGGCCAACGTGCTTCCAGGAAACAACCACGTAAAGAGAGACTATCCTGGCATTTCTCCATTGATGTTTCCTACCTGGTGCCCACCTGGCTGCCATGGATGGGCCTCTGTCATCTGCACATTCACTGATCTCAGTGCTGCAGCGCGGCCTCTCAGCCAGGCCCTCACTGGTTCATCCACACAGCACGCCGTAGCAAAAGGTATAATTTCTCCGCTGCCAAGGAGCTGTCTCCCGCCTCACATTAATGAACGGCTTGCAATAAAACCGTACAATGATGCAGTTGTGCGCTGTTTCTCTGGCCGCCGGGCTGGCTGCCGCGCTGCCCGAATGCACCCGGACTCGCGATGCTGCTACCTGAACCGTGTCAGTGCTTCCCACAGCGCGTTCGCTCCGACAGACGAATGGCTGTTATTCTTTACATTACCCTTCTCAAGTAATATAGGGAGGAAACAGTGATTGGAATATTAAAATGATTTACAACTCCGTTATCTAAAAAGAAGGCAGACAGGGAAAATCTGACACGGACCATAAGCAACGTCCCGATCACGTGCTCGCTCAGTTTGTGTACCGGTCTTTGCCAAAGGCTGTGGAAACGGAAGTATAGCCGCATGTTATGTATAACGCATGCAAAGCAGTGTGCAATTCCAGGAACCAAATCCTGGTTTGTGTTACATAAAAGCCTATGCTGATTTGTATTGTGGTCCCGCGTCTATAAACATAAGGAAGATTAAAGAGCGCGGGAATAGAAGACTGCCGCAAGCCTTTATTCAGTGGCCCAAGTTAATATTGGTCTTCCAATAGTTGCTTGTTTGTGTCCAGTCCCCTTCTAAAATCGGTTTATTTGGACAAACAGATCTGCTTTACCCAAAGTGTTGACACCAACAAGACTAAATGCTGACATTAAGCTGGGGGAGGCGGGGGGCAGTAATGTGGTAATGGTCGGGAGTAAAGACATAACTGAAATTCTTCACCTCTCCTCCTCGTCTGGGCACCTCTAGAAAACTGTTCCCGTAAAAAAAATAGGTAAGAAAACAGCTGTCGGTCGGGCTCTGTGTTTCTAAAAGAGGAATATGAAACAGGCCGAGACTTTAAGGGCAGTCTTCGGTAACCGCGTGCCTCGCAGGAATTACAAAAGCCATCTGGAATTTGAATATTTTCACCCCTTTGGGTCGCGTGGCATGTCACTCGTTTCCTGGGCAACACCCCTTCGCGGCGTATTTAAACAGGGAGTCTCCCCTCGGTTTGCAAACCAGCCCCGAAGTGGAAAGCGAGTGTGAGTGACGGAGAGAGAGAGTACGAGAGAGAGAGAGTAAGAGAGAGAGAGAGCGCAAGACGAGAAACGCAAAACGACTTTACTTTACAACACCGTTGCACCAGCGAGCACAAAACTAACTCAAGATGTGTGGGAAAATTATTGCTAACGTCGGTCTTCTTCTGGTGACTTTTTGCATGGTAAGTGGCACTAAAGAATGAACACTTCTTTTGAATGATGCTGTTTAACACCAGTGGTAAGTCTTGTTCGCTGTTGCCACCGTTATTTTGATTATAAGTGCATGTCATATTAAGAAGCAAATCTGCGCATTAGCTAAACCCTTCGCTTAAATAAGCGTTTTAAGAACCTTTATCAAGGGTGACTTTCGACTTATAATTTATATGCACAACTAGAAATAGAGATAATGAAGCAAACAACTGGAATCGTTAATCTGTAGGAGATAACTAATAGATAATTATGCAACATATCCAACAACAATAAAATATACCAAAGTTGTGACATTTATTGGACTGTGTAAATACAGTAGGCTACAGCGCTATGTCGTGTACTGACACACGATTAGTCACTCGTGATGTTATTCCAAAATGAATGCCCCCCATGCGGGAATGTTGCTGGCCATGTGTGTGGACTGAAACGGACAAAAATCTGCGCGTGCTGCTCCAACCTCGAGAGCGTCACGCAGGGACGCACCGAACGCTGTTCCTCGTGCTGTCAGCGATGCCCCAGCGCGTGCAAAAATGCAAAGATTATACGTGTATAACATTTACAACAGTAAACCCTGAAGGACTGTAGTGTGGAATTGTCGTGTGTTGCTTAGGATACAAGTGCAGTCAGGTAAAATGCGAATTAAGTCGTATCTGGATATTTTAACTGTAACAATTATGGGAAAATACATATATAAAATACATAGATACTCATAGATTGCAAATGTGATGCAGAGCCAATTATGAGCGTTTTGCGCTCAACGTTTCTACCAAATTTCCCTCTTCTTAGCAATGTTGAACGAGTCCGATTTGTTGGAAACAGCAAGCATAGTTCATAGCAAGTCCACGCGAAACTGACATATTCAATTTATGGATGTCCTGAGAACGCCATACGCCACATTAAGACTTTTCTGGGTTTACCCTCCTCTGTACACCAGGATGCATGCATGAGAATCAAGCTCAGCCTTAAACTCTTTTAAACTCCGATTTGCTTTAAACCGAGGTGGCGATCTCTTGGTGAGATTTTATTCCCCACTGTGCGATAACTTTGATTCTTAAAAAATACACTACGTGCAAGTTGATATTTTTCCCAGGATACCCCTGATTAATGTTCTGCAAACTGCTCAATGACCATTTCCCCAAATATAACACCTGTGGTGTATGAATCAATTGCATTTATAATGTAATTCCTCCGATGCCTGAAGTTTGAATCATGATTAATAACACGGCAACATCATCATCATAATTTCCAGTCAACACGATGTTCAGATGTCTCCATCCTGTGGATGCGAGCGGTACTACATACGCACCACCGGGTGATCATGCGCGGGGGAAAAAAAACCCCTGCAAAGAGGGTTACTTTCAGGGTCTTTCTGTTGCTTCGCGCTTCTTACTCGTCATGTTCTGTCAGTCCACGCGCGTGCCACACAGAGGAATAACCGGGACGCGCGCCGTCTCTCTTCAGGTCGTGGCTCAGGACTGCTCCCAGCCCTGTGATTGCCCCTCCGATCCCCCTCCCTGCCCCATCGGCACCAGCCTGGTCCTGGACGGGTGTGGCTGTTGTAAGGTGTGCGCCAGGCAGGTGGGTGAGCCCTGCTCCCTTCTGGAGCCCTGTGACCACCACAAGGAGCTCTACTGCGACTACACCGCCCTGAGTGACATGGAGACGGGCGTCTGCATGGGTGAGTGCGCGGCACCCAAGTGCACTTCCCACAATGCACTGCAGTGCTTTCATGTAAAAACGGTCAGAGTATCAGCAAAACAAGGGGTTATAAAAATGGCAGAAAAACGCTTAAAATATTGACGTTGAGATATGTTCACGAGCTGAAGCCAAATCTTGCCCGGCATGCCTTTCCTTGTTTTGAGCAACCAGTTTGTATTCTCAATATGTTTCTCACATACACTGAATTTACAAACTATAAATAACATTTACATGCGGTTGCTCAGGACTGTTATCCAGAGTGACTTACATAGGTTGCAATACTTACATGCTCTCTATTTATACGGTTGGATGTTTACTGAAGCAGTTCTGGGTTAAGCACCTTGCCCAAGGGTACAGCAGCAGTGTGTCAGTGGGGAATGTTACCGCCACCCACACTGCTGGCCCTGAGTCACACTGAGTCATATCAGTCGAGTGTGACACGATTCTTATGAGTGGTTGATGCTTACAAATGTTTTATTGGATTATTAGTCATTCTTAAGCACTTTGATTATTGGTTATTTTAGCAACCACTCTAGTGCACACTGTACACCAAACAGCCCATTGGAAACAGTCTGTAATGTAATGTGATGTGATGTAACAGTTTGGGTTAATCAGACGCTGAGGGTAACGCTGTTGCCTCTGCCGCTCCGCAGCCCGGGAGGGCCAGACCTGCGACCTGGGCGGGGTGATCTACCGCAGCGGGGAGACCTTCCAGCCCAGCTGCAAGCACCAGTGCATCTGCATGAACGGGGAGATCGGCTGCGTGCCCACCTGTGCCAGCGACGTGCGGCTGCCCTCGCCCGACTGCCCCTACCCGCGCCGCGTTCAGATCCCCGGCAAGTGCTGTGAGGAGTGGGTGTGCGACGGGGCACCCGAGGACCGCCCCTTCCAGTCCGCCATGGCCGGTACGTCCCCAGGCAGTACGTTACCCCCTCCCGCCCCGCCCCGCCCCGCCCCACCCTGTCTCCCCCTCGCCCGGTCGTGGCAGGCGGGTAACGTTCCCAGGGCCTGGAGAGAGCGAGATGCTGGGAGAACGTTACCCGCTTGCAGGGGCGATGAGAAACGAGCTGGCTTTCTAACACTCCTCTCTCACGGCTGCAGGTCAAACTTTGCATTTAACAGGAGTGTACGCTTTCACATGCAGTCTACAACAGGACCAGACAGACAGCTTTCAGATGCGGAGGCAAACAACATAACTGTACTCTACAAATTGCATGGTCCTGTTGGGGTCGTCATGTGAAATTGCTCCCCGGCTTGCCATGCTCTCTGTGGTGATGTCACAGAACTACAGGAACTCAAACCAACAGGGTGAAAGGGCAGTGTTTTAACAGATAAAAGAATCACTCAGTGGAAAAGCAAGACCCAGGGAAAGTGTTAGGTTAGGTATACTAGGTTTACATCAGCTCTGTAAAGAATTGGAAGAAACGTCTGCTTGGTACTAATCACTTTCTGCATGGTTCATTTTCAAATGCTTACTGACATTTTCCAGAAAAGTTTCCATTTTAAGCGCCAATCAGATATGCACATAACTCTGTCTGATTGCTTATGCCCTTTATTTGAGATTGGTATTCAGCTCAGCCCTTTTTAACTTTCATCAGTCCATTGTGTAGCTACACAAGAGGAGGAAGTAGTGTTTGCACAGTAATACATGACACTCGCAGTGAAACGGACATTCTCACAAAAATTTCTGGAACATTCAAGCTGTTGACAGGTTGCATTGACCTGGAGCACAATTCATTACTCTGCATTATTGTCACTTTGTCACAGCAGATACTCTATCCAGACCAGCTTACATACAATAGGTTATAGTTTTATATGTTCATACAGCTGGATATTTACTGAGGCAATTGTGGGTTAAGTACCTTGCCCAAAAGTACAACAGCAGTGCCCCAGCTGGGATTTGAACCAGCAGCCTTTAGGGTCCGATCCCTGCTCCTTACCACTACGCCACACTGTTGTTCATTATTTCACTGTAGCCTCATTCTCACACCTGTGAACAGATGCCAAAAAAAAGAAAATGTCCAGGCTGACCTGAGAACAGCGGCAGATTGCCAGTGGTGATGTTAATCTCACCCCTCTCCCTCTCCCTCCCTCTCTCAGTCTACAGGGAGGTCCCTGAGTACGGGCCAGACCCGGAGAGCGCCCGGGACAACTGCATCGTGCAGACCACCGAGTGGACCGAGTGCTCCACCACCTGTGGCATGGGCATCTCAACCCGCGTCACCAACGACAACGAGAAGTGCCAGCTGGAGAAGCAGAGCCGCGTCTGCATGATCCGGCCCTGCCACGCCCAGCTGGAGAAGGCCATCAAGGTGAGTGCTGAGCCACACCCTGTTTCGCCACGGCGCCTCACGCGCCCAAGGCGGCACTCACCTCTGACACATTACCCGTTCCGTCTGACTGGGCTCTTAAGGGATCAGCTCGGGAAGCCAGCGTCTGGCTTAATGGTGTCACGCGCGACACCTGGGACTGTTTAGTAATGTGTGAGTCAGAGGCGAGCCTGTCCAGTGGCTGTGAGGTTAACCTCAACATTTCATCTTAAATCTTTAAATTGAATTTTGATCTGAAGCCAGGGGAACGTGTCAATCCTGAATTAAGTCAGTTGCTTAACCAGAGAAACCTCCATCTTAACACCTGTCTGCATCTGACACCTTTAGACACCTTTAGAGGGTAGACGTCTTTGTAAAACATGACCCAGTCTTCCAGGGATGTAGTGGTTAGACATTGGTATCCTGATACACAGAGAGTAAAGTGGGTGAAGTATAATGTTGAAAGGAAAGGAAGGTAAACCCATACCAACTCCTCACTCTTTTGGTGTTTGCATGGGTGTTATTTATTTGGTTTTGCAATGCTTTCAGCTTTTCTGTATGCGCACGCCTGTAATGTGTTATTGCTAATCGATTGAAATCCTGACAGAGGGGGAAGAAATGTGTGCGAACACCCAAGACCCTGCGCGCCATGCGGTTCGAGCTGTCAGGCTGCTCCAGCGTCCGGGTCTACAAGCCCAAGTTCTGCGGGGCGTGCACGGATGGCCGCTGCTGCACCCCCCACACCACCGTCACGGCGGAGGTGGAGTTCCGCTGCCCCGAGGGTGACACCTTCCGCCGCAAGATGATGTTCATCAAGACCTGCTCCTGCCACCACGACTGCCCCCGGGAGAACGACATCTTCCTCTCCACGCACCGCCGCCGAATGAACGGCGACTATGACAACGACATGTGAGAGGCCCCGCCCCCCCAGCCATGCCCCCGGCAGCCTCTCCCCCACAAACCCTCCCCCAACACACACACACACACACACACACACATACAGATACTCAAAATGACACACACGTGCACACAAAGACACAGACACACTCACAATCATGACGCGCGTGTGCGCACACACACGCATACACACACACACACAAACCATAACACACACATGCGCACAAACACACAGACACACGTGCAATGATGACGCCCGCATGCAAACAAAGGCACACACATACACACGCACACAAAATAACACACACCTACACGCAAAGACACAGACAGACACACAATGGTGACGCACACTCATGCACACACAGAACTGCACTTGACACACCTTTCTGTGGGCAGCTGTAGATATCCGGACTTCTTCTTCTGCTTCATTCTGGGGGGAGACAGCCAGATCCCTACCTGCTGGGGGAAACTAGAATGAAAAAGGACAGATTTAAATCTGTGCGAGAATGACTTCTACAACCCCCCCAACCCTCCCAAACCCCCCCCCCCCTCCCCCCCCAAAGTAGCAGAAGGGCTATTTGGTTTACCCCGTGCTGTGTGCCACCCATGGCCCCGACCGGCTGCCCCGTGTGCCGGTGCGCACCGCAGCGCCGCGCGGTAGCTGACCTGACGCACTGAGACCCATGAGGGGAAGAAAAAAACGCAACGCACTTAGCAGACCGCCGGGTCCGCCTGAGTTTCAGGGACGGCTGCCGCGATCACGGCTGTCGTTTTTTACCACTAGATTGACAAAAATGACGTTGCTCTTCCATCCCTGAGACCTGACGGTGGCGTGTGTGTGCTAAGGCAGTAGAAACCCTGTAGGAGAATGTATCCTTCCTCCAGAGAACTGTCCCCTCAGCACTTCAATGAAGGTCCTCTGTATGCACCCCCCCCTTGTCCATGGTCAAGGCATCCTCTGTTTTGACTTCATTTGTCATGTGACAAGGAAGCCCCCATAGATGGCCCTCTAGAAGCCTTCGGCGGAAAATAAATGAAATATATGAAAGAAAAACAACACATTTTAAATGTGGCAATGGTTGAAGACTTACTGTTGACGATGTTGCTTACTGTATTTGTATTTAAAAAAAAGAGGGAGTGAAGGAAGAACTGCGACTTTTTCACAAACGTGCTTTTGTGTAAATACTGTAAATAGACCGTGTACAGTTTTGTACTATAATTTATGTTACCGTTTAACTCCATGACTTAGTCGTATTGTACTGTATTACTGTTTTCACTGCAACTGCTTGCACTCTGCAAGGAAGCAAGCAAGTTCATATCTGTTGCACTTTTGTCGGTTTTCCAATAAAAAAGTTATATATTTTTATACATACACTGGCTTTTTGCATCATTTTCACCTTGTGTGCTGTTTGTTTTTTTTTTTCGTACAAGATGTCTGGTCAATAATTTAGTCTAATATAGCAGCTGCATGAACTGGATTATTAGAATAACTAGGCTGGTCAGGTTAGCAACAACCACACTACTGCATCCAGAAAAAATAAGCAAGACTGATTCAAATGCCAGTCGATATCCTAGACTACTTTGAAGGATGCCATACAAACACAGGTAGCAGCATTAGAATGTCCTAGTTGTGTGTGTATGTCTGCGTAAAGATATTCTAGTGAATGCCAGATAAATGATTCCTTGTTAACCGTCATGCTGGTCTTTGAGGAAGATGACTACACCTCTTTTGTAGTGGATGGTAACTTGCATAATGTGTGTATAGTGTGTGGTGGGTGTCCCAGCAACTGTTACAGTGGTTAATAGCATTAAAAAGGGATTAGGAGATTGATTTTGCTCGCCTAGCATTCTAGAATGGTTTTCCCAGATGTAGTCTTGGAAACACACTTGTGTTCCTGCACAGGAATTTCTACAATGTGTGAATATGTTCCTGTCTAATTGCCCCCCCCCCTACACACACACACATACATAAACACACACAAAACTGAAGGTGAAGATAATACTAAAATATACTACCCTGTTCATCAAAGGGACAAGTGTGTGTTTATGTGAGAGTGAGATATCTGTGCGTAAAGATACATGTTACAGTGCGTGTGTCTGTGCGTACGTGTATGTTTGTGTGATTGCTTTCTCTGGTGGGAGCAATGTGGAATCATAGCGCCCTCTGCTGGTTCTCAGACAGTAATGCATCTAGCCAAATGCAGAAGAACAGCTCTGCACACTTTTATCTTAAGCGGGTTTATCGCGTTTGTAAAATTTTTTTGAAAAAAGGAGGGAAAGCCGAGGCTTGTTTTTGCCTCTGTTGCACAGTGAGGGTGCTCCAGCACGACCGTTGCCCTTATCAGCGCCTGGGAGCTCCCCATGGGCTGGCCAGCTCCAAGAAGCTAATCTGCAGGGAGGGTGTATCTTCACTGCTCAAGACATCAGCACATGAGCTCCGGAGGAGATAATGCAGAGAGGAGCTGTACCAGGGATTCCCCCGTGTGTGTGTGCGTGTGCGTGTGTGTGTGTGTGTGTGTGTGTGTGTGTGTGTGTGTGTGCCTGCGTGTGTGTGTATGTTTGTGTGTTTGTCTCAGAGTATCCCAAGATGCACTATGGCCACTTGGCCCCAGGTGGCTCAGGACTAAAGCAGAACTTAGTAAACTCAGTCTCTGACGCTGTTTCCATTGTTTTGCAGTACAATAAAAGGCAGGGCTTTTAATATAATATTAATGAATTTAACATAATATTAATGCAATTCTGTAAAAATCTTATGATTACATACTTAATTACAACGTAATAACAACATTGAGACAAAGTTGAGTTATTTTCAAGTTTCAGTATAATCTAAAAAATGGAATCATAAGCATGCACAGATTACACATAAATAAACGCAAGATTTTTTATTTTTTAAAGGATTCTTTGTGTCTTCAAGTGACTGGTGAGAAACAAATATGCTTTTTAAACAATGTTATCTGTTTCTGCATTCAACCCAGTAAAAGCCTTTGGCAGAAAGGTTAATTTGTGTAATTGACTTGGGGGGGGGGGGGGGGGTGGGGGGTGGCATTCTTCTGTAAAAGAAGAATGCTCAATCTTCATTGTAAGTACTTGATAAATATCAGAACATATATCAAATGTTAATGTCTGACCAGTGCTCTCCATTAATAAATATGCATGTACAGTACATCTCTTTTCTCATTTATCTATAATTTCTATGTAGAATTGTCTGTTATCTTTCCATTTTTCACTGGACACTGGTTGCAGTCATTGCCGAAATTGTACTGAGCATTCTTCTTTGCAAAAATGAATTAACTCCCCCACGCATTCCGGTTCTTGTCTTTCAAAGTTCTGTGCTGCCTGATTCCAGCACTGATTCATTCTCCCTCTAACCTGTCTGCAGCAGTGCATTTTTATTACCCACAATCCCTGCCAAAACAGAGGTGGCCTTTTCCTGCTTGACTGACAAGTGGCTGAGTCCATACCCCTGGGTAGCAATGCTTGACAGTCATCACTTACACTCAGATAAAACATCAGGAAACATTTATTTATTTATTTTTCCTGCTGTGACCAGGCAAAAAAAAGGAGAAAAGATGCTGTGACGAACAGACGGGCAGGCAGATCCACAGTCTGTCTGGACCACAGCTGGGAAAATGAAAACACAGTGCAGCCGGGTTTCCGCTTTGGAAGCGCGGGGGAGCAATTATCTCCAGAAGCTAAAGGTGAGAGGAGAGCACCAACGTCATGCTGGCGTCATAGTGATGTGAGTGAAAAGCCAGGCAGGTGCACATCTGGCAGAGTGGGACTCCCAACCCCCCCGCCCCTCCGCCAACCCCCCCCCACGCTGCGCTGGCGGAGGCGCAGAATTCAGAAATTGTATTCAGCGGCTGCTCTTCACATCGAGCGCTACCGCTGTGAGTGGAGAGAGGCAGAGAGGGGAGCGACCGAGTGAGTGAGGGAGAGTGTGTGTGCATGTGTGGGCGGGTGTGTCGTCTGTCTTCTAAAAATACACTGCGGTGCATTGTGAGCCAAAAATGAGAGGGAAAACAGTAGATGCTGTTTGGAATGAAAGGGTAGAAAAAAGAACAAAACATCAGTATTATTTCCTGTCCTGGGACATGCTGAAAGTGGCCTTGGGGCACTGGGTTGTGGAGAGCTGGGCAGCCCTCTCTCACAGATGGTGCAGTGGAGGATGCTGACGACAGACTCTGCCAGAAGTATTTTATTTTGCATCACTCTGCCAAACTCTCTGTCACGCATGGCCGTGTGGGAGGCAAAGTCACATATATTTGGGCTTACAAATGCTGACTGTAGGAGATCCTCGGAGAAAAGACAACAGTAACGTGGACTTGGTATGTGGATGGCTTTCACAGCGCTAAATTGCGGATAAAACACGAAGGCTAGTTTTTTAATGACGTCACAGCGCCACGTGTTTTTGTGCCGGTGGAGTCACGTTACGTCTTCTCCTTCACAGTTTTCATTCGGTGTGTGATAGTGTTATCCAGGCACTTTAAATTTAACGGCCTGCATGACCGCTTGTATCGTTCTCCAGGTTCACGGCGGCCAGACAGTTGTCTTGTTTTAAATCCCACGTCGTTATTTGGTTGCTAATATCAATAATCAGCAGGGTTATGAACCGTATATAATTCTTTATATTATTTAATTCTTCCTATAAAACACATGTTGCGGAACTGAAGACATATTAGTCGTGGAAAGCGCTTCTGGTTTCACAAGACTATTTACTGCAGTGGACTGAAGAGGCATTGGTTTTACATGAATGTATTTCTAGTCAATAAATTAGAGCTCAGTTTGCCAGCTGAGCAAAGACTACCGCGAGTCCTTGTTTCCCTTTTCCTTGAAAGACCATTTCCATTTCGCAAGGCAGGGCGATGGCGCACGCAACTTGTTAAACATAGCGCGATGACTCGGTGCAATGCACATTCCGACGTAATGATGCATACACCTGACGGCAAAAAAAGAACCACCTGACACAGGTCAGCTAATGTTTAACCTACCAACCCCAGAGAGAATTAGCGTCTGCGCTCACACAACCTTGCTCGCATTTCGTATTGACAGATTCTCTCCCCAATCCCGCACCTGTGCTCCAACCTCTGCTCCAATGGTGTTCACCTAAAGGCGGGTTATGTTTTCTCTCGGTAAGTCTGCGAGAGACGCCCACCCCCAGCCCCCCTCCTCCCTCCTCCCTCTGCTCCTGCGCGATTCGAGAGAGGGAGGCAGAGTGGATGAGAGCCGCATAACTGAAGACCCTTAGCTATCCGGGGAAGGGTTCTAACTGGAGTAAATACAACAAGCTGAAACTTGGGGATATCGCTCTCAAAACTCGCAGGTAATGAATTTTTGCGTGTGTTACCGTCGATTTCTTCTTCTCTTGGCCGTTTGCGTGCGGTTGGAGGGCTGTCTTCCTATTTGAATATGCATAAAGTTGAATTTGGGTAGAAATGTGAGCCTAAGGTGCAAGGGCGTAGCGTGCAGAAATATGGATGGATAAACACATTTGTTCGTTTCTGTTTTCTTTACCGTTGGCTCTTTGTTTAGTCTGTTAGGCTGTTTAGAGAAATTATTTCCTCCTTTTCGTGGTTTGTTCGAGGTTGGACTTATTCCTAATAATTTAGCTAGTCGTTAAGTGTTAGTACAGGAACTTCTGGTATCATCAAAAGCAGGTGAAGTTAATTAAAGCAGGGAAGTGAAGAAGATTCTAGTTGTTTTTTGCTGCTTACTGACTCACGGTGTGTAACTGAGCGCCTGTACGATCTGTACAGTGGATTCTTCGCAGTGACAGCGGCCAGAATATTGAGGCTAATTTGAGAGGAGATTATTAGTGCCATAACCCTTACAGATAAACTGTAATGTGCGCCCATATTCTCGTCTGTTTTAGCGACGTCTGTCACGCTTGACACCTCAGAGTGGATGACCAATATGCGCAAAGCACTTACTAAAATGTGTGGATATTGTGCCTGGAATACGCGGTGCCGGCCGTTTTGTTTACTGCACTCTTCGATACGCCTTAATACGGTGCTGTGCTATTACATAATGATCAACGTGTCGCCAGCGCGAGCGATAGCCAGGACTCAACACGGCTCGCGCTGCTGCCGTCCCTGTTACTAACTGCGTGCTGCATAGATACTGAGCGAGCTGCTGCTATGGCAAGTAAGTTTCCGTGCACAGTGGCAGACGCAGCCGCAGACCCCACCTCTCTCACTATCAGCAGACGCCGGCAGCCAGCTTTCAAGTGCCAGCGTGCGCACGGACTCTCTCCTTTCCAGTGGAAACGAATTACGCCGCGAGACAGGAGAGGTCTGCACCGCAGATAGGCAAAGCACTGCAGAATTCCTCCTCCCCGTCGCGCTCTGTCTCCCCATCCCCATCTCCTCTTCGACGCCTTGCCTCCCATCCACGGCATCTCTCCGGTTTTGGTACAGTGCGGAGGTTGTGGGGGGTGCGCTTGCCTCTCGCTGCGCCGGGAGGTACCTTCCACGGCAGCGCCCCTGTTGCAGCGGAGCAGTGGTCACGAACTTTGCCAACTTTTTCCATGGAGGAGCGAGCATCTTAATGGTTTCTCGGAAATCGTCAATGGTGCGCTCGCCGGTTACATTTACGCCGCTTTTGACTCCCAACAGTTTTTCCCTAGTCAAATAGTGTGTGCTCCAATATTTCCCTCAGAACTCACGTCGCGTGTCAGGACAGAAATATATTAAGAGCTGAAGAAGCATTAAAGCTCGCGTTTATTTTGAGCTGTCGCGTTGACAAAAACATTTCCTGTCCCATACGTTTATTAAAGATTTAATTTCACTGTGAGATTGGTGCTTCTTCATGGCCTCGTTTGAAGCGTATGCGCACTGCATGATTTGGGCGCATAGAAATGTATTTGCTTAATGTTTGCAGCACTCCCCTGATTAGTATAAATTGGCCTGACACTGCTAACAAATATTTATCTATTCGTATGTCCATTTTGTATTCCAAAAAAAAGCAGCATATTCTGTCAATGTTCATCTAACATTAAAACAATGATGTGTTATATTAGAAAAAAACCTTACTATCAATATAAGAATTTTGTACAACAGCCAGACTCCATGAGGTAAGTTTGAAGACACAATACGGAAAACGGATAAGTAAACCAAAGAAATATAAAGATGATTTTTTAAAAAAAAAATCGGCCCGGTGTTAGACGGAAACAAACACGTGACCACACGGCGAACACCGATGTGATTGGCTCACTGCACTGAAGACTCAGGGCGCTCGCACGGGGGACAAAAGGACCTCTTATCTTGACTCCGGGGGCTGATGTCAGACTGAAGCAGGCTCACGTACACACTGAGCCCCAGTGTATGCACACCACTCCCAGTAATATGAAGCATTTCCCATTTTTACGGTCCCATCGAGGACCTATCTTTGGTGCTTATTTCTTAGACATCCTTCCGAGGTTATTGATCTGCTCATGGGGCCTCCAGTATGCCAGGCTTGATTCCGTCATCGTCGCGAGTCCCTGGTGTGCACAGCATTTGCACAGCACACAGCACCTCAGTGATGATATTTCTGTATAAAAAGAAATGATGATAAAGTCAAATCCATGGTCACACATTTTGTTCCGATGGCATCGTCTAAAATACGGCAGGGTTCCATTTAAAACAAACTGTCCATCAGCTGTTGAGGCAAAATGCAGAATCACCTGATAGTCCATATTATATGATTTTATTTCCCTCTTATACATATAAAGGACTAAAATATGTGAGTATATATTGGTAGAGTAGGGCTTGGGAGGCCCAGTAAAAGTATTTATTTGACTGAGTTTATTTGATTTGACTGCCCCTGTCCCATAACCTGTTCTTTAATGTCTCGTCTGAAAGCAGAATGGGAGATGAGTAGCTTGTGAAGGCAGGAGTTTCTCTGAAGCTCTGCTGGTATGCCCTGCCCAGTGTTCTCCCCATGGGGTGACGTGGGGGGTGGGGGTGGGGGGTCTGCAGACAGAGCCCAAAAACTCCATTAGTATTTTAACCTGGAAAAATTGCAGAGACGGAGGAAGAAAGCTGTCAGACGGATGAAGTATGAGCTCCCTGCCTTTGGAAGAGTAGGACTTAGATTACGGGCCAGAGAACATTTCCGCTGTGTAATGACGACGAGAGGAAGTAATTAGCGGTGAGATGAAAAAGCACCCCCCCCCCCCCCCCCCCCTTCCCCCCATAACCTGCCTGCCCTGGCTGTACCTGGCACACGTACCACCTGAAACTGACACTGTGTTTGTCCGCAGCTGAAGCTCAGCTGACTTTCGTTTGACTGTCGGTGACCTCCTCCCAAGAGGAGGTGGCCCATGATAATAAAAGGGTTTGGGCTGATGATCCCACAGCTGGAAAAGCTGCCCAGTAAAAGTCGCTTGCGGTGTCCCCTCTCACAGCACGCCACGGTTCTTTCACTGTAATCACGTCTGCTTTCTATGCCATGCAGGATGGCAGGGGCACAGATTCATTCTCACTTTGATGTTTTCGGCCTGGCAGCTGTCAGAACCCCCCCCCCCAGAACAGCCCCAGCAGTGTGGAGAGGTGAAGGGGGGGATGTATGCTGTAAGGGAAAGGAGTGCACAGACGAGGCCGTGTCCCTGGCACGCTGGAGACGGCCTCTCATGTGCTCAGCTGACAGGCTGGCCGAGGCTGAGCCACAGGGAAAAGAGCTGCAATCAGTACGCCGTTTCATTCCCCTGTCTCCTGTCAGCCTGCCGCCCGCCTCTGTGCGGTGCAGAACAGTTACCGAGCTACCGCCTGTGTGTTTATGTGTGAGTGTGTCTGTGAGTGAGTGAGTGTGTGTGTGTGTGTGTGTACATAGATAAATAGATGGATAGATAATACTTCAGTTACCCAAAAAGGAAACTGCCTTGCCAACAGTCAAGTATGTGTGCATTTATGTATATGTGTGTGTGTGTGTATATATATATGTATATATATATATAGAGATATATAATATATAAAAAATCATGCGCACGTGTATGCTTGCATGTGTGTGTGTGTGTATCTCTCACCACGTGGTGCAGGGAGGCAGAAGGGACGTTCTGGCAGCCGTGAGAGGTGGAGCGCTGAGTCACACCCCTGGAGGATTTGGAGGGGTTCATAGCAGCTCCTGCTCCAGGCTGTGGGCCTTTGACCGGGCAAACACAAACAGCAATAAGCAGTATCCACAAGGCACAGCGACCGAGTCCAGGCCTCATTAACGAACACACATTCTGGGACTCTCACGTACGCAGTGTGTCTGAAACCGTGCTGTTTTCACGGATTCTCACAGGTCAGGAGATTACTCTGAAAGTGTCTGCGTGAAGGTACCCACATGTGAGATAGTTAAAACAGAACCCAGGGGGGTGTTGGACTGGGCAGTGCATGCCTTCTGAAAGTAACTGGTTTTTACAAGGCTGGCAGGTCTAATTGAATAGAAATATAGAGCCTAAGGTAAGGAAGTTTAAAGATTGGAACAGCCCCTTCACTAGCCCTGTGTAAAGCCTGGTCTTGAGCACTCCAAATGTCTCTGCTTCCTCTGTCAACTGCTTCCTGTAAACTACAGTATTCAAATACTCCATCTGATTTTTGGGTAGAGGTACAACACAGGGAATGTGTTTTTTTTCCTTCTAAATATAAGAAATGAAAGATATGACAAAGAAAATGTGTCCTGAATTCAGGCTCTTCTCTGTAGTGTAAAACGGTGTGATGTACAAGTGGTCTATGATGTCCATCTGTTATATACATGTGGTTTATGTGTATGCATTTTGCTGACGAGTCTTTCTCTCCCCCTTGTCCCCTGTCCCATCCTGGAATGGCTGTTCCATGACACTGCCTCGGACACTACCCTGCACTGGTGAGTACCCATCTCTGTTTTGGACCTGCTTGTTGTTGGGTGTCACTTTGGATCTGCTTGTTTTGGAGTGGCGGTTTTGCCCACTCCTTGTCCCCTTAAGACATCTGGTGCCTTGTTTATTTGTCTTTTGCTGTGGGGTGGGGGCAGGAAAATTAGCAGAATTGACTGCCATGACTTGTTTATGCACGCACGTCAGCACACACTCCGACCTTTTCTCTGCGCGTGTGTGCTTGTGTGATGCGTGCATGTATTTGTGTGCATACGTGTGTGTGCGTGCGAGAGGATACTTGCTCTTTATCTCCATCTCTATGGCTGAAGCACAGGGTCGTGCTGAGTCTGAATATGGATGAAGGAAATGCAGAACTGTGAATGGAACCACATGTACCTTTTTAGCCATAGCTGGTCTGAGAAATTGGCTTAGAGTGCTGTAGTGGCCACAGGTCAGTCTTCTGCATATTTCGAAAATCAGAGCTCTCCTCTGTGGAGCCTAATCTCGTGTTGGCAAGCAGTGTAAGAGTTTCCCCCTTTTTCAAACAGCACGGTACGCCAGTAGTGTGGTTACTGAAGCTTAGAGCTGTGCTCCCTCCTCCCTCCACCTTCTCCCTCTTCCTCATTTCCCTTTCTTGGTCTTTTCTTCCACCTTCCCTTATTCCTCCGTCCAGCTCTCTCTCTCTCTCTCTCTCTCTCTCTCTCTCTCCATTTTCATCCTGTTTCTGCCTTAATCTTTCCTCCTCTGTCCCACTTCTCTTCATTTTGCACTCTCTGTCCTGGTCTGTATCACCATACCCCCCCCCCTCCCTGGCTTCCTCCCTCCCTCTCTCTCCCTCTCTTCCTTTGCCAGGGACAGTACATGCTGAGGAAAGGTGTTCCTCTCAGGGGTGAGGTCACAGCGTGGCATGTTCCTGTCTTTTTTGAGGACAGCATGATTGGTCCCCGCGTGTCTGATGCTGTGCGGAACACGGGGTGGGATGCTCCACCCCCCCACCCCCCCACCCCCCCATTCACTGCCTCTCCTTTTGGCCTGCCCTGCCCTCGTATTCCACTATTGATTTTCAGTGAAGCGCCTGGGAGGGCCCGTCTCAGCTCTTTTGTGATAGAGCCATTATGATAATCCCCATAAAAATAAGCCGAAGGGATCTACCATCCCTCCTGTGCACCGTCTGTGTCGCAGGAAGCGCGGGATGAAACCGTGGGATTACGTTGCCTCAATGTTACAGAAATGCTGTGCCAAGGCTCTGGTATCAGCTTATAGTTCGCTGTCACCTTTGGCTCCTAACGTCTGAGAGAATTTGGATGTTTTATTTGGGACCCTATTGCAGTGCGGAGTTAATAAGAAATGAATGAAATTTTCATACCGGCTTGCTGAGTTTGATGTCCTTGTGATGCTGATGTAACTTGCTTTTCAAACAAGAAATAATGACAAACTCCGATTCCAGTGGAAGAATGCTCTACCCTGGTTCATTTTTAGCGCACCGTTTCTGCAGAGCTAGTGAATATGACGTTTTATTTTTAGCTTATGAAGGCATAGACGGTGAGAAAGCTGTGTCT
Source organism: Megalops cyprinoides (assembly GCF_013368585.1). Taxonomy (NCBI): domain Eukaryota; kingdom Metazoa; phylum Chordata; class Actinopteri; order Elopiformes; family Megalopidae; genus Megalops; species Megalops cyprinoides. The sequence goes on from NC_050592.1 coordinate 5,515,689, forward strand.
GTGTGACAGCTCGTAAAAAGACAGGATTGCACTGCAGGGATGGAGTTTTAGGACCAGGTCTTAATCACCACTTTGAAATGCTTCTTTGGTTTCGGGCTGGCTCTTGAAAGAGGTAATAAATCTCAGATGTCTCTGGTGTACCTTGTGTTATATCCATGTATTCACTGGATGTGTTAGCATCTCTGTCTGTTGTTGCTGGAGTGTTGTGCTGTGCACTCTTGTTTTTGGGTGGAGTTTGGTTTCATACATCTTGGTGTTGGATATGGTGGTCTCAGATCTGTTACTTGTGTATTTATCAGATATGGGACAGTCCGAGGTGTGACTGAGCCATCCGCTTTAAACGCCACAGAATTGAAACGCAACAGAAATCACTGTTCGTGTAACGAATCTTTTTACTACAAACTACTGTTTTACCCTGTTTAAATGGACCAGAACAAAATGCCTTCAACAATTTTCATAAGGAACGTGTCAGCCACTTGAAAAGCAAAAGGGGGCTTGAAAATTTGTGACTCACTGCTTTTTAACTGTTTAAAATGGGTAGGTAGTGTTCCCATATCACAAGTAAGCCCATGCATTGAACCGCATATTATGTCAGTGAGAAGAATTTTTCACAAATACACACATTCTGGAACTGTCTGATGACCAGGAGATAAATGATAATAAATGATATAGTCGCAATGTGCTGGGTTCCAAAAACTACTCTGTATGCCATTGAAACATATAATTTGTGTGGGTTTATATTTTGAAAAACAAACTTATACATATAGAGCAGCGTTTCCCAACCCTGCTCCTGAAGGCACACCGTCCTGCATATCTTCTATCTATCCCTGCTCTACCTACCTGACTGAACTCATCAGTGGCACTTTTGATTAGCTGAGCACACCTGATTTAGTCAAGCAGGAAGGATACATAGAAGATATGCAGGACAGTGTGCCTCCAGGAGCAGGGTTGGGAAACACGGATATAGAGTATGGGTGTGCCTTTAAATTGATTTGGTATTCAAATATTGTGTGTCCTTTGAGATCAAATATTCCCTGTTTTCTTTTTTTTCCCCGAAGTTCAGCATGAAACTCCCATGTAAAGAATGACTCACTGCAGAGAGTACGGCAGGAAAATGAGCATTATCAATGAATATTATTTTATGCAGGGTCCTTAGGCTCTCCCTGACGAATGTGATGAGGGAGAATGAAGCCTTTCTTAATGTTGTGTATATTAATAAGAATTTGAGCAGTTGAGCAAATGCTTAATAATCATTTGAATACTGCTCCAAGTAATTTAAGAAATTGGAGCTCATGGTTGAATGTACAACTAATTTTTAATCTCCAATACAGACTTCAGTATATTTTTGTTGATGACTTGGCATTTAACAGGTTAAATCAGCTTGCCACCTATCCCCAGTGACCCCAGTAGCTAATGATGTGATGTAGTTCTTATGCAACAGATGTAACAGTCAGAGTCGCTCAAGTGCATTACAGTCATTCAGGAATGATCAGTTAATCCAACTGGTGCCAAACACATTTAATCATCATTCAAAAATATGTACCCTTCATTTTCTGGAGAAAAACTATATGCATACATTGAGTGATAAGATGCTTTTGACAGGTATTATAGATCGGTTCTCATTGCAGATGAACCTGCATCTTTAGACCCTGCAGCTCACATTTTAGACGCTGTAACTATTTCTAGTTGTAATAGTGATTTCCCCTGGTCTGCTGTTCCCTCTTGGCCAGAGCTGTCTTCGTGAGCCACTGACTCAGTTATTTCCATGAGATTTGCATAGCCCCAAGCATGGAGCAAAGCATAGCTGACTGGGTATTGGGACAGGTCAAAGGTCACCTTTGCATTTAGACTTACCTCAGGTCTGAGTGCTCGGAGTGACAGGGTACCTGCATTGAGGCTAATCTGTGTACTGACAGCTGTTTTGAGATCAGTTTGGAAAGTACTGTAAATAGTAATAATGTGTTAACAGCAAATAGTAATGTAGTTACACGCTGTGTTTTGAAATTAGTGAACTTCTCAGCCTCTGTGGAGCATATGGTTATCAGAAGGAGGATTTATTATATTTTTTTCATGTGGATCGCTGTTTAGTCACGAGTCTTGAGATGCACTCAGGGATGGTGTGAATGGCTGGCAGGAGTTTCTGAGTGGGTTCTTGAATGAAGCAGAGGGGGGGCTGTGTGTGTGTGTGTGTGTGTGTGTGTGTGTGTGTGTGTGTGTGTGTGTGTGTGTGTGTGTGTGTGTGTGTGTGTGTGTGTGTGTGTGTGTGCCATGGCAGTGGTGGTGGAGCCCTGTTGTATGGAACGTACTGCCACTGTATCAGGGTGAATGGATCTCACTCCCACGCAGTTGTAGACTCCCACCTCAGGCTTGCAGATTTGTTCCAGTCCAGATACGGTTGCCATGGCATCCCGTGCCTGCTGGCCCCTCTGCTCAGTGGAGACAGCAGTCCCACACACCTGCACCTGTGGGACTACAGCTGCGGTGGCTGAAGACACGGGCACGCACACGCACACGCACACGCACGCGCACACGCACACGCACACGCACATGCACACACATACACGCACACGCACACGCACACGCACACGCACATGCACACACATACACGCACACGCACACGCACACGCACATGCACACACATACACGCACACGCACACGCACACGCACACGCACACGCACATGCACACACATACACGCACACGCACACGCACACACACATACACGCACGCGCACACACACACACACACACACACACACACACACGCACACGCACACGCACATGCACACACATACACGCACACGCACACGCACATGCACACACATACACACACATACACGCACACATACACGCACGCGCACACGCACACGCACACACACTCACACACACACACACACTCACACACACTGCATATGCACACCATGTAAATGCACACTGTACACAAACACACACACACACACACACACACACACACACACACACACACACACACACATACATACACACACCGGTTACTCATGTGCTGAAATATACTGTTGATCATACTGTCATACATAACCACAAAAAAACACACACAAACATCAGCATAAATGACATTTACTGCTATATACATGCATTATATTAATGGTGTGACTCGCAGTGCCACAGTAATTTAGCTGCTGTATGTACTAGCACCTCAATGTTTGCCTGTTTGGGTTTGCTGCTTCCTATGCCAGCTTTACTTCAGAGGACTCTGTCATCCTTGCTACCCTCGGTGGGTAAATAAAAGAAGACAGCTCAATCATGTATCAGACATAATAGAGATTTATGGTAATCATTTTAGGACGGCTCCGCAGACTGGTGACAAATTTATCACACAAAAGCACGAGCTGGAGTTAGGTAAGACCTGGAGCTGGAATCCAGGATCTGCAGTTCAGGAAGAGGCCACAGGACGACATCTGGCATTTTTTCTTTTAGCGTGCTGTTCTTCAGAGTTTTTAGTTTTTGTTTTTTTTTGCTCCTGTCAAATTTCAGCATATTTTCTTCAGTCAATAATTGTCTACTTAATGTGAATATCTTGAGCTCAGTTGGAACAAAACACAGCACTTGGATCTTGGGCCGTGCTTAAAAATCCTCGCACAGAGAAAGGAAAGCACCCTGCAATCTGAACTCGTCCTACAGAAGATCGTCTGAACCAGTGAAAACACACCTGGGTGGGGGCACTTCCCCATAGTGCCAGTGTTACTGAAGCAGACACTGTGCACACAACGTGACCAGGAAACACAAAATGGAGCTCCCTCAGAACCTCCTCTCAGACTCCAATCAGTTTCCATCTCCGTTTCCAGCACTGCGGACGCAGGCTCCGGAGACAGGAAACAGAACTATCGCGACTCGGTATTAGCACAGATAGGAGCGAACAGACAGATACAGAGAGGAATGGGGAGATGCCATCAGGATGAGGGAGTGAGGGAAGGGGAGAGCTGAAGGGGGAGCCAGTCAGAGGAGGCTAGATAAACGGCGTGGAACAAACTGCAGAAACATGTCTGTCCATTCAAATTGGCAGCGGGCTTCCATCCTGCGTCCCCACTCCCCCACTACAGAGCTAAAGCCCTACAGGCATTGTGAAACTAGTGGATGAAGGCTAGATAGGATTTTTGCCTTAAAATCGGTGAAGTTTGCCTAGCCATAGTTGTACTTTACATAACTTTACATTAAATTACATTCATTTAGCAGACGCTTTTATCCAGAACGACTTTCAGCACAAAAGAACAGAGGTGCGTCCATTCAAGCTGAATGAGCAACAGTGTCAGACCAGGTTAAGAACACTCCCAGGCCAGTGAGTGTGAGCGTAACACTATTCAAGCCCTCCCTGGGGTGTCTGCTTGGATTTAGCAGCGCTGACCGATGCTCCGGGCAGCTAACCCGAACCGCTTGAGTAGAAATGCATGTAAAACTGTGCGCAGTCACCCTGGCAGCCACTGGTGTATTGGTTGTTTATTTTTGAGCAGTAATTGGATTGGTGCATTGATTCAAAATAGATTGCTTTAATCTAGCTGCGTGGCCGGGGATTGTGGAGCTGCAGAGCGAGGTGAACGGGAGATCAGCGGGGATGTGGGCGTGGCTTATGGCACCGTGCCCGAACCCGTGACCGAGCCCAGAGGCCCGGGGCGCTCTGATGCCGATTCCTTGCCAGAGGTGTTTTGTACAGGACCTGCAGCGCTCAGGCGAAAAAAATCACGGGAGCGTGCGAGAATCTGGGACACTTCCCCTTAAACAAATGAAGGGGTGTTTGGATCAGCTGCCCCCCCCCCCCCCCCCCCCAGGAGATGAGTTATTGTGACATTATGAGCGTACCCCTGAAGGCACAGGAGCGTGCCGGTGCGTTCCGGGTCGGAGCCACAGGTCACAGGGACGGGAGGGAGCCCAGCCAGGACAGGGAGAGTGTTTAAGAGAAGCAGGTCTGAGCTACATCCCCCAGACTCTGGGGATGGTAGGAAAGCAGTGCTTTGTGTAAGAGACAGGAGTGGACACACGTTGCTCTGGTTCTCTGTGTGCTCAGTGTTTGGGTACGCTTCCAGGAGAGGGTAAGCAGCAGTGATGGTATTGGTGCTGGTGTAGCCTGTGCTTGGGGATAGAGTGGCTTACAGGTCCTACATTACAATACATTATTATCATATAGTAGACTTTCATAGTTAGACTTAGTTAGTCTTAGACAGTTCAGGGTTAAGTACCTTACCCAAGGGTACAGCAGTGGGGAATCAAACTAGCTGTATAAACATGTTACAACAGTATCTCATTACGTTACATTATTGTCATTTAGTGGATGGTCTTACCCAGAGCGGATTACATAGGTTATAGTTTTTACATGTTATACATTTACACAGCTGTATATTTACTGAGGCAATTCTGGGTTAACTACCTTCCCCAAGGGTACAGCAGCAGTCGAACTAGCAACCTTTTGGTTATGAGCCCTTTTCCTTATCACTACGCTACACTGCTGTCCTGGAGCTGGTATAGCCTGTGCTCTGTGCTGGAGGTATAGAGTGACTTACGGACGTAGAGCAGCAGTGGTGGCGTTGGAGATGGTGTAGCCTGTGCGCAGTGTTTGGGGATAAAGTGGTGGGTGGCAGTGTAGCATAGTGGTAAGGAGCAGGACTTACAATTGAAAGGTTGCTGGTTCGATTCCCCACTACGGCACTGCTGCTGTACCCTTGGGGAGGGTAAAGTGGCCTATAGGCACGGGGCAGCCGTAACAGAGCTTGCATTGCTTGCGCTCTGTGTTAGAGGGATAGCATTACAAATAAGTAAAGCAGCAGGGATGGTGTTGGGGCTGGAACAGTTTATGCTCTGTTTCGGAGCAGTAGAACTGTGGGCCAGCAGTTGATGGAGCTTTCAGAGCCTTTGCTCTGTGTTAGAGGTATAGCATTACAGATGAGGGGGAGCAGCAGGGATGGTGTTGAAGCTGGTGTAGTCTGACCACTATGTTTGGGGATGGACTGGCTCATAGGTGTGGGGCAGCAGTGATGTAGCCAGGTAGCCTCTGCTCTGTGTGAGAGGTACAGCAGTACAGATGGGGGACCGCAGCAGGGATGGTGTTGGTGCCGTCACCGCCTGCACTGACTGTCACGCTAATGAAGACCCAGCAGGCGACGGTAAGGTTTGCTCGGAGGCCGCGGCACAGCCAAGCGTCTTTATCTCCCTGGAACACCCGGTCCCTCGAGAGCTCATCGGTTCACCCCAGCAGGGCGCGACATGCCATACTCCCTCGCTCCCCCCCCCCCACAGCACCTGATCATGTGCTGTCCCGTAGGACTCCAACTGACGCAGATGTTTGCAGCGTTGGCGCTGTAGCCTGGCCTATCTCAGCTGCCTCTGTAGAAAGAGCGATGTTGCCTTCTGGAGGGCTATATACAGCACCCAGAACTGCAGGGGATGCTGGGTAAAAGATGACTGCAAGGCAAATAGGAAGTTAACTAGATCGGGTCCACGGTGTAGTGTAGTGGTAATGAGTGGGGCTTGTAATCAAAAGGTTGCTGGTTCAATTCCCTGCTGTGGCACTGCTGTTGCGCCCCTGGGCAAGTTGTGTTACCCAAAATTGCCCCAGTAAATATCCAGCTGTGTAAATGGGTAATAGGTAAAACTGTCACCTATGTAAGTCTCTCCGGAAAAAAAACATCTGCTAAATAACGGTAATGTAAGGCGGAGCTGCAAGTACACTCCATTTGGCGGTTTCAGGACTTGAGGGGGGTGATGGTTCCAAGCTTTTACATTTTCAGTGCACAAGTGTGTACATTTCCAGACACCCACATCCCTCTCATTTAGGATTTTGGAGAGAGCATCCATGGTTTCGCCTCTTGGCTGTCAGTATTGAGGCAGGCAGAACAGCTGCATGTCTGAGGCGGTGCGCCGTCTAGAGCTGCAGTACTCTATGCCGCCACCAGGTGCCAGTAGAGACTCGGGGACGGGAAATGGGTGAACAGGTGGCTGCGTGGCCCCGGCTTGGGATTAGCGTTGGATGTCGATGTGGAAACAAGAGCTCTGGGAGAGATAAAGAGTGTGGCCCTGGAGACACAGGGCTGTTTGTGAAGTGGAGACACAGCTTACTCTTCAGCATCTCTCTTCCTCATCCAAAAACACGGCTTTCACATAAGGCTGAAAGGCTTCCACGTTAAGCTGGCAGAGAACCGCGTTATTAAAATGGGCATTTTTTTTTCAGTATAAACTGCCATCATCCATTGCTTTCCCCTTGTGGTGCTTAAGGCTTTTTAGGCCCTTGTTACTGTGGTTTTGACTTGCAGCCTGGAAAAAAAATCTCCAAAGTGTTTTTTTTTTTTTTTTGCTTGAATAACCTGTCCAAAAACATCCCCAAGCAGAATGTTCCTCACCCCGGCCCAGTGGGGGGGTACAGAGAAAATGGCAGCAGCGCTGTCGTGTGAGCGTGGGTCACGGGACAGGAACGATGACGTCCCATCTGCAGCCGTGTGGTACAGGATAAAAACTGGAACCATGAACATGTGGATGACAAAAAATAGCAATCCGGCATCATGAATAGTTTATCTCCTTACAGTGTGCATAAATATTTATAGCCTGTATCCTCCCAGTCTGTGTGTGTGAGAGAGCTGGAGGGAAACATCCCGGAAAAAAAATAAAGACCCATATGTGAGGGCTAATTATATACACAGGGTACTCCTGCTGTAAGAGTCCCGTTCTCCCTGTGTGATCTGAGTCCTGTAAGCGCTTCATTCACAAAGTGGAGCTTCTGATGTGGGTTTGGTTGGTGTGTTGATTGTCATGAGAGATAGATGCTCTTTTAGTGGGGTGCACTGGACTCCTCCTTTATGAAGATCCATTGCACAGTCTTTGTCATTTTTAAAAGCTTGTACAGTCATCAGCAGACAGATACAGAGGCTGTTAGACCAGTTGGCCCATCATTGAAGGGTGCAATGGTTCTGCAGGCAGAGATTCCTCCCTCCTCTTTATGAGGGCAGTGTCAGTAGATTCAGAGTTTGTTTTAACAGTGAGACTGTGTTATTTGTCTTATCTGGATTTGTTCTTTGGGGGGGGGTGCAGGGGGGGGTGCAGGGTCTGCCTGTTTAACCCCTCCCAAATCAGTATAATCTACACAGGGGGTAACCCTCTTAGTGGCATCGCTAAATCTTTATCAGGCACCCAGTGCCACACAATGCTCATGTTTAATAAATGATGGTGTTAATTATGCATTTCATTATAACCACACGCATTTCTACAATGCTGGCACTTTGTGTTATATGTTATTCTGCGCTTGTGCTGGCTAGCAAGCACAGAAGAGAGGGTGATTTTTCTCCCTCTACCTCCCGCTCTCGTTCCCTTATTCTCTCTCAATCTTTCATTCTCATTCTCTCTCTCCCTCTTCTTCGCTGCCCGACCCCCCCCCCCATCCATTTACTGTGGAACACAGGGTCCTGTACAGATGTTGTAGCCGCACTGTACCCAGGTATCCTGCCCACACTCCCCACAGCGATCTTGCACTCATTTCACATCATATATTACAAACACGCACACCTTGTCTATCAATGTGTGCTGAGCCCTGCTCTCATGCTGATCGGAGTCGTGATAAACACACACACACACTGAGCCACACACACACACACACACAATCACACAGGCACAGGCATGCATACACACAGAGGCACACGCACATACACACACACACTCATCCACATGCACACTTATAGCCACATGCATGCGCGCGCACACACACACACACACACACACACACACACACACACACTCAGCCACATGCACACTCGTAGGCACATGCACGCATACACACACCCACACTCCCACACAGTGGAAGGCATGGGCACAGGCCAAAAAAGACATCTGGGAAATGATCATATACTATCACTACTGTTATTATTGTTGTTGTTATTGCCATTGTTCCTGCTCTTAATAATAGTAAGAGAAATAATAATAATTACATCCAGGCATCCAGGCTGTTAGCTAAACTGCTAAATGTTTTTTCCAAGCACAGTGCTGATTTTTCTGATTTAAATCCTAGATGTTTATTCTGAATTTTGCACCCGATTGAGTGTAATATTATGGATTAAGCAATATAGTACTTTTTATTATATAATCAGTATGTATGAAGTTGAGAGCGAGAACAAAATGATTCTTGTGTGCGTATTTCTTGATATTTAAAAGCTCAGTATTGAAACAGTATTATTTTGGTAATGAATGGAGTGCACTATAGGTTCACAATGCCACAGTACACTCACGTACACTCTCTTCCTAGCCTTATTCTCCATCTCCATCTTCCTTTCTCTGTGCCTCTCTCTCCCTCTCTCTCTCTCATGTCAAGGCTAATTCACTCTCAAAGGTGCTTATCCACACTATAATTAATGCATTAATTTAGACTCAGCCACCCCAAATTAATACAACATGACAAGTGAGGCAAGATGAGGACCGGGGGCCCCTCTGAGTACAGTGTCATGGTGACAGATGATGCACTGAGACCCCACCCACCATGTGACCAAAGGGTCAGGTCTCCCTTTATCATTAAATACAACACAGCCCCGACCAACATCTTCTTTTCATGTTACTGTGGCAGTACAGAGTAGCGCCTCCTAGCTGTAGTCCTGCATACTGTCCCTCAGGAGGGGTCAAACGCTGTGCATTTGGGACAGCAGTGTGGTGTTGTGGTAAGGAGCAGGGCTCGTAACCCAAAAAAGGTTGTTTCTGTGCTAGGGCACTGGTCTTGTACCTTTGGGAGGGGTAATTAACCCAGAATTGCCTCAGTAAATATTCAGCTGTATAAATGGATAAAACTGTAACCTAGTGTATGTAGGTTGCTCTGGATAAGAGCGTCTGCTAAAAGCCAATAATGTTTTGTAATGCAGGGCCCTGCTTTTGTGTCGGAAATGACCCTTTAGGGCTGTGAATGAGCTTCAAGCGGGGCCGCTAACACCTTGAGTGACACGAGACGCAAACAAAAGGGGCAGGAACAGACAGGAGGAGCGCCTGGGGGCCTGGGGGGGGTGTGTTTGGGGGGGGGGGGGGGGTGAGGGGTGGTGAGTTATGTAATCCGCCACGGAGCCACAGAGGCATGGTGGCACAGACTGTGCAGTGCGCAGGAAGACACGACGGCCCTGCGCTCAGCTGGTGCGCGACCCTGCCCAGAGCCACAGACGGAGATTGTGGGTGGGGGGGTAGCGAGGCCTGGAGGAGCGGGGGGTGAGGGGGGGTGTGCCCCGCCCCCCCCACCCACCCCCCTGGACAGTCTCCCGGGACCCTGTGTCTGAGAGGTGCCGCTTCCTCATTTTACTGGGGTCTGGCTGAACACCTGCTCCTACATTAGAGTGGGGGGAAGCTGGGGGGGCAGGGGGGGGGGCAGGGGGAGGCAGCACCAGGCATGGTCTCTAGGCGACCAGAGTGGGTGTGGGGAGGGGAATGGAGGGGAGGGGACACCATTCCACAGCCCTGCCCCGAACGTGGCAGAGCAGCGCGGTTCATCGTGTGCACACACACGCCGTCCTGTGTCTGGTGGGGTTTTGTTCTGTATGCACTCAATGCATTGGCAGGTCACCTTACTGGGGTGGGGTGGGGTGGGGGGGTCTTCCCAGCACATTCGCAGGGGAGCGCCCTCTTTTTCCGCCAGCCAATGCGATTCACGCCCCCTCTGGAATCAGGTGTCTCATTGCTGTCTTTTATATGAAAACACAATAGAGATCAGAGATTTTAATTAAGAGATTTTTCATGTTCTCTCCCTGGAGGCTAAACTCTAATGCCAATTTTTGTCTTGTTTATTTCACCTCTTTTTTTTTGTAGTGCCATACGTCTTATTGTAATAGTGATGAGCAAGAGAAAATGACATTATAATCACAATCGCATTGGAATAATGAGTAGGTGTGGAATAGAAATGGGCTTCAATTATTGTGAGCATCAAGCAAACAAAATCTAGTCTAAGGAGTCTTATCTATAAGAAGTTTTATGTTTTCTTTATTGTTAAGGTGAAACAGGAATATGATTCTCCTGAGAGAGCGAACATTAATATGGTCCTAACCACTTAGGAGCATGTGTTTGATTACACAGAATTTTGGCTAATTTTACGCTTATGCTTATTTCTCACTGGCAGTTATCACCGTTTTAGAATGTCCAATATCACCATTTTAATAAATCCATGCTATGCCTCCCAGACACAATGGAAGGTATTGATTTTGTACACAGTGACCTTTTTTTCCCGCTTATTAAATCAGTCCCCATTAGGTTATTTATCCTGAGCATGTTTAAATTGGATTGCAAACAGAGCCAAACTCAATAGAGAAAATATGCTGTGGTAATTTCTGACTGGGTTGTGTAAATCACAGTGAGGTGCATCAATGAACAATGCTTCAGCTACCTAGCTCTCCTTCCACGTGAACCGTCTGGCCACATTGTCTTACCATTACAAAAGGGCATATTTGCCGGACGGTAATGATGCATCTTATTTGCCTCCTAAAAACTTACAGAGTAGGGTGACAGTGTGACATAGTGGTAAGGAGCAGGGCTTGTAACCGAAAGGGTGCTGGTTCGATTCCCCACTGGGGCACTGCCGCTGTACCCTTGGGCAAGGTACTCAACCCACAGTTGCCTCAGTAAATATCCAGCTGTATAAATGGATAGCATGTGTAAACTGTAACGTATGTAATTCGATCTTGATAAGAGCATCTGCTAAATGACAATAATGTAATGTAAGAGATGAGACGATAAACGGACAGGCGTGGTGTGGCAAGCGGCAGTGCGCTGCCACCAGCCGCCAGGCCAGATGCAGTCACATGACCCACTCCCAGTCTGCCACTGAACAAGACTTACAGCACAAATGGGTTCAGACAGCCGCGTGATGACCGTGCTGGAGGCAGTGAAGTGTGGGTAATATCATGTGCCAGGAAGAGGGCGGGAGGGAACAGGGTGGTGGTGGGGGGCAAAAACAGAATCGAAGGTTGGGGGGGGAAGGGTTAGGAGTGAAGAAATGGAATTGTGCGGCCATTACACTTTGAAATGGGTAATCTCCAGAGAGCTGGTAAAAGGCAGATTCGGCAGTGCCCGTTCCCCCCCCGAGAGAGGCATGGCTGAGAGGGTCTCTCGGGCAGCGGAGGTACTCCCACAATCCCTCAGCACTCCCCTTCCCTTCCCCTCACGCCACACGCACCGTCCCCACAAATTATTGATGGGCACAATCCGTGCGCGGAGGCGGAGCATCAGGGAGCAGCTCCAGTTTTGGGGTCATACATGCGTGTGTGTGTGTGTGTGTGTGTGTGTGTGTGTGTGTGTTCGTGTACTTGTTCGAAATTATCGGGTTTGGATGCATTCTCCACGCCAGAATTTGAGTCCGTTTTGCGTGTGCATGCGCGGTGGACTGGCCCCTCCCACCCAGGGCGCGGTCCTTGCTTGGTTTGGCGCATGTGTGTTGTCGCTCTCTAAGAAAGCACAGTACCCTTACGGAAAAAGGACGGGTATTTAGGACGTGTTTCATGACCATCGATAGCTTTGTGTATGTTGTGTGCTTTACAACACGTTATTTGACAGAAAATTATGACTATGATTACAGCGTGTTTGGTCATTCAGCTGACACCCTCAGAGTAATTTATGAAGCAAGCAGTGCAGAGTCAAGTGCAAAGAGCAAAAATCAGTACAAATTACAAAGTGCAAAAATTCAGTGCAGGTTTTGCTTGTGTTGCACTCTGCCTCGCTTTTAAGTTGCTTCGGATAAAAGCGTCTGCCGAATGCATAAATGTAAATGTAAGTGTAGATTGTAATATACCTAAACGTATCTGAGAATGTTATTTTTCATGATCAGAGAGGAGGCACCAGCCATCGGCGCTCTCATCTGGGACTCCTCCCCAGGCCGGGTTGTATTTATTATTTATGTTTTCTGATTGACGGTGGCGCAGAGTGGAGGCTTGCGTGGGGAGGAGTGGGGAGAGAGAGGAGCAGAGACCTGCACTGCTTCTGTAGGGAGCATCGCTGTAGATATCTGTGTGTGGGAGACGGGGAGGGATTGTGTCTGGGCTACAGTCTGGAACAGGGGCTTCCAGAGTGCTTGCATGCACATGTTTCTTGTTCGTTGACTGGGTGCTGTTTCTAAATGCAAGTGTCGCTTTTCCTCAGGAAATTGCTTGCATGTGGAGCCACTCTCCCTTCCAGTGCTTGTTCTGACAGTTGTTCCATCTGATCTCATTTCATGTCCACACAAATCATGGTGCAGGCTTCTAATTACAGCCCACTTTTATAAGATTAGTCATTTAAATGATAAAATGACTAAATTTAAAAATTCCCTTTGATTTGGCATAATACGTTGCAAAGTCATAACGCATTTGCGAGTGACAAAATCCAAATGCATATTCAGGATAATATCATATGTGTCACTATTAACATCTAGCTAGTGACCATACATTTTAAGTTTTCAGATCGATTTCTTTAGGCGTATTCGAAAAGCACATGGATTTAGAGGAAAAACAATCGCTAATGTGAAACATAAATCTCATAAATTTAGGCTGCGACGACATTAGCAATAACAACATCAAGTAAAAGTGGTGGCAGTGTACAACGACGCTGTCCTCACACTGACATTGCAAATGGTGTGTGTGGACTGGAGCGTTTTCTGTTTCGCAGCCGTGCTACCTTGGCGCTTCCCATCGAACACCATTCCCCTTCGCTGTGATTGGACGAGGCCGGCGGCCGCGGCCCTCCCATTGGTCCGCTCTTTAAACAAAGTTCTCTCATTGCATAGGTAGCCCCACCTTTTTACGAGGATCCTGAAACACCAGTTTTAAAAAAAAAGCAGACAAAAACACATGGGTTTTGAAACATAGTGTGTTTCGTGTGCGGATGGAATATTGCTTCTGAATCCCTTTCTGAACTGAGGATTTATTTTCCCAATTGATGATCTAAAGAAAAAAGGTAAGCGCAACAAAAACCTCCTACTTTGATTTAGTGTGCATTGTGACGCTTCGACTGCAATGAAGGGAATTTGCGTTTGATTTTTTTTTTTTAACATTCGGCGCCATTTTCGTACAGTGACCATTTAAATGCATGTCTGCCCGTTAATTAGTTGAAGGTTAGAATAAATGAATTGCAATAGATAAATAAACGCACAGGATGCTGCTATCTATATATAGCAAGATGGATGGTTAAATTGGACGGTTTAGTGGTTGCTCGCTAGTATGGTGGGAAAGAAAGGTTTGTGCGTCTATTGCGTGGCAACATAAACAAGAAATCGCCGCTTCCGCAGACATCAAATTGCTAACTCGCGGATTAACGTGTTGCGTTGAAACTAAACGCGCCACAGCGTCGCAGAAACTTAGTTGTAGATTTGTGG